>NC_092321.1:16018333-16340277 GCF_036785885.1 Coffea arabica
CTTGAGACCCTTTTAAAGAAGATCCCAATATGTGGTAAGAGGAAGACTTCTAGTGGTTCATAGAAAAAGACAACTCACAAGTCATCCCCAACCCATAAATAAAATAACCATCTCAGCTTTCTGCCCAGTTCTTTCTTTACGAGCTTTTTCAGTCATTCATTCCTTTCACACATTTGACTTGTAAATCTGGCTCAGGCGCTTTCCAAGTGAGACCAGTCCAGTTGGAATAGATGACCTCAAAACTGAAACGGTTGACAACTATGCCTGTATTCGCCTTTTCTGAAACACCTAGAGACAGTCAGACGACCGTGGAACATGAATGACTTCTTACTTCTTCCCGTGAAAGATTCGAAGGATCCACCCACCATCAAGTACTAGTTAAAATTGTTCCAAAAAGGAAAACGTGAATAATGTTCAAACGTGACTAAAGTTTGTTTGGATAGGAGTTTATTTGAATGATTTGTTTGAAATAATGATTGTAGTACTTTGTGTGATGTGATGTATATGAGATAAAAAAGTAATTGAAAAAATAAAAAGGTGATTGAAATTTGTGAAGTAAATAATTTTATTTGAAATCATTTCAATCCAAACAAAAGAAAAACCAAGAACACTACAGAGTACAGAGACTATTATGCCTTTCTTCTTCTTCTTTTTATTTTTTGTCTAGGCCGGAATATATATATATATATATATAGGAAAAGTCTGAAGTAACGAGCGTTATGATAACGAAACTGTTTTTACCTGATATAACAGGTAAAAACACTTTTAGCGACCATTTGATTACCTGTTATACTGGTCATCTAAATAAAATAGTACCTAAAAATATGGTTAGTAAGTTTTACATTAAAAATAGTAAGTTAACTCAAGAAATTAGTAACTTTTATGTCTCAAAAAGTAAATTTGAAGAAATATGGAACTTATTTTTTTTTTGAAGTAGATAACTACTTTATATCTAAAACTTACTTTTTGGAGAGTAAGTTTAGTTCAAATAATAGTAAGTTTTTATAGACTAATAGTAAATATTGTTGATAGAATAGTAAATTTGGGTTAATCATCAAAACTTACTAGTTTATGGCATAAATTTACTATTTTACTTAAAGAAACTTATATGGAACAAGTATTAGGAAGTTTATTTGAAATAATGCTAAGATTTTTTATTAATAATTGAAACTTAGTATTATAGTTAGTAATTACTCGTAATGTAAATGTATGATACACAATTGTACGTATCATTTATAAATGTTATATGTTTTAAGCATTTTAAATAAACTATGAAAACTTTTTTTTTGCATATGACCTTATAAAATATGTAAGAATAATTTGTCATATTATAAATTTTGAATTATTTTTGAATTTGTAAAAGGTTAAAAAGTTTGGATGACAGTAAAAAAAAATCTTTTGAGTTATATATAGAATTGCACTTATCTATACATCACAATTCCCATATATGGACACCGATGAATATAATAAAATGGTACGCAATTTTCATATATTAATGCCTATGAATTTAATAAAATGGTAAAATCTTAATAAATTTATTTTCTGGGTCACAAGTATAAAAATTAAAGTTGTATTAACATAGAATAATCTTTGAAAATTATAGTAAAATTACCCATATGTTAAGTTTTGTGACTTTCAAACATACTTTGTATCATTTACATTATGGATTTGTATCCATATGTTTTCTATCAAACTCTTTTTTTATTGGCAAATGGTAAGTAAATTATTATAAAAGGGCATTTTATAATAATCATAATTTTTAATAGATGAATTTTATGTAAACTGTTAAAATTATGAATTCACAAACGACTAAATCTGACTACTTTATGACACATATTAGTCTAAATGACTAAAAAATTACTGTAATCATGTACACGTTGATTGTTGAATTGAAATTTCTTTTATTACTAGTACAAGTTCTTCTAATCAAAGCAAAATAAAATCAAATATCTTTTCCTTTTGTATGCAATAGTTATGCTTAATAGAAAATTATTAAACCATTTTTACAGTACATAATTTCTCCTAAAATTTGTAACATTTACCATGACCTCTAACCTTGACATTGTTATTTAATTTACCTTCTAAATTTAATTTAATTTTCTTATATTAATTGTTATACTAAATTTATAATTTTTGTTATTATATTATTTCTCATTTTGTTTAGGCTTTTACTCTTATTATTTCTTGTGTCTCAGATGTAAATTTATTAAAACTTTATCATCTTATTATATTCATAGGTGTTAATTTATAAAAATTTTGATATATAAACAAGTAATATTCTATATATAACTAGGAAGATTTGTTGTTATTATTATCCAAACTTTCAAACTTTTCAAAAATTGAAAATAATTAAAAACTTATAATACGACAAAATTTTATTACATATTTTACGAGATTATGTGAAAAGTCAAACTTTTTTCCATAGTATTTTAAAATATGTAAATAAATTTTTTTAAATGTTAACTATAATCTTGTATTATACAGGTATATTATGAGTACTTACTAACTAAGGTACTAAAAATTAATCATTAATAAAACATCTTATCGTTATTTCAAATAAATTCCCTAACACTAGTTTGAAATATGTTTTAAAGTAAAATAGTACATGTGTCTCATAAATCAGTAAATTTTGATTATTAATCAATTTTACCATGTTATCAGTAAGAATTACTATTTATGTATTAAAACTTACTATTACATGAATTAAACTTACACTATAAAAAGTAAGTTTGGGATATAAAGTAGTAATTTATTTATTTAAAAAGTAAGTTTAATATTTATTCCAATTTACATTTTGAAGTATAAAAGTTACTAATTTATTACTGTTAACTTACTATTTTAGATGGAAAACTTACTTTCTTATTTTTAAGTGTTATCCTATTTAGGTGGATAGGCCTATCAAATAATCAAATGGCCGCTAAAAGTAAATAAAAAATAAATCGAAAATGGTCATATAAGTGTTATCCTATTTATGTTTCAAAAAGTAAATCGAAATAAAAATGAAAGTTACTTTTTTTAAAAATTAAATTACTACTCTACATTCGAAACTTAGTTTTGTGGGGAGTAAGTTTAGTTCAAGTAATAGTAAGTTTTTATAGATTAATAGTAAATCTTGTTGAAAGAATAATAATTTGGTTAATCATCAAAACTTACTAGTTTGTGGCATAAATTTACTATATTACTTAAAGAAACTTATATGAAACAAGTATTAAGAAGTTTATTTAAACTAGTGCTAAGATTTTTTTATTAATGGTTGAAACTTAATATTATAGTTAGTAGTTGTTGGTAACATAAATGTATAATAATGATTGTATGTTTCATTCATAAATGTTTTGCGTTTTAAGCATTTTAATAAATGTATGCATCATTTATAAATGTTATGTGTTTTAATAAATTTATTTTCTAGGTCACAAGTATAAAAGGTAAAGTGATCGTATCTAATGTAGCGTAATCTTTTAAAATTATAGTAAATTTACCCATATATTAAGTTTCGTGAGTTTCAAATATATTTCGTATCATTCACAATATGGATTTACATGCACATTTTTTATGAAACTTGCTTTTAATTGGCAAATAGTATGTAAATTATTATAAAATGTCATTTTATGATAATCATAATTTTTATAGGTGAATGGAATAGGTGCAAGATCTTGATACTGTACTACAACACAAATTTGGGGATAAGTACAAGTTTCAGGCATCGTCATTTGAATTTGACGAATCTCCTAACATTCCTAAACAACCGAATGGGTAACTTTCATTAATGACGTTTTAAAGCCTAAAAAACCGTGTGCTGAGTATTGTATAACATGAGTATTTGAGTTGCTTTTCGAGTTCTGCTCATCAAGTAAGCCAGTCCAATTTGAAGTAAACAGCAAAATCTACATGCACAAGACATTTGATATGAAATTGGTATTTCAAAATAGGAGAAAACGGCTCATTTTGAGCATCAGAATGAATCTAACTTTTAATAATTGATACTTACGCATCAAAATTAAGCTGGCAGGACACTAGATATAGCTATCTAAGCATGACAAGATTACATGGCCAAGAACTGAATTTAGAGCACAAAGACTTTGGCTTCAGAAATCTGAAGCAATCAAAAGGCTAGTAACTTGATTTGAGAATTTGATCACCAGCATCAAGGGCTCTGATATCACTATCAAAAGCTTCAGTTTGGATTGACATTTCTGGTTTACAAACCCAAGAGCACTTGGATGCTAACAATATCTGAAATTTGATCACCAAACTTTTTTCCAAGCAAGCTGAAATTATTCACATTAAAACAAGTAAACACCAGAAATTGCAAACTAAGGAGATTATGTTCAGATTTAAAATCAAAACGCATTAAACTACCTTCGAAGAAACTTAAATCATCCTAAAAGCTTTGAGCAAAGACGTGCAAAAACATTTGTACTCTCTCAAGAATAAAATTCCTTAATGGTCTTGGCTGAAATCTGGTTCATTCACTACAAAACCATCACAAGATTTGTATTAAAAAAAGGCCACAACAACACGTAATCATAGCAAATAAATAACATAAAACTTAGGCGTGAAGAAGGAAAAATGTACCTGAATACTTTTCATCTCCTAACAAGCTAGTGTTTTGTACATGACTTTGGATTAATGAAGGATTGCATGCCCACATTAATGCCTATACAAATGCAAATAGAGCACCATTATATTTCATGCCTTCACACAAAAATAAATAAAAGCAAGCTATACATTACCTGACCAGGAGGAATGATCTGAAACCAATTACTATCCATTAATTCCTTATTGCATCCATGCTGTGAATCTGATTGCAATAGGCCATCGGATGATCCTATCAGATTCAAATTTACATTCTCAACATTATTGGGTGCCCCAACATGATCATAATTGTGAGTTTCATATGCATCTGTGCACACTTTAGTACATTTTCGTCTATCATGTCCAAATGACCTGCGGGAAAAAAATTGCCAAGCACAATCCATAAACAATAAGATTGAATTTATAAAGGCGTATATGAAGTGTACATATATAACTAACATTTTTGGCCTTCTAACATAAAGCCAATGAGTGGATGAAATTTAGCATTGCTCATTCATATCTGGTTTTGCAAAGCTATTCTAACCGTAGAATAAGTCAATTTTAAGAGTAGGTGATTACTTGCAATTTTTGCATCGTCTTCGCTTTCGCTTGTGAGTGGACTGTTTTGCCTTTTGTCCCTTTGTAGCAACAACAATTGGACCAAGAGAAAGTATGGACCAAAGTGGAAACCTTTGCCTGGGAATTCAATCGTATCGTTGGAATTGAGAACTAAATAAGAAGAAGACAGATGACTTTAAAGAGATAGGTGATACCCGAAAGTGTTTCAGGAACCCAAAACCGTTTTCAGCAACCCAAAATCATTTTTAGAAACCCGGTGATTTTTTCACTTAAATATGTAAATTTTTTACTTTTAGTATTAGTAAGTTTAGTTTAAACATAAGTAAATTTTGTCAAATAATAAGTAAATTAAATTACTCAAAGTGTAAATTTCTATTTCTGACTAAAACTTATCTTTCAGGCATATACTTACTAGTTTGAATTAAAAACTTACTTATCTTCTCGACTTGGCAACCCGTTTCTTTTCTAGGTATTTTATGATTAGAACTCCATTCTCTCTATATTACAAACCATCATCAAACTAATTGAAAACCTCAATTCTTATATAAACCATTCATCTGAATTTTGTTCCAATCAACCCATTCAACAGATTTATGTTCCAGTCTAATCGTTATGATATAGCAATGGCATTAACAAGCTATTTTGACTCTCCCGGTAAGGGTTACGTATTAGTAATTTTTTAGGAGGAAGATGAGTTATTCACATGTCCAAAATATCGAAACAACCAGCATAATCTAATCCTTAGTTCAATGAAGGTCACAAATTTGCGGGTAGGTAGATTAGATTATGTTGAATGCCTTTGGCTCTTTACAATGAAATTCAAAATTTTTTCTCATGACAGAGCAAAGACGGTGATATAATTGATTGTGTCTATATGTATCAACAACCAGCATTTGACAATCCTTTGCTCAAAGACCACTGGATTCCGCAGGTTTGCCCCATGCAACACCATTCAAAAGAAAAATAAACAAAAAATGCAAAAATATGAAGTATGTATAACACCATAATTGATTGATGGTCGGAAACTGTTCTATGAATTTTCTCTCCTTTCCTGACTGAAGAAGAGGGAAGATGTGATTCTACAAAATCTACATGTATCATAGGATGGTAATAAGAATTGCTTCTGCAACACAGATTTACAAGAGTAACAATGGCCAAATTTCCGTGGCATTGCAGACGTTACAATGGAGTAAAAAATTCAAGAGGCTGATAATAAATTTCCATAGAAACAACAGATTCGCAACAATGATTCTAGATCAGTTCAGTTCAATAACATATGCTCCATCAAGCGTATCAACTTAGAATTCCAAAACGGGAGAAACCTCTCTTGCCTGAAGAATTCAAGTTATAAAGCTCATGTTGAGTTACTAATATATTAGTAATTCTCACCCGCACAGAGTAGCAATCACAACATACAAATTTCTCTTTGACATTTCACCAAACATCTTATATGCATTCACAAATTAATCACATTTAACTTAAACGCCTGGTCTCAAGTCCTTTCCTAGATGTTTCACATGGCTATTAAACATATTTTACCCGTAGACAATCAAAACTACAACCATTTCCTAGATGTTTCAACGGACATTTTCGGCCCCAAAATTGCAATAAAATCTTCAAATTCTCAGCCTTGATTTCCCAAGAAAATCTTGACAAACAAAACAAATGAAATATAAATAAATTACAGCAATATAATCAAACGATTTCAAGAGAACATGATGATCTAACCTCGTCACTGCTATTTTTCATATGCTCTTTGGCTGGCTACCACCGTCGCTAACCCTTTTGTTGTGTTTGCATATGGCAGCACTCAAACCCAACCGAACGATGAGAAAGGATAGAAGCAAAGTGTGAACTAAAGATGAAAATTTTGAAGTGAGAAGATTTATTCAATTGTAACAAAGAGAAAGTGTGGATCAAAGTGGAAACCTTTGCCTGGGAATTCAATCGTATCATTGGAACTGGGAACTGAATAAGAAGAAGGTAGATAACTTTAAAAAGAAAGGTGATACCCAAAACCGTTTTTTTACTTAAATATGTACATTTTTTACTTTCAGTATTGGTAAGTTTAATTTAAACATAAGTAAATTTTGTCAAATAATAAGTAAATTAAATTACTCAAAGTGTAAATTTCTATTTCTGACTAAATCTTATCTTTCAGGCATATACTTACTAGTTTTAATTAAAAACTTACTAAAGTTAATATTAATTATTTTAATATAATATTTAAAAAGTCACTAAAAGATTTGATCTGTCACTAAAGGTAATAGAAACCTATAATAGCAGGTTTCCCTAATATCGTTACCATAACTATAGGCACTGTAGCACTGTCCTATATATATATATATATATATTAAAAGTTACATGTACAGTTAACATGTAAAACCATTTTTCGGATTAAAGTACCCCCAAATTAGAAACATAAAGCCCAATCTCTTTTTGAATTGAAGATTATTTGATTTTGTTTATAAAATAATACTGGATTACTCTTTGTAGTATGATGTATGAGAGAAAAAAATATGATTATACAAATAAAAATAATTAGAAAACATATACAATTTAAAAAAATTTCAAATAACTCTCAATCCCACACACACACCATCCTTTGGCGCATCGCTTGACAGTTGACATTACTGGGTAATGCACTAGTACTATTAAGCTATCATACACTCTATCATGAGCTGTCGGCTGAATTTAATACTGCGAAATAATACCAATATATTACATTAGGCAACTGACCCCCTCAAGAAAGAAACTGTACTGAATTGGCTGTTAGCGCTTGTTAAAGCCAGAAACTTTTAGTTGATCGGTTGGGGGATATTTACATGAAATTGGATGGCTCACACACGAACTTGCATTTTCATGCTTCCTAAAGATTAGATTTAGACTTTGGTGTTAGTGGAGAGCTTTTCTACATGTCGAGTAGCCGGTGCCATAATTATTGTGGTCAAACTAAACCAGGGGAATACAATTCTAATAAGCTTATGCAGTGCAATAATAATTTTTTCTTTTGAATCACTTCCAATACAACTCTTGTTTTGCCAGTCTTTTCAAAATTCCATGTTACAAATTTTGAAATCTTTGGAGCAGTTCAAGATCTCAGCAATGACAAATCCCACCGCCATAGTCTAACCGTTATAGTTAAAGATCTTACCATCCAAAAATTTCTATTAGCATAATCTGTTCCTCTGGTCTCAATCAACCAGCAACATTTTTTTTTCAATGGAGTACCCTACTAGCCATCATGTTTACAATATATAAAACTTCTACTACTTGCGAATCCTTTCAGGTAAAAAGCTACCTATGAACAGTCAATCTTTGAAGCACAAATTATCAGGTCCTTCATTTATCAGTGACAACATATGAAGTGTAGTAATTCAGAAGCAAAAAATAGCGGGACAAGAAACCTCCAGCTTGGTTTCAATAATAACTACTGCTGTATTACCTACCATAAGCATAGAAGTTTCAAGAACAATACATACATATATATATGTATATACTTTGGCCCTTTTTTGGCTCATGTTTGTAGAATCTAGACAAAATTGGCCATCAAATTCCTAGGCCGTATTAAGTATTCCTAGTGTAATCCTGTACTTGCTGGGGAAAATATAATCAAATTTACAGTTAAACCCTTTTATCAAGCCAACATTATTGCCTTCTTTCTTTTACCAAGTATGTCAATTTGGTCCAGCCATAAATCTACAGAGCTTTCTACTAAATAAGATCTCATGCAATCTGCAAACAAAGGTAAGCGAAACAATCATTTAACCAGTCCAAGATGTCCAAAAACTTAAGAATGGTAGCATACTAAGGTGCAATATTTACCATATAAACATAGGGATCAGTACGGCCTCCTGCTCCAGACCTCTTAACCTGCTCTAGATTCAGCAATCTGCAAAACTGAACTTAATTAGATTATCCTGAAATTAATTATACCATTATTAGCCTTCCAAAGTCAAGCTTAATTAAATCAAATTCTTAGACTGTTAAAACAACAAACCAGATTACCGAGTAAACTGTACGAAACAAAACCAGCTCGCAAGTAGCTATGCGATTGATAGCCCGATTCAGAGAGAAGGCACAACAACTAGTAATGCGTAATGGATTACCATAACTGATTACTAAACAAAATATTATTAGCTCTGAAAATCAAGCTTAACTAAATAAAATTTTACTTCAAACCAATCTCTTATACCATACCAGCATAGATAAATTGTAAAAAATGAGTCACTAAATAGGCAACATGTCAGAGGTATAACCAACAATGCATGAAGTACCACGCTGATTGCCTTAACAAATTGAATTAGGGACGGGTCACAAAACAACGGGCCACATATGAGGTATAGTTCAAGTAGGTCCCACTAGACCACGTGGCTGCTACCTTCATACGTGTCAAGTGTGTGTCTGTGTGAGAGAGAGAGAATTGTTTGGGCTCACATTCTCAAGGCCTTGCTGGTGCTGGGGCTGTCGCCGAGCAACTCACGAATCTTAACTTCGGAAGCGCGGCCGTGAGATGACAGAACTTTCAGAATAGCTTCGGCTCGGCGCCGCATGTGAGTCGAGCCTAGGATCGGCTTCCTCTTCAGATCCTTAGCGGGTGGAGTAACAAACAGATAACTTCCACGTCCACCACCGCGCCTGTTCATGATCACATTGCCGCTGCTTCCTGCACTGGAAATTACGCTGCTGGAGCCACTGGACAGGCACGACGACGCCGAAGCTGAAACAGAAGCCGATGATTCAACCTTCGCCGCCTGCTTCCTTGAGCTGCTGCGTTTCTGGCAGTCGGAGATGGACAAATTCTTCGATCGCCGCTTTCGAACCACCTGTACATTCGTCACAACGCAAATAAGCTCGAAAACAGGGTGAAACAGAGCAAAACTACGTAGAAATCTCCACCGAATTTTCTTAAGCTCTATAATTCTTTTCTAAGTAAATGATACCTATTATGATATCGAAAATGATACCTATTATAATTCAAGCCATAATTCAAGCATCGCTGTTCACGAGAATAACGAAACAAATAGCAGTTCACAGTTTAAGACGATCGTCGCATGCATTGTAAACCAATAATAGACCAATGTTCAATTCCAAATTCAAACTTCAGTCGAACAATGGCTTTAGAACTTTGAATATATGAACTGACATGAATCGCGACGCAAATTCAAATTATATTGAAACGAAATGAATCCAGATGCAAATTCAAATCATATTCAAAACGAATTCAACAATATCGAAGAACAACGGATAACACATTGAATTCAGAGAATTAGGATCATAAAGCAGAATATTCTTCCATAAACTTTAGCTTCGTCATACGTCTACTCATTTTTAACCAGATTTGACGAACACATATTGAGAGGTGATCATATTTCTAAGCTCGTACAAAGACGCAGTTTGAATCTAAATTCATGCGAAACCAGAATTCAGCAGAAACGTGCTAGGAAAGTTAATAAGACGATCACCTTCAGCTTCATCGTGTCGTGAAACTTGGAAACCACGGCGATCACCTTCACTCGCCGATCATCATTCTCGCTGGTCGTCACCGTCGACGAAGACGAAGACGAACAGGTCCAATGCGACTGCTGCGACTTGGAAAGCTTAAACCTCAACTTATTCTTCTTCATCTTACCAGTACAACTTCTCTCACTGCACAAATCAATGAGAATAACAATTACGATTTTCCGGAAAACTCAATTCAAATTCAGGTAAATAAAATGAAATTTGAAGCTCTGAGATTATTATTCGGATTCGTACAGCGGCGGCGAGAGAGGGAGAGAAGGAGGCGGGGTGGTGATGGCGACGGAGAGAAGGAGAAGAGCTGAGGCGACTTCACGTTCAACTGCATTTGGAAATTCAAATGCTTCTTCTTTTGTTGCTTCTGCAGCTGCCATTTTTTGGTTTTTGAAAAAGGCGGGAGATTGAAACGGTGTTTTTTTAAATTTTCGGGGAATCGTTGCTAAACTTTTTTTGTAATTTTTTAATCTATTTTTCTTTCTTTCAAGTAACTGAAGAACAGTTTCTGTATTTATAGAGTAGTGCTTAATTCTTTTCGGCTTTGAGAGAGTCATTTTGATTTGGGCTAAATGGTAATGCTGGAACGGACTATGGAGGTCTGTTTACATGGGCTGGGCTAGGAACATGAAGCTTAGGCTGAACATTTCATTGTTGTGGGCCACTGCACATGTTCAGTGGACTTTTTGCTGTGTTTATTAATTACCCGTCTAAAAGTTTTTTTTTTTATTTTTGGTAGGTAGAACGTGTTGAACGAGAAGTCGAGAACCTTCTACTTACAAAAATATCTGAATGGAAAAACATAAAATAAAATAACTGTTTTATAAATGTCAAACAAAAATTGGAAATGAAGAAGTTAAAATATTTAGCCTAATTTAATGTTGAGAGTCTCGGTATTCATTTGATCACATCCCTCCTCTTTCTGAATTTTATGTCTAGTTATTCAATTTTCTTGAACTTTTACCAAATCAAGAAAAATTGAGCAATAATACGATTTATCGAATATTGAGTAATTCATGAGGCACATTGTCCGAAAAAAACTAGGAAAAACTTCTCTCTCTTAAGAGTTGCACTTGTCTTCCCAAGTGTGGTAGTTCAAACTTTCAAAAACTTTCAAAAACTCACACCTGAATTTCCCAATCCTTGCCAACCATAAACCTTCTATCAATGAATCTGGAGAAAATTATAAAAGCAATTAAAGTGTTGGGTCTTGTAATGCGCATATGTTCAACTCCAATATACATTAATATCTATGCAACAGAAAGACCTTTGGCTTCATTAAGTATCATGTGGAAAAGCTTACTGGTGCACCAGAACATTAACATTCACTACTTGACTTTGTCAGTGCTATGATAGGTATGGTGAAAGCTTAATTTCATATTGAGCTTCTTTGTAGTTGTAGTTTTTTCTAGTTTATATTCTTAACTTTGTTGCTGACTTTAGCTCAAAAACCCAGTTAGCTGTTATTTCTCTCTAAGGGTGTGTGGTTTTCACCTCCCCCTCATACCCTCTAGTAAAGTTATATTCATCTGATTAAGAATCGTGTGCGGTATACTAGTGTATTTCTGTTGGAATACCATGGCGGAGGAGCTAGCAGATATTATGCAGAAGTTTGCACTGTGTGAAAAAGAGTTAGAAGCGACTGCTTTAGAGCTGGATGATGTAGGTACAGGTATCAAAAAGTGTCACCACAGCTTAGTAGGGAAAATAGTTGAAGAGAAAATTGTCAACTTTGTTGGAGTGAAAGATTTTGCTAACCTGGCAAGGGTTACCCCAGAGGGTTGGTAGTAATGGAACTGGGACCAAATATGTTTCAATTTTTCATTCCCTCCACTGAGGATAGAGAGAGAATTCTAGAATGAGGACTGTGGATAATTGATACTCAGGTGCTGGTGATGGAAGAGTGGTATGAAGGAGTGGAAGAGGATAAAAAAAGCTTTCAAATTAGGCTAATTCCTTAGATTATAGATGAAAAAAAAGAAAAATCGGACAATTGTAGGTCTGACAAGGGGGTTTTGCAAAACTATAACTGCCGTGCTGACTCAACACGGTTGAAAGACGTAAATTTTTTTTTTATAAAGTTAGATGCTGGAAAAAAAAAAAAAAAGCCTGCAAATCTTGTCCCCTACCGGGCTGATTTGGCCCTACAAGGGTGATCCTTAAAAAAAAAAAGGCAACCTAAAGCTTTTATATATAAATATATATATGTAATAGAAAGTTGCCTTTTGCCGGGCTGAGTAAGCCCAACAGGGGGTGTTTGTTTTATAAAAAAAAAAAAGATTAATTATACTTTGCCCCTTTCAACTTAAAGTTTTGTAACACTTTATCCCCTTAAACTCCAAACATATACCCTTTATCTCTTGTGGTCAACTCTTTGATGGGGTTAAGATGAAATAATAGTTTTTACAACCAAAATATCCCCGATTAATTCTTAAACACATATAATAATTGTAACATAATAAATAGCTATTTCTTTAATATTTGCTAAATGCATTTAAATGTAATTACATTATGCATTTCGATCTTTTATTTAAAAGAAGTATTGCTACGACATTGAGATGAAGTCATTGAGTTGCTTAGACTTCTTTTTTATGAATTATTTAATTCATTTTGATCTTGTAGCACTAAGCTTCATGTGCAGACCTACAATTGTTGTGCAGCGGGCCACTTTTTGGCCAATAATCTAAGCTTCCTTATCAGACCTACAATTGTCCAATTTTTCTTTTTTTCATCTATAATCTAAGAAATTAGCCTTCATATTAGCCCCTTTATGGGTACAGGCATGGAATCTACCCATGCACTGGATTTCTAAAGAAGTAGGATGGAAGATAGGATCCATCTTTCAGGAAATTAAAGTGGTAATAGTTCCTCAAGTGGGAGGGAAAGAAGGCAGACACCTGAAACTGTTGGCTTTAGTGGATATAACATCCTCCCTACTGAGAGGTACTACGGTTAAGATGTAAGGAACAATGAAATGAATAAGCTTCAAGTATGAAAGATACTAGATTTCTGCTACAAATGTGGAGTAATTGGCCATAGTGAAAGGAATTGTAAGGCTTCTATTACAGTAAAGAAAGGATTATCTGATAACCAATATGGGCCTTGGCTTAGAGCCAACTGGGGAAAGGGATCACCACAAAAAGAGCAATATACAGGTAAAGGTAAGCAGGATAAAGTTGTTTGGGGTTTCAAAGATAGGGAACTGGTGCCAAAGAAAATAGTGGAGCCTACTCCAAAACTAGAACAGGAAAAAACAGGAAGAGGTAAGGTTGGAGGATCAAGTAGATTTGAAAGGTTGACAAGGAAGAATAATGAGGGCACTAGCAATGTGAACTCCCCAACCCCAGTAAGTCAAAAATTCAGCATGGACAAACTGAGCATTGGGGGAAATAAGTAAGATCATGCTCTAGAGCATGATAAGACCTACTGCAGTGTCTATGGAAAACAGACTGAAATTCAAGATCAGCAAATGTTAGAGGAAGATGACTAACAACTAGCAAAATATTGCAGAGAGTAGAGTGGATAACACTACAGAAATAGAAAAGGCGATGGAGGTTGAGAAATTAAGCCTAGAGAATAAGCAGGAAGCAGTCCAAAAAATGAATAAAAGGATCAAAAGACAGTTAAAATCATCTGTCATGAAGAGACTACCTTTGACGGAGATTGATGGGAATGCTAGGAAATCAGAACTAAGAGGGAAAAGGAAAAGTTACTAGACTGATACTAAGATGGTGGATGTGGTTATAACTGAACTGGTGCCCAAGAAGAATAAAGTGACAGACTCATCTAAAGAGAGATCAGAGCTCAATGAAGGGGAGGAGACCAGCCTTCCCTAGTCTCCACACTCCCAATAAGAGCACTGGTATGGAATTGTCAAGGAGCAGGGAACCCCTTGACAATTTTCCAGTTGAGAGAGGCCTGCAACCACCTCTCTCCTAGCATGCTGTTCTCATGTGAAACAAAGAATAGAGAAAAAGTGGTGGAAAACATTAGGAAAAAATTGAATTTTGAGAATAGTTCTATTGTGGAATCAATTAATAGATCTGGTGGAATTGCCTTGATGTGGAACAAGGATATAAAAGCAATAGAGGTTCTTCAAACAGCCTTCACTATTGAAGCACATTTAATTGATCAGAATAAATAGATGGATTGGTGGTTTGTTGGCATATATGCTAGCTATGAAGCTCAGGTAAGAAGGAATCAATAGAAGGTGATAAAGGAAAGGAAAAGGCTTTGGGGGACAAGATGGATTATAGCAGGAGACTTTAATGATATTGTGTATAATGAGAAAAAATGGGGAGGCAGAATGAGAGCGGAACGAACATTCAAGGAGTTCAAGGCTTTTATCACAAAAAATGAGCTAAGTTGATATTGGTTTTGATGGGAATCCATGGACATGGTGTAATAGGACAATGAAAGGGAAGTTAAGCAAAGACTGGATAAAGCACTATGTAGTACCCCTTGGTTTCAAAGCTATGATAAGACAAGATGCATTCATATGGATAACTATAGTTCTGATTATAGTATGATTTTGATTGATAGTAACCCTGAGGAAAGAAAGAGAAACTTCATTTTCGACAAGAGATGGGTTCAAAGGAAAGGTATTGAGCATGTCATTGTAGAAGCTTGGAAGTTGGATATAGAAGGGTCTAATATGCATAGAGTCACCAAAAAAATCTCTTAGTGCAGGGTGGCTTTACTAAAATGGAGAAATAGCTTTCAATCAAACTCGAGGAAGAAAATCACCCGTATAAAAGCTAAAATGGAGGACCTTAAAGAAGCTGCTGAGTATAATAAGAAAGAAATGGTTGATCTGAAGCAACAACTAAAGAAAGCTTACTAAGAGGAGGAAAAATAATGGTGCCAGAAGTCAAGAATCACTTGGCTCAAAGAAGGGGACAAAAACACAGTTTTTTCATGCAAGTGTAAGAGAAAAAAGAAAGAGGAATAGAATGATGAACCTCCAGAAAGAGGATGGGCCTTGGACAACATCTGAACAGGAGTTGGGGAAAGAGGTGACTGATTATTACCAACAGTTATTTGCTAGTCAGGGAGAGATGAATCTGGAAGGAATACTAAGCAGTATACCACACACAATTAATGACTAGATGAATGAGAACTTGACTAGAGTAGTAACTGAGGAGGAGATCAAAACTGCATTATTCTCCATGAATCCTAACAAATCCTCTGGTCCTGATGGAATGACACCCCTTTTTTTTCAAAAGCTCTAGGACATTGTAAAAGCTGATATAGTTCAAGCTATTAGAAGCTTCTTTCACTCAGGATTCATGCTCAAATATATTAATCATACTATTATCTTTTTTATTCCCAAAATTGAAGTGCCTTTCAATCTTAGACACAATAGGCCCATAAGTTTATGCAATGTGGTGTATAAAATCATCTCTAAAGTTTTAGCCAACAGGCTTAAACGTGTTCTAGATCATTGCATTAGTAAGAATCAAGCTGCTTTTGTTCCTGAAAGGCAAATTATAGACAATGTCATTATCTTCCATGAGTATCTTTATTTTTGAAAAATAAAAGACAAGGCTCAGTAGGAAGTATGACTTTAAAATTAGACATGTCAAAAGCATATGACAGGGTAGAGTAGAAATTCTTGAAAGCTATAATGCAAAAAATGAGCTTCTTTGAAACCTGGGTGAACTGGATTTGGGGGTGCATCTCCACTGTCTCCTACTCTTTCAAAATCAGTGGTGAACAGAAAGGCTTTGTTATCCCACGAAAAGTAATTAGACAAGGAGATCCTCTATCTCCTTATCTATTTTTGTTGTACTCAAAAGGCCTATCTAATCTTTTAAAGAGAGCTGAAGAGAACAGACAAATTTCTAGGATTAGAATAAGCAGACGGGGGCCATCTATAAGTCACTTATTTTTTGCAAATGACACACTAATTTTTTGAAATGCAAACCTAAGCCAAGTTAAGGAACTTATGAGAATCCTGGAAGAATATGGAAGAGGCTTTGGACAGATGTTTAACTTTGAGAAATCCTCAGTCTTTTTCAGCAAAAATGTTACTGAGGATAAGCAGGATAAGGTATGCATCAAATTAGGGAGCATACAGAAGATGAGTCAAGGGAAATATTTGGGCCTACAATGGTTATAACTAGATCAAAGGAAACAAGTCTTTGGTTCTATTAGGAATAACTGTCAGAAGAGGATGGGGGACTAGAAAAACAAGTTGCTAAGTGCAGCAGGAAAGGAAGTGCTGCTAAATGCCATTATAATGGCTCTACCAACGTATGCAATGTTTTGCTTCAGATTTCTAGGGAAGCTTTGCAATGAAATTAACTTAATGATAGCTAAGTTTTCGTGGGGAGAAGAAAGTGGAAAAGGCAGGATGCACTGGTACTCTTGGTAGAAGCTAACTAGGGACAAGTGGAAAGGGGGATTGGAGTTTAAAGACTTACAAAACTCAATAAAGCCCTGCTTGGGAAACAGGTTTCGAGACTACTTACACTTCCAAATTTGTTAGTGAATAAAATGCTCAAGGCTAAGTACTACCCAACTAACTCCTTGTTCAATTGCAAAGTGCCTAAAACTGCCTTATGGTTTTGGCAAAGCCTGATGAGTGTAAGAGAGGAGGTGCAGAGAGATATTAGAAGGAAGATTGGGAATGGAAAAACCACCAGAATATGGGAGGATAACTGGCTACCTGGCAGTTACAATGGCAAACCAATGACCAGGAAGCCTCACACCTACAACATCCAGAAAATGGAGGAACTAATCATTAAATGTAGATGGAACAAACCACTAGTGTTCAGGAGCTTCAATAGCAAGGGTGTCTCGGAGAATTTGAAAATCCCAATTAGCCTAGCAGGAAGAGAAGATGGCAGCTTCTGGACATTAAGTAGCAATGGATAGTACTCTGTGAGCTCAGCATATAAAGCTCTGAGTAGGGGAGAAGAAGCTAACAAGGTGAGTCCAAATGGAAAAGGTGAGCCAAGCTCAAATGGCCAAGATGAAAAGGAGTAGAAGCAGTTGTGGAAACTGGAGATCAAAAGCAAGCTAAAGACATTCATTTGGAGATGCCTGAATAAGGCATTGCCAGTGAATGAACTTATATACAGTAGAACTAGGAAGGGAGAGCCAGTATGTAGCATCTGTGGAGAAGACGTGGAAACTGCAGAACATTTTTTTTTCTTTTGCAACCAAGCATAGCAGGTTTGGAGGGTGGCACCATTACAGTGGGAAGGCTTAACACACTACAGAGGAAACTTCAGTAGATGGTGGAGTAGACTATTAGAAGCTAAAAGCAGAATGGGAGGTGCTGACCATATAGTGCTTACAGTCAACATTCTTTGGCAGCCGTGGAAAGCAAGAAATGACAGTATTTTTAATGGTAAACATCAACATCCTTTTGAAATTGTACAGAACGCGCAATCAGAATGGATGGAGTTTGTAGCAGCTCAGGAAAGGGATAAATGAGTGAGCATCCAGAAAACAACAACAGCGAATAGGAAGCACAGATAAACATTGATGAGGACAATTGCATGTCCATAAGCATTGAAATCAACAGCTAGAAGGCAAACAAAGCGCTAGGAATAGGCATAATAGCCTCGAAGGCAGATAATACACAAGTTGTGTGGGCCTTACGAGAAGGAAGTATAGGCGAGAAGCTGCTGGACTATGCACAAGCCATTAAACTGGCTCTGAGCAAAGCAATGGAGCAACACCGGCAAGCAATTAAACTGGAAATTTCATCACATGAGCTTCTACAACTTTTGAAGACCAAGAAAACTATGGATGTTAAGACTTTTTGTTCAAATGGAGGACATCCATACATTAAGTTTGCTGTTTTTGAAATGCTCATTTATTTTGTCCTCAAATGAGAGTAGTAAAAGAAGTAGAATGATTAACAATCATGCTGTTAGTTTAATACTCCCTCCGTCCCACTTTGATAGTCCTGTTTTCCTTTTTCATCTGTCCCAAATTGTAGTTCACTTTTCAATTGAAGCATGTAGTTGTATTTTAATTTTCCTAAAATACCCTTATTCAATGTAAGTTGTTGTTACTATAAACCTACCACATTTAATGAGAGTTGACTCTTTTATTACCATCAATTCAAATTCCCATAAAGTTGTACTCTATTTAATGTGAGGATATTTTAGGAAAATAGCAATCTAAATTTACTTTTCCAACAAAGTTAACTACTTTTTCTTAAACTGTGTGAAAAAAGAAACAGGACTATCAAAATGGAACGGAGGGAGTACAAGATGAGGAATGTAGGTTTCCTCCGTGTCTTAGTACACGTTTGTAAAACTCAACATGAGCCTTTGCTCAAGAATTGTACAGTTTAATTTTCAATCAATAAAATCTACCGTTTCAGTAAAAACGTAATTCATGAGGTTGACGATGAAAAATGTTCCAAATTTGATTTTTCGTTCCAAAGTATATTGGATCAAACTCCCTTTTCCTCAGTTTTTATAACCTGCTATTTGCAAGGACGTGTCCTGGATCAATTGAGGTAAGAAAAATTTTTTTCCCCCCTAGTAGTAATAAGGTTGTATTGTCGAGGAGATAATCAAATGTAAATTTAAGGCTCTGACTCATATGTGCTCTGTAATTGGCTAAATGCTATAACTACTAACCAGCAGCATAAGTTGTTGGCTGATGACTTCATAACCACCGTCAATGACATCCCAACAATCCAGACTGGAGTTGAAAGCAAAGTTGAAGTCATTCTACAAAAACTCCAAAAAATATAACAATTCAAAAGCAACCCTTATGTTTAATTAAAATCCTGGCCGAGTGCTCATAAAGTATTAGTAATAATTATTGAATTATCTGTAACAAAAGCAAGTACTAGTAGTATTGAATAGAAATGTTGAAACTAGCTGAGGGTAAGCTAAGCAGTCAGTATACAGCACAATCAGCTCACAGTCTTCAATGACTCTTTCTGCATGTGAGTTTGGAAACTATTATATAATTCAAAGAAAGGGAAACGTTGATTTAGGAGAGTTAAAAACAGCTCCACAGTTCAGAATCCATGAACAAGATTGTTTAGCAGAACAACAAATTTCAAGCCTTTAAAGGTCTCTCTGACTTTCTCAATTGCAGTAGTAACATCATCCATTCAGAATCATAGATAAGGAAGAGGATCCAATTCCAACTCCAAAGCCCCAGTTTTGAGCTGTTGTTGTGGGGCGGCAGTGATGATAATTGTATCCCATTCCCATTTTCTTCTGCCTTGCAAGTTCCGCTAACATTTTTCTTTCTACCAGAAGTTATCATGTCCCCATTTTCTGAAACCAGATTTCTCTCCTCTTTTTTCTTGTTAGTTATTAGTATACCCGTCTTCTTTAATACCCACACCCACAATTCTCCTAATTTCCTACTTTTCTACTATTACATTATCTGCATAAACTAGCAGTACAAAGTTCAAAGAGAACAAAAAGGGGTGAAAAATGAAATGCATTCTTGTGCCTGGACGCAATTGGAGTCTGCAGCCAGCTGAGCTGCCGAATGAGTCTAAATACGGATACTCCATTTTTTTAACAGTTTCATCCCATGAGGGTATTACTTGTACAGATCAAAATCCTTGCCATCCAATTTCCACAACTTAATTATTTAGTTAGTTAATCCATCCAAATCCAAATTCCCCCAATCCCAATCAAATCCCCACCAAATTCCAGATCCATCACAAAACTTAATCAAAACTAATCATTGAAAATTGCTACTAATAACCTCTAACACTACATGACAATGAAAACAGACCTCATACTCATGCCCCGTTCCCCTCTTTGCCCCATCCATCAAGCCACCTACTTGTAGTTGCATCCAAGCGTAAGAAAACCTCAAACCGACACCGAAAAAAAAAAATAAGGAAGGAAACCAAGTACCCCATCCCAGGCCCCAAGGAAAAGGGCCAAAACCACCGGTCCACATCACTCGCCTCTGTCGGCAAAGGCAGACACTCTCTCCGGAAAAACACACACGGCACACACTGAAGACTACAGTCAACATTGAATTGAACCCAGAAAAAGGAGAAACACCCCCATCTACATTCTACACTCTCACTCTGTGTTGTGCGTGAGTGTGTGTGTTTTTTGTGCATGTTGTGAGTGTACTGATAGTAAAGGCTGGAGCTTTGAGCAAAGTCTAAGGGAGTTCAAATGCAAGTCCAAGATCGTTCCTCTGCTAAACCCCCAAAACCACCCCACCAAGAATCAGATGGGCAGCTCCTTCCAACCTCAGCTAAATTCTCCAAGCCCACCAAGAATCTTGATTTCTCCACATGTGTTTGCGAAAATCTGTATAGAATCATCATTCTTTTCATCCTAGTTACCACCGTCGCCGCCCTCTTCTTCCTCCGCAACGGCGCCTACGGCAGCGACACCTCCGCCTTGCTCTGCATCCAGTCCACGCAGTCCCATGCCATCCATCCCCAGCTGCCCCAAATCCGCTGGAATTCAATCCCTCCAATTGCCGACAAGTCCAGTGCTTTTGCAAATTTCCGATCGGAGAAGTGGATTGTTGTCTCCGTTTCTGATTACCCCTCCGACTCGCTTCGGAAATTGGGGAAGATTAAGGGCTGGCAGCTGCTGGCAGTTGGGAATTCGAATACACCGAAAGATTGGGCGCTCAAAGGTACGATTTACTTGTCTTTGGAAATGCAAGCTCAGTTGGGTTTTCGAGTTGTTGATTACTTGCCTTATGATTCGTATGTTAGAAAATCTGTTGGATATTTATTTGCTATTCAGCATGGTGCTAAGAAAATATTCGATGTGGATGATCGAGGGGAGGTGATGGATGATGATATTGGGAAACATTTTGATGTGGAATTAATTGGGGAAGAGGCTAAGCAGGAAGTTATTTTGCAATATAGTCACGAGAATCTCAATAGGACTGTTGTCAACCCGTATGTCCATTTTGGGCAACGGTCGGTTTGGCCGAGGGGATTGCCGTTGGAAAATGTGGGTGAGATTGGTCATGAGGAGTATTACACTGAGGTATTTGGTGGGAGGCAGTTTATTCAGCAAGGGATTTCGAATGGGCTGCCGGATGTGGATTCGGTTTTTTATTTTACTAGGAAAACCGGGCTGGAAGCATTCGATATAAGGTTTGATGAGCATGCCCCGAAAGTGGCACTGCCGCAGGGGATGATGGTACCAGTTAATTCTTTTAATACAATTTTCCATTCGTCTGCATTTTGGGCTTTGATGCTTCCTGTTTCGGTTAGTTCAATGGCTTCGGATGTGTTGAGGGGTTACTGGGCACAGAGGCTGTTGTGGGAGATTGGTGGGTATGTGGTGGTATATCCTCCTACAATTCATCGGTATGATAGAATTGAAGCATATCCCTTTTCTGAGGAGAAAGATCTTCACGTGAATGTGGGTCGGTTGATTAAGTTCCTGGTAAGTTGGAGATCCGATAAACACAACTTGTTTGAGAAAGTTTTGCAGTTGAGTTATGTAATGGCAGAGGAAGGATTTTGGACCGAAAAAGATGTCAAATTCACTGCTGCGTGGCTTCAGGATTTGCTTGCTGCTGGGTACCAACAGCCTAGGCTGATGTCCCATGAATTGGATCGGCCAAGGGCAAATATTGGTCATGGTGATAGGAAGGAATTTGTGCCTCACAAGTTACCATCTGTTCATCTTGGAGTCGAGGAAATAGGGACTGTAAATTATGAAATTGGGAACTTAATTAGGTGGAGGAAAAATTTTGGGAATACTGTTCTTATTATGTTCTGCAGTGGACCTGTTGAGCGTACTGCCTTGGAGTGGAGATTGCTGTATGGTAGGATATTTAAGACGGTTATTATATTGTCAGAGCGGAAGAATGTAGATCTTGCTGTTGAACAAGGCCAGTTGGACCATATTTACAAGTAAGTCTGCTATCTTCCATTGCCAGGGTTTCATTTTTCGCCTGTGGTTGTACCATGTTCTGCTGCATCAATACAATTTTGGTTAGAGCACTCCAGGTTATCAGCATCTCCAAGCTGACTGGAGAATAATACATACTTTTTTTAGAAGATTTGTCAGACATATGGTAAAATTTTAGATGCCTTAATATCTACCTTTTGTGAGCAATGCAATTTTGGAAAGATTTACTACAAGAAATAAAGAGGTTTATCTGAATAGGAGATGTTAATGGCGCTAGACTTTTTTATGATTGCACTCCAACTGTCTTTTTTTCCATGGCATATGAGAAGATAGTGGGAGAGCCGTTATGCAAAGTGGAGTGCCATGAACAATTGCCTTATCTGAAATGATATGCCATTAAGCTAGAGAACATTATTATCATGCACTCAAGTTGTCTTCTTCAACTGATAATATAGATAGAGGAAGTGGTCTTTTGTCAAGCATTAGGAATAATTAGGAGAAGGTAATTGTTTTTCAATGGAAAAAGGAGAATAACTGAGTGGCCAGGTTAGTAGATTGCAAGAAACAAGGTTTCTGTTTAATTGCAAAAATCTTAGGAAGGTTGCTGATCATGACAAGTTTCAGGATAGGTAAGTGTATTTACTTTTGGAATCGTCATATAGATGTTAAAGTAGCACCCACTGCAACATAAAGTCAGGGGACCTTAAAATAGTTTGGAGACATTTAAAGTTGTATGGAGTACCCTGCTTTTAGAGATATTTTCACATGTACTTCTTGTTATAATGATATTTATATTGACATCGTGACTGGTAAAGCTGGAGCAAGAGTCTACATAAGTTAGAATGTCGTAATCATCAGATGATAAGTTGTGGCTTAACAGACAATACGTCCTTCAGGTTCACTGCAAAAGTGAAAAAAAAGTCTGAGCAACTCACTATAGTCTTCTTTTGCTTCTACTTATGGACCTTTAATGTGGAAGGACAACCATACAGTGATAATATAGCTTGTCTTGACAGGACATCGGCTAATGTGGCATGATTAGACTTCTAAATTTTTGGCCCTTCAAATTTGGGGTTGTAATTGTTTGTGCTACATTTTTGAGCAATGACCTTCTTTGTGGCAAGAATATCCTTTTATCTTATTTTTGCTACAAAGCTGTGAGGATATGTCAATTGTTTCTTACTTTATACTGGTTTTTGGACAATTAATAGCTCCTAGCAGAAAAAGTAGAAAAGGAAAAAATCTTGAGAATGAATATTGAGTAGCGCATAGAATATTGGGAAAATTTTCTCCTTGTGGATATCTTGGCTTGTAAAATTCACCATCTATTTCCTTTAACCTATACCACAACATACATACATACTGGACATGCATTGAGTATGTATAGATAAAGTTCTTATTTCTCTGAAATAATATTGCAGAACATATGATGTTCGTACACACACCCAGGGTGTAGGGTATTATTAGTGGTTCCATGTCTTATCTGACATTTAGACCTGATGAAAGCGCTGTTTTGGCATATTTTGTTTGGAAGAACTTCTATTTCCGCTGGTACTTGTGCTTGGTCAATATGGCCTTTTTCCCCCTTCCCTTTTCCTCGCATGCCGAATCTATAATTCCACTGGGACAAGACTTGCTTTTCAAATAAGTATTCTCTTAAAGCTAACCTTTTGCACTTTCAGGTTGATGTGCGTCTGATTTTGCTGTTACTGCTAATCATTTTCTTTTAAGACGATTCCAGTTCTGTATTGTGTTCTGATAATACTCCTGCTTCCTCTCCAGGTATTTGCCAAAATTGTTTGAAAGATATAGTAGCACAGATGGTTTTCTGTTCCTTCAGGATGATACAATCCTTAACTATTGGAACTTGCTGCAAGCAGACAAGACTAAGCTGTGGATTACAAATAAGGTATATGAGATGTAAAGATCTTATATCAATCAATTGATGCTTACATTCTGTAATTCCTCACCAAGAAAGAATGAGCTTACTGTGATTCTTTTTCTTATGATGAGCTGCAAGGTGTAATCTATGTTAGGTGGGAGGGGGAAGTTTTATTTTTTTAACCACTAAATGTAAATGTAGGTTTCTCACCTTTTCCATGTCCATAACTTACTGCATATAGGTTTCCAAGTCTTGGACCACAGTTTCAGCTACTGGGGACAATGATTGGTTTGCAAAGCAAGCAGACATGGTAAAGAAAGTAGTTGCCAACATGCCAGTTCATCTTCAAGTCAATTACAAAGAATCTGTGAAGAGTGAGCAGAGTCTGACAATATGCAATTCTGAGTTATTCTATGTCCCTCACCATTTTGTTGCCGACTTCGTGGATCTCGTTAATCTCGTTGGTGATCTAGATATCCATCACAAGGTTGCAATACCCATGTTCTTTATGGCAATGGACTCTCAGCAAAATTTTGACCCCGTGTTTGACACAATGAAATATCAGCAAAAGCCACCTAGTAATTTGACAATGCTCTATTCCTCTGAAGTAGCTGCAGTTCATCCATGGACTATATCAAGTGAGCAAGAGTTCATTAAATTGATAAGAATTATGGCAGCTGGTGACCCTTTGTTAATGGAACTAGTCTAACGGAAAGCAGTTGCTATTGTTCGAATCCCTTGCGAGAGGGAGAGATACATAAACATGTATAAGTATGTCAGACACCAATTTCTGCAATTTTTTTGTACCATTCTTTGGAGGGGTGAAGGGTTCTTTTTGTAGATTTTCATGTATTATTGTTTACCTGTGCGATAGATATACTGACACAAAAAACCAAGTCATGGAGAGTGGCCGTGCTTCTTTTTTTTACCCGTCTTTTTCCTCTTCTCCGGAAAGTAGCATGGTTCCTTCAACAGCCCAATTTGTAAATCATGTACTTAACATTCATAGAAATGAAACTTCCTTACATTGTTTGGCACCTTTTAGGCTTTTACCCTTGATCAAGGTTGTGTTTAAATGGTTATTTTTGAAGTATTTCCTCGTCGTTTCTGCATTTGACACTTGTAGGGAGATATACCGCAAATTGAATCTTCTTGGTGCCAAAATTAGAAGAAGAGGCACACAGTTTCGCCAGTGCACTTCTAGCATCAGCTTGAAGGGGACCTATGCCTATTGCCTAGAAAGGATCTCTATTTTGATTAGCAGATCTTCTTGTTCAATTCTTCCTGATGTTTTGGTTTATTTCCCTTTCTTTACAAGTTTTTCTTCCGCTTTTCTGGAATATCTTTTCTTTTTTCTTCCCCTCTTTCTAGGTGTTTTTCTTTTACCCCCAAAAAAACAAAAAAATCCCCCCAAATCTACTTACCCAAATTAGCAGCAAAATTATAATTTTGTTCTTTAAAAAGTTCCCCCTAAAACTGCTTTACCCCAAGTCACCAGAATATTGGATTTTCTTAAAGAGTACAGAATTTCTTTTGTTGGTGACTAGTCAAAGAACTTGTTTGCTCAGGGTGCATAATTCTTTTGTCGGTGACTAGTGAAAGAACTTTACTCTTCCTTAGTTTAATATGAAGCCTAAAATTTGAGGGGGGAAAAGGGGTATCAGATGTATGATCACACTAGCCAAGTCCCAATAACAAAGATCAAGCGAATGGCAAGGTTGAAATTTCCATTTACGAAACCAGTATCTCATCACTCGATACAATGACAACAAAACCCCAAAAAATGAATGTAAAATACAGTGGGGAATTGGTGAACATTCGCATCACAAGATGTTGTGTAGTCCATAAGCAAATCCCTTGGAGAGTCAGAGAACCAGTGGCAGATATTGAGAGGTAAAGGATTGACAGAGTTATGTGCAATCAAGAGTCATTTGCTTTGCTTGAATGTTTATCGATCAATGCCCTCAATCTTGTCCTCAACCTCGGAGTACAACTGCCTCAATCTCTCAATATTTTCTTCGGAAGTTTCCCAGTATCCACGTCCATTGGCCTCCAAAAATGTCTGAACCAACTTCCTGAAAGAGTTCGGGTTTGTGCTCATTAGCCTGTTCAACATCTCCTGATCTTCGATAAACGTGGTATTAGCCTCTTCATACACCCAATTGTCTACTTGGCCCGATGTTGCACTCCATCCGACAGTGTTTGTCAGGCGTTTCTCAATTTCACGAACACCCTCATATCCACTGGACAGCATGCCTTCATACCACTTGGGGTTCAGTAACTTGGTTCTTGCATCAAGCCGTACAGTCTCAGACAGTGTACGTACCTGAACAGATGCAAATGGGGGCTGTTAATACATAGAGATCAAGAAATCTTGTGCAGCTTGAATGATGCCTCGCAGGTAAGAAATACACCAGGTTAACAAGTCAGATGGTTACCTGTGCATTAGCTGTAGTTGTGTCAGCAATATATGCATTGGGCTTCTTCCCATCCGTCCTGAGGTTCTGTACAAGGTTGGTTGGGTCAGAATCAAAGTAGTGACTGACATCTGTTAGTGAAATTTCAGAAGAGTCCAGATTCTGGAATGTGGCATCCGCTGTACTAAGAGCCATCTCGAAGACTTTCCGTTTCTCAGTCATGCCTGCACCAGGAGCATCACAGTCAAATGCAAATGACTTTCGGCTCAAGTACATATCTTGAAGTTGCTTCTCGTCATTCCAAGAAGAGTTCTCGACTGCAAGGTTTACATTGGAGGAATAGGAGCCTGAGGCATTTGAGAAGACACGAGTTGCAGCTTCGCGAACATCAATCCCAAGTTCTTTAGCTTGTTCTAGTGCATGCTTCCTCACATAATTTTGGTCTTCTGGCTCATCTAGCTCAGCAACCATCTTCACTGCTCGGTCAAGGAGGTTCATCTGTGAAGGAAAAAGAGGAAATCATAATTAGCATTTCACTGCAGGAACTAAAAGGACATAAAACAAAAGAAAATGCACAAGAAAAGCAAAGATGCTTCTGAAGTTGACCCTACTCTATTAAATTGAGATACTGCTTCAGTTCAAAATAGAATATTAGAGAATAAAACTTAATTTTTAAGATGAAATTAAGAACCAAGATCTGATACCTGATTGATGAAGAGATCTCTGAACACTCCAGAGCAATTCACAACAACATCAATCCTTGGTCTTCCAATCTCTTCAAGGCTGACAGGCTCAACCCGATTCACTCGTCCAAAGGTGTCAGCCACTGGCTGAACTCCAATCATCCACAATACCTGAGCCAATGACTCACCATATGTCTTGATGTTATCTGTACCCCAGAGTACAAGTGCAACAGTCTCAGGGTACTTTCCCCCATTATCAGCCTTCTGCCTCTCAAGCAACCTATCAACGACAACCTTTGCACTTTGCATTGCTGCAGTAGTTGGAATAGCTTGGGGATCCAAAGCATGTATGTTCTTTCCAGTTGGGAGAACTTTTGGGTTTCTAATTGGATCCCCGCCAGGACCTGGTTCAACATATTTACCTTCCAGAGCCTGTTTCAAACTTCCCAACTCATTATCAGCCACAACAAGCTTCAGACACTCGCCTAGGAATTGGAACAACACCCTAAGCTTTTCCCTGTCAGCTCTATAGAATTTGGTAGTTGATAAATATTGGGCCCATGGTTCATTTATGCCAAAGCCAAGAATTGCGCTGAGCTTGTCAGCAACATCAACAACTTGACCCTTCTTGTTAGTGGTTCGTTCAACAAATGCAGTTATTGCTCCTCGTGATGCCTCAGTTATTTGTCGAAGCAGTTCCACATCACGCAAGATACCCTTGTCACTTCCTCTATATACATCCTCCATATCTCTTCCCACCGTCTGAGCCAATATGGATGGAAGAGAGGAAATTCCATCTTCAGGGCGATCCAATGCAGCAATATTAACTAGCGTCGCTACTGCCTCCATTGCAGATGGAGGCTCACCAATGACATGAAGCCCACAGGGTAAAAGCCGGGATTCAATCTCCATGATTTTTGAATATACCTTTCCCACCACAAGGTCACGCTCTGTGGCTGATATTTCTTCCCCTTCTTCAGGAAGATCTACATCTTTGTCAAGGTTACATTGCCTTGCTGTGCTGATAATAGAGCTTACAATTTGAGAACCACGGCCAGTGTCTTTTAGGGATTGATAAGAGGAAATCAGCTCACTGAGCTGCTTGAGTCCCTTGTAGAGCCCTGCATATTCTGCTGGTGGAGTCAAGTAGCTAATTGTATTAGCATAACTCCGACGTTTGGCAATGGTGGCCTCAGATGGGTTGTTTGCCGCATAGTAATAGACATTGGGGATGTTCCCAATGAGACTATCAGGGTAACAAACATCACTCATGCCCACCTGTTTTCCGGGCATGAACTCAAGGGAGCCATGAGTGCCAAAGTGAAGAACTGCATCAGCCTGGAATATCTTCTCGACAAATGAGTAGTAAGCTGCAAATCCATGGTGTGGGCTTGCTGATTTAGAAAATAGAAGCCGCATTGGATCACCCTCATAGCCGAAAGTCGGCTGAACTCCAATAAAGACATTTCCATACTGCTTTCCATACACCAGAAGGTTTTCTCCATCAGAGTTCAGATTGCCAGGTGGCTTACCCCAGTTCTCCTCCAGAGCAGTTGCATAAGGAGTTAACTTCTGGTACTCGCGAACATTCATTTTGTAAGCAATATTAAGATTTGGACTGTTGAATTGAGCCTCTTTGTCATGAATTATGTCTTCAATCAAGGCCTCACCGGTCTCTGGAAGGCCCTCAACATTGTAGCCATCTTTTTGAAGGTCTTTGAGAACAGAATAAATGGAAGCAAAGACATTCAGGTACGCAGCAGTTCCAACATTGCCTTTGTCGGGGGGGAAGCTGAAGACGGTTATGGCTAGTTTCTTCTCTGTCTGTACATATTCAAGAAGCAATATGAGATTATCTAGCATACGCTGCAACTCTCCCATTGCTCTTTATGCATATAATGACATTAATAGGAACTAGTAGGCCAACTAAGCGAGCTGCTAATCAGGAATCATGGATACACTGTTCTTAGTTGTACTAAAATTAGATTTTTGTCTTCCTATTTTGGCGTAATTTCAGAAAAAACAAAGACAAGGCACATAAGATTCGAATTTACTACTTTTAGTCACTCTTACCAAAGAGGAAAAAGGAAAAAAAAATGCATTTGTGATTGTCAGTCCATTTCTCACTCTTACCGAAAAGGTAAAATGTTTTATGGCCTGCACTAATTTGACAGACATAATGTAATATTTAAACCAGAAATCTAACCTAAAATTCTCTTGTCGCAAATAATTGATTATAGAGAAGAGTGCAGTAACATTTCAGATGTGGGAGCTTGAAGCAAAAATTCAGGTGCCATTAGGCCTACGACAGTTACTTTTCTTCAAAGTCTCTGTAAAGAAAAAAAAATACTCGCATAAAACTCAGAAGCAAGGGTGACCATACCTTTGATTTCTTCTTAAGCTCAGCCCATTTGATTGCTCTAGTGCAGAGCTGCTCCACTCTTTTGTGTAAAGCATGTGATTTCCCTGCAATGGTATTGTGACAAGTGCAAACAAAGATAAGTACGCTAATACATCATTTGCTTAAAGTATATAGTACTACCGTAAACCAATACAAGCCTAAACATTTGCAGATGGAGATTCAGAGAGGGACTTCAATAATTAAGGTTCAGGTAAGAACTATAAGCGCCTAGCAATCCTTGACTTGCAAGCATAAAGAACCAAAAACAGGATTAACTAATTCATAAACCAAAATGCTTGAGAATTCAAATTTCAAGGTCTTGGCGTTCGAGCTGAAACCAAAACATAAAGATATGATGATAAAGAAGAGAAGTCACTTGCCTGTTCTGGGATCTCGGCCTGCAAACACTATAGGCTCCATGCCTCCATCTAGTTCTGGAAGTGCAACCTGCAGAGCTACCTGGATTGGATGCAGTCCAAGAGTGCTGTTCAACCATTCCTCCGTAGTCTGGAACACCAAAGGCAACGCAACAATGTAAGGCACATCAAGCTTTCTCAACGCCTCAACTGCCCTGGGATGATCTTGCCTTGCAGGTCCTCCCACGAGAGCGAAACCAGTCAATGAAACCACTGAATTCACAAAGGGCCTCTTGGTGACTGGATCAATGAAATATTTCTCAACTGGGCCTGAAAAGTCAAGTCCACCAGCAAATATTGGTATGACTTTAGCCCCTCTTGCTTCCAGTTCCATAATCACAGCCACATAGTGACTCTCATCACCGGTGACAATGTGACTCCTCTGCAAAACCAACCCGATGATAGGTGCAGTTGGACTCTTAAGCTTTTCGTTAGCATCCCTCCTAGTACCATACCAATTCAGATACTCCTTAACATCATCGTACATACAAGGAGCCAATGGGTGCCAAATTCCACTGTCCAAGTACAGAACTGGATCAGAATACTCAATTTTTGTCCCTTTTAGTGCAGGCACATATGAACCAGAAATCATTTTCAAGAAATTCACCAAATTATCAGGGGAACCACCAAGCCAAAACTGCAAACTAAGTATATACATCCTAGCATCCTGAGCCTTATCACTGGGCAAGTACTTCAAAACCTTGGGCAATGTCCTCACAAGCTTCAACATGCTGTCAGCAAATCCTGCGGAGGACTTGTTCTTCTTCTTAAACAGCTGAAAAAAGGGACTTTTTGACTGCCCGAGTTGGGACATACTGAAAGACCCCAACTTGTTGAGTCTCATAACCTCAGGCATTGATGGAAACACCAAAACTGCATCAAGCCTATTCCTCTCTTTCTCCACCGCAGCCTTTACCTTCAAGGCTAATTCCTCAACAAAGATCAATGATCCTATAAAAATATTCGCATCCTCGAGGTCCTTACAGAAAGTTTTGTAAGTATTTTCATCTCTAAGCTCCTCTACTAAGTATCCTACAACTTCAAAAGAAGCAAACTTTCCATTCTGGTTCAGGGTTTGAACTGCAGCTGTAAGGGTTGACTGATACTGAGCTTCTAAAACTACATACACAACCTTAACGGTGGGGAGGCCCTTGTTATTCTCAGGTACAATTCTTCTAACCTCAGGGGTGGTTTGAGTGAATAATCCATTGCCAATTGCAGCACATTTGAATTTCAAAGCTGAGTTTGAGTTGGTTGGGCTGGATTTCTTGGGAAGAAATGAGTGAAGAAAGTAACGCTTTTGCGAAATTGATGAAAGTTGGTCAACTGTTGAGCTAGGAATTTGAAAAGGTGAAGAAATCAGAGAAGCCATTTTGCTCAAGCTCCCTAATTTTCTTGAATGCACAGAGGAAAACAGAGCAGCCCACGAATTTTAATGGAAACACTGTAGCTCTAAATGCGTGCACAAGCACAACTATGCTAAAATAGCAAACAGAAAGAAAAAGAATGAAACAGAAATCGGGGGAGGAATCAATAAATGTACCTTGCCCCCTCTGTCAGATATGAGAGCGTTTTCATTATTCAGTGAAGAAGGTTTCTGCTTCTGCTTCTGCTTCTTCTTTCTGTTTTCTTGAATAAATTAGAAGGCTTCGAGCTTATATCCTTCATGTGGAGAGAAGTGAGTTTATGAAGAAATGAAAGGAAATAAAGTTGGTTATTTTCTGTTAGTGGTCAGACAATAGGACACGTGGAAAACAGTGTAGGCCACTTGGGAGTGCGTGTTCTGAGGTTGAGGTTCAATTCAGTCAGGCCAATTTAGGGAGATCGACCTAGTACTAGCGAGTGGACATTGTCTGCATGTAATGTGGTCTCTGTCTATCTCTTGGGCTTGTTCTGATGAATTTCTTGGCTTCCTATTGGCCAGTTTGGATTTCCTAAGGAAGAAGTACAGGTCTATGAGACGGGTAGATTGGATTGTTTATGATGAGGAGAGAGAGGAGGGAGATAGATTTTTTTTATCAAAATGTCACTAGCTTTAGTATTAATTAATTCGGATAATATCAGAAACCTCCCCTGAGGTTTCTTCAAATATCACTTAGCTCCCCTCACATTTTAGAAATCTCTCTTACCACCATTTGAATTGACATTTTCTCAACAATGTCAGCCCCTGGTATCTAAAGTAACATTAGAATATTGGTTTTGGAGGAGGGAGAGTATTTTAATTCCCTTCATACCCTTAGTTTGACTGAATCCTGTGATTAAGAAAGTTGCAGTGGGTGGAATGTGAATTGGAGAAAAATTTTGTGGTATGAGCACTGTTGCATGCCGTTGGACATGCAACGGCTAATTTGACATTGCTTCCAGTGGTATTAAAAGGTGACGGAATCGCATGAAGTAGCTGCAAAACTTAAAGAGGAAAGCAAGCAAAGAAATGGCTAGTTCATCCTTCCAAGGTCAGTCATACAATTCACCTTCATCACTAAGCATGAAGAACCGGTATTGCAAATGCAACCGGAAGGCTACATTACGAATCTCAGAGAGTGAAAGAAATCCGGATAAGCTATATTTTAGTTGTTCAAAGTGCAACTACTTCCAGTGGTATGAAGGAAATGAAGGTGAAGAGTTGCAGAGGCAAAGAAATGAAGTTGAAGAAGTGCAGCGTACAAGAAATGGTGCTGATTCTGCAGTGCTTCCATTGAGGAAAGCAAATCAGGAATGTAACTTTGTGCCTCAACAGAATGCATGCATCACTTTCTTGTTCATCATCAATCTTGTACTCTTAGCAATTTATCTTTTCATTCAAATTGTTAAAGCAATCACAGTTTCTTGTTCCAGTAATAGTAGATGTGTTCCAAGCTGTTTGGCCCTTACTGGCCATGCATGAAAGAACCAGAAGGCATGTGTAACTTGGAGATGGTGTTAAGCTATGTGAAAAAGAGTTGAAGGAATGTTTTACTTCATACGTATGCCCCCATATTTGTTGCCTATCAGTGTTATACCAAAGTTAAGCTAGACAGAAAATGCATTAAGCTATCAGGTGTAGTTCCTTAGGTATAACAATACTCCCCAGCTAAGTTCATTGGAAAACAACAGTACTAGTTTCACACATAATCCTAAGGAATCAGAGTCATAAAGTTAAACGAAAAAACACAGCATGACATTTTTGCAAGAGCATGGGACTGGGAAGCAGCAGAGCATACTTGGCAAGAGTAAATTACAATTCCCAAACATAAGTACCAAAACATCAGTATTTGAAGTTGTTCACTAGGACTGGGAATGCAATTAACCACTTGGCAAACGTTACATATACAACTAAACAAAAATATGTAGCAATCAACAAGAATCTCATTTGCAACATCATCTAAGAACATCATTCTAGATGATGAGGATTGCTACGTATACAAATGTACCAGATTAGCTTCCCAAAGCAAAACTCATAATACTAGCACTAACTAGAACCTCATACTGGTGCTGCTATTGTCAATGTGAGATCCCATACCAGCAGAAGTGGATATTGAAGATGCAGTGACTGCTGGAGTTTGTTCTGAGCCAACAGCAATGGAAGGTCTGGCTCTCTTGTTGTTGTTAGCAACTGTAGTCCTCTCAGTTCCTGCATTTGGCCCTCCTCTCTGAAGCCATGCAACAAATCTTATTAAACTAATGGCTGGTCGACAGTTAGAATAGTTAGCAGGCAGAATGATATTTGAACTAAACCTTTCTGGTATTAGTACTAGTGCAGGCAGAATGATTAAGTTGAACATGAGCTCCAGCAACACGATTTTGAGTGCTTCCATTACTGCCTTGACTTGATACAATGACTGGGACATTTCCTTGTGCATGTTCCTGACAAATCAGATCACAAAGCTAAGCTCATTTGAACAGAATTAATACACAATCAGATACTATAATTTGACATTGTTTCAATTACCCATAGAACAGATCCTGCTAATCTAGTATTAGCAATGCCTCTTCCTGGTTTTCCTCTTCGACTTGCTGCCTGATTTGTAGAAGTACTGCTCCCTCTTTTTTCAGCAACAGGAGCTCCTTGACAAGTTCTCCTATTATGTCCAAATCTGCCACACTTTGAGCACCTGAAACTGATTGATCTCTTGTGTTGAGGTGCAGGAGCTCCTTCATTAGCTGCTCTTCTCCTATTTCTTCTTGGTCTACCAGCTCTTCTTCTAAGTGGTGGTGGCAAAACTACTACTGGTGTCACATCTTCCATTGGAGGCCACCTATTCATATGTGGAATTGGATTGATCATGAATGCATACGTTTTCAAGTATTGATCAATGGAAAAGGCTGCATCACAGTAGCTTTCCAGTTTCTCCCTTCTATAAAGAGCTCCTAGTGCAGCATGCTTGCAAGGAATGCCTGTCAACTGGAAAGCCCCGCATTCACATGTCCTATCAGTCAACTTGACTATATAGGACTTATCATAGTCTGCTACTTCAAACGTGTTGTCACTTGCCATTATCAGTGAACACCTTCTTGATTCAGCTGCAATATCCTTCAGCTTGCCAATCACATGTGGAGTAACACTAGATGTCCATGTGCAGCCTTTTTGATACCTCTTATGCAGTTTTTTCATGAATTTTTGCCTCAGTCCTTCAGCCAGAGCAAGTATATTCTTTCCTCTCAATTCTCCAACCCATGCATTAAAAGATTCTGTGAAATTATTGGTGACATGATCACACTTAATTTCAACAGAAAATGCATGTCTTGCCCAATTACACTTAGGAATGTTTGCTAAGTATCTCCAAGCATCTATATTAATATTTTTTATTCTTTCCATAGCCTCATTGTGTCCTATCAAATCATAACTTTTAGCTGCTTGCCAAAAATATCTCCTCAGCAGCAATCCTGGAAATTTGACTTTGAAGTTGCAGTAGATATGCCAACAGCAATATCGTGCAGCAGCTTCAGGCACTTGTTCCTCATAAGCAAGGTTGAGTCCCTATAAAATATAAGTACAAGGTCATCAGTCCCTATACAGAAGTTTCAGTAGCTCTTTCCTTCAGGCACTTGATTCAGCCACTATAACAGTCATGGAGGAAATCTGAAACATGCTTAATCACAGAAATGAAGAAACATACCTTCTGTCTATCACTCATGAAGGTGAGTGGAATATTGGCTGAAAATGGTCCAAAGAATTCCTGAAAATAGTAAAAAAACCAACTCCAGGCTTCCTTGTTTTCACACTCTACCACAGCAAAAGCTAATGGAAACAAACTATTGTTCCCATCAAGAGCAACAGCAGTCAACAGAATGCCCCCAAATGCACCTTTCAAATGGCAGCCATCAAAACCAATAAATGGCCTGCAACCTGCCAGGAAACCATCTCTTTGTGCCTTGAAAGAGATAAACAATCTCAGAAATTTAGGCTCTACCAGAACGTTTGGCCTGTCATAGTGAATTTTCATGATGCTTCCTGGGTTGTGCATCCTCAACAGTTCAGCATATTTTGGTATTTTTCCATAGGCCTCACTATGTGATCCTTCTATCTGTTCTAAGGCTTTTTTTTTTGCCCTGTAAATTTGCATTCTACTTGGCAAGACTCCATGCTTCTGCATTTCAGCCTTTACTCCCTTACTTGTCAATTCCGGGTGATCTCTCATAACAGAAATTAACTTCTTTGCAATCCAATCTGATGTAGCTTCTGAATTTTTCCTATTCATGACACACGTATGCTCAGGTGTATATGTCTTAACCATGAATGTGGTTGTATCACCAACCGGGGATGCATGAATCCTCCAGTTACACCCCTCAGCACCACATTTGGCAGTGCACCTGCTCTTTTCATTTTTCAACCTCACCAATGGAAATCCTTTCTGAATAGCATAGTCCTTCAATACTGCTCTAAATGCACCCACATTGGTAAATAGCATCCCTTTTTCAAACTCAATGTCCTCTCTTGGATTGTAAGTCCACATTTTTGACTGCATAATTGCTCTCATAGGATCAGGCTCTCTGTCAGATTCTGAATCAGGCACAACTTGTGCATCCTCAATCTCCTCATAATCAGACAAGCCATTTTCGTCCTTATCACTACTAGAAATTAAGGCCCTATCTTCAGCTATGACATCTTCCAAGTCACTATCTATGTCATCCTTCCAAGAGTCATCAGAACTAGAAGCATAAATCTCATCATCACCCTCACTGTCAACTACAGGAATAGGAGCATTTTCAATTCCTATGTCTTTCTGTGCCACAATAAGTTGGTTATTCCTGTCCTCTACCATATTCTCCTCTGTAGTAGGAATAATATCCAGGTGCAGCAAGTACAGGTTTATAACAAGATCATTTTCATGAAGTTTGAACATATCAAGGACTGATTTGTCACTACTGATGTCCATAAAGCTTGTTGTCCTAGGAATCGCACATTTCATATGCACAAACATGTTCAAATTTCCAGGCAAATCATTCATTGCCTTATCAGTAACATCACCAAGAAGGTCAATATATTGGTAGTTCTTTGGATCAACATTAGGAATTCTGACAGTGTTTTCCATGTAATGGACTAGAATATCATGTGCAATAATTCTTCCCATCCTATATATCAGTGTGTTTGCAAGAAAAGTTTGAATCAGTAGCTCTAATTTCACATATTCTCACAAGGGACATAGTATAACACACGCATGCTTAATCAAAGTCAAACTCAAGTTGCAAAGCTAAGCTACAAAGTTAAGCTACAAAGCTAAGCTGTTGTTATGTATTACAGCTTAGTTTCAACTCAATATTCATCAACTTTTTTGAACCAATAAAATAAAGGTCAAGCATAGTTCATCAAATCAGACATTCTTTAAGCATCCATCATGTGCAATACTTAATATAAGGTCCCCTGTTGCATTCACTCTGGTTGGATGTTAAACTTGGTCATCAAGTCCAACAAACCACAAAAACACAAGGAAAACAGAGACATTATAGGCAAATCATGACCAAGAGTTCATGACACCTGCATTTTCTCCTATTACATGTTCATCATATCAACTACCAATGGAATTCAGCCACAGCAAGTCCAACAAAACAGAAAAACACAACAAAACAGAGATCATTTCGGCAATGTTAAACTCAGAACACTTCATGACACTCGACAAGTTCTCCTTCTACATGTTGATCATATCATATCAACTAGCAATGGAAGATTTTTACCTGTTGTGCATCTCAGTTTTGACAAAATCATTTTCCCTCCAACCGAATGCATGCAATTCAATACTTTGCAATATTTCTCCTCCTCTGCAATGTCCAGCGAGAGATTTCCAGAAAGATACTATCAAATAACAATCACAGTTATAAGTAGTATTTCATTCCTCTTCATTTCCCGGGCAATTAGACGTCTTATCACAGCAAAATGGCGCCATGCAACTCGTACGGAACCCATGCTTCTAGGCGGCAAAGCTGTCCCGGGCTTTATACAGTTTCATGCTTGCTCTCTCAGACATTTTTTGCATTTTATCAGCTGAATAAGTTAACAGCAGAGCAAAGGGTATTATTGACAATTGATTAGATTTCTTGTTGACTGCTGACCTATTATCACTTGAGGGGTGGTAAGAGAGATTTCTAAAATGTGAGGGGAGCTAAGTGATATTTGAAGAAACCTCAGGGGAGGTTTCTGATATTATCCCTAATTAATTTTGTACCTATACAGCATTGTACAAAAGAGAGCAATTGCTCCGTCAGGATTGTGATGCTCGTTTGAGCCACAGGGGGAAAGATCTTTCCCACTTAACATCATTTATCAGTTTGGTTGCAAATTTTGCAAGCTTAAAACTAACTCTCTCTTCGGACTGACTAACTAAGTAGAAATTACACTTCCAAAAGGATGCTTTGAGTTGCTTTATATCTCTGATGATGACTGCAAGCTGGGATTCATCTTCAGCTTCTTTATTTAGGCCATGCTTGGATTGCTTGTTTCCGTCGAAAATATTGTCGTTTTCCGTGATCACATTTCCCTATCACCTTTTTTTTTCACATATATCAAATCGCTACAGTAATTTTTCCATGAAAAATGACGGAAAATGCAATCCAAACACAACCTTAGTCTAACTATCAAGGCTTTACATTCAGATTGGATCTCTAAAGAAGCCCACTATTGTTCCATTGCAAATAACAATCCTATACGAATTGCTAGAGCTTCTGTTAAGATCCTATCTCCACTGAAAGTTAAAGGGATCGCCTTTGTTGCTGTTAGCTTCCTACTGTTATCTCTGACTACTATTCCCATTCCTGCCTTTTTCCTTGTTCTATCTACAGCTCCACAGGTGGCCACACACATTGCTCCTGGGACTTCCACCGTGGGTAACCTGGTTGATCGGTTACAATTTCATTATTTATTTTATTATTAATTTTTCCTATTACCTGACCTGATGTGAATTAATTATTAGATTCTACTCACTTTTCGTAATTTACATTTATTTCAGGGAGTAGAATGAAAATGCCACAACCAATGCCAATTTGACAGTCATCGGGAAAGAATTAAAAAAGAAGACACTCAGGGACATTTTTGGAACAAAAGAGACGCGAGGCCTTTTTAGTCATTTTGGCCGAAGTCTTCCTGGAAGGGGAGAGCCGCCGCAAAGGATAGCAATAAAAGGGGCGCCGCACAGTAGAGTTAGCGATTAGATAGGAATTAGAATTAGGAGCAGGGGACTTCTTTTTCTTCTTTAGCTTAGCTTTTGTTGACTTTTTCCATGGGATCTCTTTTTGCTTTTTGATTCTTACGCACGGCAGGAGAAAGGGTAGAGCCTTTGACTTTTCCTTTCATCTTTAGTTGCTTTTCTTTTCTTTTCCGTAGGAGTAGACAAGGGATAAGTTAAATCCCTTTGTCTAGTCAAGGAACAACGGAGGCTTTGATTCGCCTAAAAATTGTGAGATCGATTTAATTTTATATTTTTCTTTTATTTATTGGTATTCGCATATTCTTGATTTCATTACTTATGGTTATTTAATTAATTGATTGTATTGGATCCGGATAATTAGTTAATTTGGTAATCTATTGTCAATTAGGGCATTAAATCCGTAATTATTTAATTGACTTGATATAGTGACAACTGGCATGATTGGATTTGTGCCAGGAGAATACGCGAGCTAATCTAAAATAACCCTGGTAGTGCGTTATTTGATTAGAATAGGACTCCTCTAATACGTAAGGCAATTGGGGAATTAAATCTTACGGGCGTATCTAGGATTATTTCTCAATTAGAACAGTGGTTAACGGGCGTACCTTAATCACCCACACAGTAAGGAGGGGTTGACTGTCATCGCTTGTTTGGCAGTTATAACCTATTTATTAGTAAATAATTGGAATTGACTTTGCATCGATGATCAATTAGGTGAACCATTGCTGAAATTATTCCTTGGCTAGATCATTAGTTATCATTCATTTGATTTTCGTAAATTGTTATTTAATTTTTAGTAGTTTCTTAGATTTTATTTGAATTTCTTTGTTTGTCGTCTTCTGCACAAAAATGCCCCCTGATTATTGTGAATTTGAAAAGAAACAATTACACCCAATCCCTGTGGATTCGACCATGCTTACCACTATCTACAGAAATTACTTTTAGTTGAGCAGGTTTTTATTATTGCACAGGCCTGACAACCTGTCACTGGTCAGACTTGTGGGGCTTGAATCCGAGATTTGACTCCTTTCTTCTTTCCCTATCTCTTCATATTCAAGCCATTCTTGTTGAGCTCTGGTGACTATCAGGTGGCTTTCTTGAACCTTAGAATTGAAACAGACTTCGTTCCTGCTCTTCCATAAGTGCCACAGGAAGTTTGCTGTCAGGGCAATATGATCTGATCCCTGGTTCCTGTGAGCAGCCTCTTGTAATTTGCCCCACCATCTTCCGAAGTTCCACTGGTGCTCGAGGCATCCATCCCACTGAATTGGGAATAGCTTCCAGCTATCCTGGACATTCCTGCAAAAAAAGAATAAGTGCTCAATTGTTTCTACTTCTTCTCCACATCTTCGGCAAACGTTGCATCCTTTCCCTATCCGTGTGGCAATTGTTTCATTTGTTGGGAGGGTCTGATTGAGGTATTTCCAGATGAAGTGCTTAATCCTATGCTTCAAGTTGAGTCCCCAAAGTCTTTTCCAGATCATTTCTTTACTTGGCTCTGTGCTTTGTCCATTCTGATCAAACTTGCTTGGTCTATGGTTCTTTGTCATTTCCTTTAAAAGAGAGTAGCCTGTCTTGACTGAGTAGATCCCCGACCTTGTGAGATTCCATCTTATTCTGTCTCGGCCATCATAGAGGCTTAAAGGGATGCTTTGAGTAGCTACACTCTCTTCTTCAGAAAATAGCCTATTTATGATACCTGGATCCCACTGTTGTCCCTTGATCAGCTGCTTCACCTTGATGATTTCACAGTTGGTAGGTTTGGCTGATTGAATTTTACCTCCTGTCAAGTTTGAAACCCATCTACCCTCCCAGATCATTACAAGAAAACGGGCTTTTTGCAACGCTTTTGCTGCGGCACAAGGAGAAAGTGGGGCAAATAAGCAACAAATTTCAATTTGTGCTGCAAATTTCACAGCGGTTCATAATTTTTGCATAAAAATGACATAGTTTTAATAAAAATCCATAAAAGAAAAGAAAATAAAGTCCAAAAAAAGGGGGGAAAAACGATGTTTTAAAGATACCTAAATACCTAAATACGTAAAAATCTGATTCTTTCCAAAGTCTGAAAGCAAACAACCTAATTCCACGTCTCTCTCTCTCTCTTATCTCTCAATTCCCTTTGATTTCTAATGATGCAGTAGAAATACCTTCGGTTCCTAATTCCTGGTCAATTAATTTTTGTGTTTGTTTCTTAGTTTTATATCTGCAATAGAAATATCAAACCGAATTTTCTTTCAGTTTTAGGTCGTCTTTTGAAAGGTGAATAAATTGGTATCCTCGGTTGGATTTGGTTCTCTATCGATAAACCAATTGTAGCTTTGAGACAACTCAATCAACAATTCTACGAGCTCTTCTGGTTCAAAGGCAAGGTAATTAAGTTCAATTTCTTTGTGATATTTTCACTTTACTCATTTCAACTTGTGGTATTTGCTATCGATATTGCTGATTAAATTGCTCTTTGACAATCCTTTGTTTGTCTCCTTCTAAATTTCTGGGGCTATCCGGTCTCATACTAAATTTTCTTGCTTTTTTATCCTCTTCTCTTACCTACTTTGGATATGCCGCATCGTATGCATATGCCGTTTCGCTTCAGTGACTACTTTTTGTTTTTTGTTACAAGCTAAGATGTTGTTCTAATAATACCACATCTTCATTGTCCTTCCTTATGCGTCATTCTGGTTATGATCTGATCTTTAGTGGCTGTTTGACCAATATGTTACTAGTTGCTTGTGCGTTATACTACTGCACATGCTAGTGCTTGATTATCGTTTGGAAACTTTGAAAGCTTTCTTATCATGATAATTTTGCTATAATACCTATATCCATCTCCAGTCGTTTGCCTTAGCCATACCAATATTCAGTCATCAGTAAATTTTGAAGTCTCGATTGATTATCCATCCAGTTGAGTTAATATAGAATTCTAAGTTGGAACCTAAAAGTTTGGCAAAGCTTCCAACTCTCAGTGACAATCTGGATAGCTGATGAATCAAAATACTTCTCTTTCTCTGACTGCTTAGAAATGTATCTAAAAGTTAAGTCTAATATGATGAGGTCCACCATTAGCCTTTTCATTGTTGTGAATTGTGCACCACCATTGGGCCCTTAATCATGGCTAAAATACCTCCATGGATTAAAAAGCTGAAAGTTGTTCTTCTTTTCCTTTTCTTTCATCTTTTATGATGAGAAGTTTCAGAGATAAACTCCTTGCTTACAAGCTGTAGTTTACTATGGTTTAAACAGATTGAATCTTTGCTATTTTGTTCCTCATGAGATTGATTGAATCTTTTAAAAAATTTGGCCATTACAGTACATTAATTTCTTTCTTAATCAGTTTATCCATTTTTCATGAACTTATACTTCCACTATAAGCATAGCAAATTGGGATGCACATGCTGCACTTTATTTTTTATTTTTTGGCATGTTAATGAGTTTGCTATTTTTCAATTCTGTTTATAAGGTCTCTTTTCTTGCCTTCTCAATCTTGTTTCTTGTAGAATGGATGATAGGTCTTGGATCTTTATTGAAAATCGAATCAATAATCCATACTTTGAAAAGTGTCTGAGTGACTTCCTTAAATTTGCCTATAAAAAAGAAGGAGGTTGGGAGTAGAATATATTGCCCATGTAGGCGATGTAAAAACTCAGAACGAAGAAAGGAAGAAACTGTGCGTGCACATGTAACAATGAAGGGGTTTTTGACCACTTATACAAATTGGATTTATCATGGTGAAGATCCATGGGACTTCAATCAAGAAAATGTGAGCAATGGAGTGTTTAGGCACACTGAAAATGATGACATTAATGAATTGATACACAAAACACTTGGAAGAACACTTGAAGAGAATTCTAACATAAATTTAGAAGAACTTAGAGGAGCCTGTGATGAAGAGACTAATAAGTTTTTTAAGTTGCTGAAGCATGCCGAAACAGAGTTATATCTTGGATGTAAAAATTTTACTCTTCTGTCATTTGTCATCAAGTTGTTGCATGTCAAGTCTCTTTGTCGATGGAGCAACAACTCAATGACAATATTACTGGAGCTTCTCAAGGAAGTTTTTCCTGAGAATGAATTATTTCCAAGCTCTTATCGTGATGCTTGGAAGATTGTTAAAGACTTGGGTCTTAGCTACCATAAAATTCATGCATGCCCCAACAATTGCTTGATTTATTGGAAGGAGACAGAACATGAACCTTTTGCAGAAAGTGTGGAACTTCTAGGTATAAGCAAATTGTAAAACAATCCGATGATTCAAGTGAACAAGCTAACAAAGTTCCAGCAAAGCTTGTTCGCTATTTTTCTTTGAAACCACGTCTCCAAAGGCTGTTCATGTCATAAAAAACTGCTTCATTAATGAGATGGCATGAAGAGGAGCGCATCAAGGATAGAAAATTGAGGCATCCGACAGACTCTTTAGCTTGGAAGCATTTTAATGACTGGCACCCAAGCTTTGCTAGTGATCCTCGCAATGTTCGTCTTGGACTTGCAGCAGATGGATTTAACCCATTCAAAGCAATGAACAATAAATACAGCACCTGGCCAGTGATTTTAGTGCCATATAATTTACCCTGATGGGTGTGCATGAAGCAAACATCATTTATGTTGTGTTTGCTAATTGATGGGCCTAAAGCTCCAGGTAATGATATTCACATATATCTTCAACCAGTAATTGATGAATTGAATGAGTTTTGGGATCCAAGGGTGTCTACTTATGATGCAGCTAGTAAGCAAATGTTTTACTTACGTGCTGCACTACTTTGGACTATCAATGATTTTTCAGCTTATTAAAATCTATCTAGTTGGAGTACCAAAGGGAAGTATGCATGCCCTTGTTGTAATAAAGATGTTCAAAGTCAATGGTTGATGCATAGCAAAAAACATTGCTATTTGGGTCATCGTCGATTTCTAGCTATTGATCATTCTTATCGTTTAAATCGAGCACAGTTTGATGGGACAATTGAGAAACATTCTAGACCTGTTCGATTATATGGGTTTGAGATTTTAGAACAACTAAGAGATTTTAGAAATGAATTTGGAAAGGATCAACCAGTTTCCTCAGCTAAGAAAAGGAAAAGGAGGACTAAAGATAATAATGACTCTGAACAAAGTCCCATATGTAGGTATAATTGGAAAAGATTGAATATATTCTTTCAGTTACCGTATTGGGTGGATAATTTGCTTCCACATAATCTGGATATAATGCATATTGAGAAGAATTTCTTGGAAATCTCTTATGGACACTGTTGGGGATGGGCAAGACAAATGATGACATTAATGCTCGATATGATCTGAAAGAAATGGGGATAAGAAAGGCACTTCACCCACAATCTAAGGGTGACAAAGTGTTTCTTCCACCTGTATGCTTCACAATGAGCAAAGATGAAAAAGAAATTTTTTGTAATGTGCTAAAAACTGTCAAGGTCCTTGATGGTTATGCATCAAACATTTCGAGGTGTGTGAATATTAAAGAACGACAAATCTCTGGGTTAAAGAGTCATGATTGTCACATATTAATGCAACAATTGTTATCCATTGCTGTGAGAAGAATATTGCCTAAACATGTTTGCAGAATTATCATTGAGTTACGAGATATATTTAGGCAATTATACTCGAAAGTGCTTACTGTAGCAGATTGTGAAACTTTGGAGGACCGTACTCCACTGGCCCTTTGTGAACTTGAGAAGATGTTTCCACCTCTACTTTTCAATATCATGGAGCATTTGCTTGTTCACTTGCCTGAAGAGGCGAAACTTGGTGGAACATTTCAATTTCGGTCTATGTATCCCATTGAGAGGTAAAAGATTATCAACTTAATCTATGTACATTGAAAAATCACCACCGATATTAATATAAATTCTATGCATAGGTATCTGTGTACTTTGAAAAATTATGTACGGAGTCGAAGTCACCCTGAAGGTTCAATAGCAGAGGGCTTCTTGGCGGAAGAATGTATGACATTCTGTTCCATGTACTTGGACAATATTGAATCAAAGTTGAATCGCCCACCTAGGACCTATGAAGGTGAATATTTAAATAGACAGATTGGCCGTCCATTAGGAAAAGAAGAGGTCATCTATTTAGATGATGTCTCTTGGGTTCAAGCTCATCGTTATGTTCTTGGAAATCTTGAAACTGTTGATCCTTTTCGCAGGTAAGTTCACAGTTTATCAAACTTAATAAAAAACTCATGAATTATTGCTTTCATTAAAGTATTTAATGACTAATGTAGGGAGCATAAGCATTTGCTAAAACTGGAAAAACCACGCATGTCAAACTATGAAAGGGAGAAAATTCATAGTGAAACATTTTACAAGTGGTTTAAGAAGCATGTAAGTTTTAAATTCAGTAATGAATTTAATTGAGCTTCATTTTCATATATTTAATATTCTCTAGAGTTAACATACAATAACAGTTTTTGTTCAAAACTTGTAGGTTGAAGATTTGGAAAAATCTAATAGTTGCCATGATTATTATAAAGAAATTGCTTATTTGGTTGCTGGTCCTGATAAATGGGCAAAAAGCTATTCTGGTTACATTGTTAATGGTTTTCGTTTCCATACTAAGAAGCGTGAGATGAGAAGGTAAACTCAAAATAGTGGTGTATTTGTGAATGCTAGTGCCAATAGTTTCGCTAGTACAAAGGATAAGAACTCTATATCTAGAATTTTAGAATACTATGGGGTCTTAGTGGATATTGTTGAGTTGAGATACTCAAATGACATTAATTTTGTGATGTTCAAGTGTGATTGGGTTGATGATGTCACTGGAATGAAACAAGATGAACACAACTTCACACTTGTTAACTTTGATCATATATTGTACAAGCAAAACACGAAGAATGATGAGCCTTTCATCCTTGGCTCTCAAGCACAGCAAACTTGGTATGTTCGAGATGCATTAGAACCTGAATGGAATATAGTTGTCAAGATGACCCCTCGAGATCTTTTCATTATTGATCCAGAAATTAACATATGTGAAGATATCCCGGATGAGCATTCTGCTTGGCAACATGTTAATAACAATAATTCTGAGGATAGTAATGTTTCATGGGTTAGGGAAGGTGTTGATGGAGTTATACTTGATGCACAAACTACAAAATCCAAGGCACACGTTGTTGAAGTTGATGATGGATTCTTCTCCGATGAGGATAATCTTGGGATTGGCAATACGATTGATGATACAAGTGATGATGATGATTTTTTTGATAAAGCCCAACAAGGAGACAAGGCTGATGATTGACTCTAATTTTGGAATATAATCCTAACATTTTGTTATATGAAGTTTAGAATGCCAATATTAGATAAAGTTACTGATTAGTATGAAAAATATTAATTGTGGAATCATTTTCACTGCCTTGGATGCCAATTTATAATTCCTTATGTTCATATTAGTCTCCTTGATAACCTACATTCTACTTCTTTTTTTAGTAGGTTGGTAATGCTGGATTTACCTTATGTTCAATTTATTATTCCTTATGTTCATATTAGCAAGTTGGTAATGCTGGTTTCATTGGGTTATAGTTCCTTAATATGTATATATTCCTTGTGTTTGCAGATTTTAGAAATTTAAACTCCAAAAGTAAGATGATACAACACTCTCTTGCTGAATTATGTGATTAGTTTCTGAAAAAATGCAGTAAAATTAATCATCTTACTTAACTTTGCCTTCAAAAATCAGAAGCTGCTTTTATAGGTTTTCTATGGCACCAAGTATGAAGGGGCCCCGCAAAGTTGTTGGGCCAATGTCCGGAGCGCATATTGAGTCCACTAATAGTTTGAACCCTGTTTCATAGTCAAGCTCTCAATCTTATCAGACTCACCCCAATCATTATTCAAAGCCTCCAGCACATTAATTCCCATCCTAATTCAAATTCAAACTCAGCTTCTAGCTTTATTTCTGCTTCTCAGATCAACTCTAAAGCCAATTCACATCAGTTGAACTCCAAGGCTGATTCTCAACTAAATTCCCATCCTAATTCACATATCGGTCAAGGCTTTCATTCTCAACCACTAGTAGACCATCGTGAGCAACCAGATTCCTTTGATAACAATGATTCTGAAGCTGGATCAGGTTCTTCATATGATTCAGAAGACATAGAGGATGTCTTTGATGGTATTTTTGATGATGATGATTCTAGTGAAGAAGGTCGGTTGGAAAAGAAAAGATTATCACAAACAGTTTTGAGTCTAGCATTCCTTATTATAAGCTTTGTATAATATTCATAAAAAAAATTATATGAATCACAATTTCTTCTTTTGTATGTGTATGTGTTTTTTGTACACAGGAGACAATAGTGGTAGAGGACTAGCCAGACGAAGTGCTAGTTGGGGTAGTGGAAAGAAATTGGAGTTAGTTTGGAATGCACGAGGCCAAGTAATTGGTCCTAATGCTACACAGTATATAAGTCAAGTAGGAATCTTAGTAAAGAATGGTAATAAATTACCACTCACGTACACAGATTGGAGGGCCATGCCTGAAGGATCTAAGGAGAGATTTTGGGAAGATATTAAGGTATTTTGACTCACTATCAAAGTTAGCAACATTTTTTTCTTTTTATTTCATACAATCTTGTAGCTTGTGAATGTTTAAACTTTTGTTTTGTAAATTTTGATAGAGAAATACAAATATTGATGATACATGCAAGAAAGTACAAATGATGAGGGTCAGCAAATTGTGGAGAAATTAGAAATCAAAAGTCAAGAGCATGTATTTCACACCTTATAGGAGGCACGGGTCATGGCTATTAGTACACTGTCCTGCAAGAGTTGAGGAGGATCAATGACCTATTTTGGTTGATTATTGGAGCTCAGAAGATGTCAAGGCATGTATTTATTGTCACATCTCTTTTGCTTTTGAATTAAATTCTAGTGCTATTATGATTTTGATGTGTTGTTAACTATTTTTTTCTGTTTTGTACATAATTAGAAGCAAAGCAAGATTAATAGCAAGAATCGAAAAAAAAAAGATGCCACATCGAACAGGGCGAAAAGATCATGTGAACCTCAAGGAAGAGGTATATTAAATTCTAATGCTTATGTTTCTAGCAATTTTTTCTGGAAAGTAGTCTTATTTAGAAATATTAACACTTTAGTTTGTACATTAAATATGTGGTAGCTTCGGATTAAAACTGGAAAGGAGCCTTCGAAACTAGACGTTTTTATTCATTCAAGACAAGGAAAACAAATGGATGAGTTGACTTCACAAACAATTGTAAGAATAGCTTTTAGTCACTTTTTATTGGTTTTACTTCACAAATAATTCTTTCTTCTGTCTGTTTTTCAATTTAGGCAACTATGAATGAGGAAATACAAAAACTGCCAGAGACATCCAGGGATGATAATTTTGTGAACGATATACTCTATGAAAATATTATTGGACCTAAAAAACCAGGTCGTCTTCAAACTTATGGGGTAGGTGCAACTCCAAAAGACGTGTATAGGATGTCAGATAACATGAATGCTGGACAAAAGAAAGCATTTGAGGATGCAGTGAATGAGAAAGTGGAAATCATACGTGGTGAACTACGAGAAGAAATGAATTCGAAATTGGCAGATTTTAAGGAGGAGTTGATTGCTCAATTTGAAGCAAGAATGGTTTGGGATAACTATTTGGTTAAATATTATAGTTTTTCTAATTTTTTATTGCTTTAGTTACTATTTATCTTTGTTCTTCCAGGGGGCATCCACATGTGACTTGGCATCACTCCAAAGAAGAGAAATGAATGCAGCAAAACAATCTCAAATTTTGGACTCATTAGAGGTTGTATATTAATTCATACAATTCGATTTTGTGTTCAAACTCTCTGAAATATCAGCAGCTATGGCCTGATTTTCTTTTCTTCACACTTTGTTGATAATGTAACAGGTTGGCGATAGAATGAACAGGGAAGTTGGAACAAATGATGCAGAAATAAACAAGTGTGAAATGAATAAAAAAGTTTCTTCAATTGCTGATATTCTTGAGGTATAATATGCGTACTTTGAGTTGGTCCTTCTATAGAAGACCAATTTTGCTGAGTTCCTTGTTGATATTGAATTGTGCATGAGTTCCTTGTTGATGACTATTTGTGCATGAGCTCCTTGTTGATATTTAATTGACTAGTCTTTTGTTATACCAAAACCACCATACAAAGAAGAAAAGGAGCAGGACTACTTGCAAACGACTTGCTTGAGGTATTGGAAAAGTTTCTGGAAATAACTCTATTCTGTCAAGCTATTTGTGAGACATAATGTAGTAGAAGTGGTCTTAATTTTCAATGTCTGTGAAAAGATTGAAGTAGGGGTTTTTTTCCCCTTTTTTTCCTTTTTTTTTGGTGGTTTTCTTGATGTTAGAATTGAATTACAAATTCCGTTTCAGTGTCTATTGTTATATTAACGTTTTCTTCATGCTTAATGGGCTGGGGTTATATGAGCAGGGGACTAATAGAATACACTTTGCAGTACTGGACTTGATGTTAAATGTGGAGTTGGTTTCATGGTTTGGTTCAAATGGGGATGGATGGTATGTTGGAAGCACGCGGATTGGGAGATATGAAGATGTTTTTGAGAGATGTATGATGAAGTGTTGTACTTTTGAAGACAAGCACATTTTGGAATATATGAAACATCTTGTAATTGGAGCGAACAATATTAAATGATAAAGTTTGTAGAATTTGACTAAAACAATGTATGATACTTTATTCTAGTGTATTATGGAACTATATTTTGTTATAATATTCGATTTTAGGATATTTGAGCATGATAACTATTGTACTATGAAAAAATTGATTTCTGGCCTTTATATTGGTGACTTTTTTGCGACGCAAGTTTTTGTCGCATGACATTGTGGACATTTTGTAGCGCATTTTTGTGCCCCAAGTAGAGTGGTGACACTCAAATTGGCGTCGCAAAGAGCGATGCAAATGCATGCGACATATTAAAAATTGTGTCGTTTTCTTTTGTAACGGCTACTTTTATGACACAATTTAATTCCGTCGCATTTGTGCCGCAAAAAGGTTTTCGCGGCAGTTTTTTGACTTTTTGCAGCACAATTCTGGCGTCGTGAAAAGTCAGTTTTCTTGTAGTGGATGTTGACTGTTTCCCCGTTTCCCACATTCTTCCTACTTCCCTCTTCTATAAGGCCTATAGAGCTGTGTATACTTTGCCAAATCCATGAATCCCTGACTGCCTTTGTGGCCTGTAAAACAGAAGAATTTGGAAAATATTTAGCTTTCATGATCTTACTAACAAGCAAGTTTGGTTTTGTGATGAACTTCCAAACTTGCTTTGCTAGTAAGACCATGTTGAAATCCTCGAGGTCCCTAAAACCCAATCCTCCCCTTTCTTTGATATTTGTCAAATGGGATCAGCTCATCCAATGGATTTTCCTCTTGTTGCCTTCGCTACCTCACCAGTAGTTTGCCATGATGGAACTTAACTCCTTGCATAATCCCTTTGGCAATTTGAGGACTGACATAGCATGAGCTGGCATGGCCATTGCTACTGACTTCAGGAGGACTTCTTTTCCTGCTTGGCTCAGCAATCTTCCTTCCCAACCTTGAATTTTCTTTTTGACACTTTCCCGAATGAAACTCATAATCTGATTTTTTGACCGTCCTATAACAAGGGGGAGTCCCAAGTATTTACCCTGGGCAACTACTTTGATTCCGAGGAGGGAGATAGATGAGATTGCTAGATTTTTAATCTTTTTTGTTGTCATTATAGAGGTAGGACAGTGCTACAGTGCCTATAGTTATGGTAACGATATTAGGGAAACCTGCTATTATAGGTTTCTATTACCTTTAGTGACAGATCAAATCTTTTAGTGACTTTTTAAATATTATATTAAAATAATTAATATTAACTTTAGTAAGTTTTTAATTAAAACTAGTAAGTATATGCCTGAAAGATAAGATTTAGTCAGAAATAGAAATTTACACTTTGAGTAATTTAATTTACTTATTATTTGACAAAATTTACTTATGTTTAAATTAAACTTACCAATACTGAAAGTAAAAAATGTACATATTTAAGTAAAAAAACGGTTTTGGGTTCCTGAAAACGGTTTTGGGTATCACCTTTCTCTTTAAAGTTATCTACCTTCTTCTTATTCAGTTCCCAGTTCCAATGATACGATTGAATTCCCAGGCAAAGGTTTCCACTTTGATCCACACTTTCTCTTTGTTACAATTGAATAAATCTTCTCACTTCAAAATTTTCATCTTTAGTTCACACTTTGCTTCTATCCTTTCTCATCGTTCGGTTGGGTTTGAGTGCTGCCATATGCAAACACAACAAAAGGGTTAGCGACGGTGGTAGCCAGCCAAAGAGCATATGAAAAATAGCAGTGACGAGGTTAGATCATCATGTTCTCTTGAAATCGTTTGATTATATTGCTGTAATTTATTTATATTTCATTTGTTTTGTTTGTCAAGATTTTCTTGGGAAATCAAGGCTGAGAATTTGAAGATTTTATTGCAATTTTGAGGCTGAAAATGTCCGTTGAAACATCTAGGAAATGGTTGTAGTTTTGATTGTCTACGGGTAAAATATGTTTAATAGCCATGTGAAACATCTAGGAAAGGACTTGAGACCAGACGTTTAAGTTAAATGTGATTAATTTGTGAATGCATATAAGATGTTTGGTGAAATGTCAAAGAGAAATTTGTATGTTGTGATTGCTACTCTGTGCGGGTGAGAATTACTAATATATTAGTAACTCAACATGAGCTTTATAACTTGAATTCTTCAGGCAAGAGAGGTTTCTCCCGTTTTGGAATTCTAAGTTGATACGCTTGATGGAGCATATGTTATTGAACTGAACTGATCTAGAATCATTGTTGCGAATCTGTTGTTTCTATGGAAATTTATTATCAGCCTCTTGAATTTTTTACTCCATTGTAACGTCTGCAATGCCACGGAAATTTGGCCATTATTACTCTTGTAAATCTGTGTTGCAGAAGCAATTCTTATTACCATCCTATGATACATGTAGATTTTGTAGAATCACATCTTCCCTCTTCTTCAGTCAGGAAATGAGAGAAAATTCATAGAACAGTTTCCGACCATCAATCAATTATGGTGTTATACATACTTCATATTTTTGCATTTTTTTGTTTATTTTTCTTTTGAATGGTGTTGCATGGGGCAAACCTGCGGAATCCAGGGGTCTTTGAGCAAAGGATTGTCAAATGCTGGTTGTTGATACATATAGACACAATCAATTATATCACCGTCTTTGCTCTGTCATGAGAAAAAATTTTGAATTTCATTGTAAAGAGCCAAAGGCATTCAACATAATCTAATCTACCTACCCGCAAATTTGTGACTTTCATTGAACTAAGGATTAGATTATGCTGGTTGTTTCGATATTTTGGACATGTGAATAACTCATCTTCCTCCTAAAAAATTACTAATACGTAAACCCTTACCGGGAGAGTCAAAATAGCTTGTTAATGCCATTGCTATATCATAACGATTAGACTGGAACATAAATCTGTTGAATGGGTTGATTGGAACAAAATTCAGATGAATGGTTTATATGAGAATTGAGGTTTTCAATTAGTTTGATGATGGTTTGTAATATAGAGAGAATGGAGTTCTAATCATAAAATACCTAGAAAAGAAACGGGTTGTCAAGTCGAGAAGATAAGTAAGTTTTTAATTCAAACTAGTAAGTATATGCCTGAAAGATAAGTTTTAGTCAGAAATAGAAATTTACACTTTGAGTAATTTAATTTACTTATTATTTGACAAAATTTACTTATGTTTAAACTAAACTTACTAATACTAAAAGTAAAAAATTTACATATTTAAGTGAAAAAATCACCGGGTTTCTAAAAATGATTTTGGGTTGCTGAAAACGGTTTTGGGTTCCTGAAACACTTTCGGGTATCACCTATCTCTTTAAAGTCATCTGTCTTCTTCTTATTTAGTTCTCAATTCCAACGATACGATTGAATTCCCAGGCAAAGGTTTCCACTTTGGTCCATACTTTCTCTTGGTCCAATTGTTGTTGCTACAAAGGGACAAAAGGCAAAACAGTCCACTCACAAGCGAAAGCGAAGACGATGCAAAAATTGCAAGTAATCACCTACTCTTAAAATTGACTTATTCTACGGTTAGAATAGCTTTGTAAAACCAGATATGAATGAGCAATGCTAAATTTCATCCACTCATTGGCTTTATGTTAGAAGGCCAAAAATGTTAGTTATATATGTACACTTCATATACGCCTTTATAAATTCAATCTTATTGTTTATGGATTGTGCTTGGCAATTTTTTTCCCGCAGGTCATTTGGACATGATAGACGAAAATGTACTAAAGTGTGCACAGATGCATATGAAACTCACAATTATGATCATGTTGGGGCACCCAATAATGTTGAGAATGTAAATTTGAATCTGATAGGATCATCCGATGGCCTATTGCAATCAGATTCACAGCATGGATGCAATAAGGAATTAATGGATAGTAATTGGTTTCAGATCATTCCTCCTGGTCAGGTAATGTATAGCTTGCTTTTATTTATTTTTGTGTGAAGGCATGAAATATAATGGTGCTCTATTTGCATTTGTATAGGCATTAATGTGGGCATGCAATCCTTCATTAATCCAAAGTCATGTACAAAACACTAGCTTGTTAGGAGATGAAAAGTATTCAGGTACATTTTTCCTTCTTCACGCCTAAGTTTTATGTTATTTATTTGCTATGATTATGTGTTGTTGTGGCCTTTTTTTAATACAAATCTTGTGATGGTTTTGTAGTGAATGAACCAGATTTCAGCCAAGACCATTAAGGAATTTTATTCTTGAGAGAGTACAAATGTTTTTGCACGTCTTTGCTCAAAGCTTTTAGGATGATTTAAGTTTCTTCGAAGGTAGTTTAATGCGTTTTGATTGTAAATCTGAACATAATCTCCTTAGTTTGCAATTTCTGGTGTTTACTTGTTTTAATGTGAATAATTTCAGCTTGCTTGGAAAAAAGTTTGGTGATCAAATTTCAGATATTGTTAGCATCCAAGTGCTCTTGGGTTTGTAAACCAGAAATGTCAATCCAAACTGAAGCTTTTGATAGTGATATCAGAGCCCTTGATGCTGGTGATCAAATTCTCAAATCAAGTTACTTGCCTTTTGATTGCTTCAGATTTCTGAAGCCAAAGTCTTTGTGCTCTAAATTCAGTTCTTGGCCATGTAATTTTGTCATGCTTAGATAGCTATATCTAGTGTCCTGCCAGCTTAATTTTGATGCGTAAGTATCAATTATTAAAAGTTAGATTCATTCTGATGCTCAAAATGAGCCGTTTTCTCCTATTTTGAAATACCAATTTCATATCAAATGTCTTGTGCATGTAGATTTTGCTGTTTACTTCAAATTGGACTGGCTTACTTGATGAGCAGAACTCGAAAAGCAACTCAAATACTCATGTTATACAATACTCAGCACACGGTTTTTTAGGCTTTAAAACGTCATTAATGAAAGTTACCCATTCGGTTGTTTAGGAATGTTAGGAGATTCGTCAAATTGAAATGACGATACCTGAAACTTGTACTTATCCCCAAATTTGTGTTGTAGTACAGTATCAAGATCTTGCACCTATTCCATTCACCTATAAAAATTATGATTATCATAAAATGACATTTTATAATAATTTACATACTATTTGCCAATTAAAAGCAAGTTTCATAAAAAATGTGCATGTAAATCCATATTGTGAATGATACGAAATATATTTGAAACTCACGAAACTTAATATATGGGTAAATTTACTATAATTTTAAAAGATTACGCTACATTAGATACGATCACTTTACCTTTTATACTTGTGACCTAGAAAATAAATTTATTAAAACACATAACATTTATAAATGATGCATACATTTATTAAAATGCTTAAAACACAAAGCATTTATGAATGAAACATACAATCATTATTATACATTTATGTTACCAACAACTACTAACTATAATATTAAGTTTCAACCATTAATAAAAAAATCTTAGCACTAGTTTAAATAAACTTCTTAATACTTGTTTCATATAAGTTTCTTTAAGTAATATAGTAAATTTATGCCACAAACTAGTAAGTTTTGATGATTAACCAAATTATTATTCTTTCAACAAGATTTACTATTAATCTATAAAAACTTACTATTACTTGAACTAAACTTACTCCCCACAAAACTAAGTTTCGAATGTAGAGTAGTAATTTAATTTTTTAAAAAAGTAACTTTCATTTTTATTTCGATTTACTTTTTGAAACATAAATAGGATAACACTTATATGACCATTTTCGATTTATTTTTTATTTACTTTTAGCGGCCATTTGATTATTTGATAGGCCTATCCACCTAAATAGGATAACACTTAAAAATAAGAAAGTAAGTTTTCCATCTAAAATAGTAAGTTGACAGTAATAAATTAGTAACTTTTATACTTCAAAATGTAAATTGGAATAAATATTAAACTTACTTTTTAAATAAATAAATTACTACTTTATATCCCAAACTTACTTTTTATAGTGTAAGTTTAATTCATGTAATAGTAAGTTTTAATACATAAATAGTAATTCTTACTGATAACATGGTAAAATTGATTAATAATCAAAATTTACTGATTTATGAGACACATGTACTATTTTACTTTAAAACATATTTCAAACTAGTGTTAGGGAATTTATTTGAAATAACGATAAGATGTTTTATTAATGATTAATTTTTAGTACCTTAGTTAGTAAGTACTCATAATATACCTGTATAATACAAGATTATAGTTAACATTTAAAAAAATTTATTTACATATTTTAAAATACTATGGAAAAAAGTTTGACTTTTCACATAATCTCGTAAAATATGTAATAAAATTTTGTCGTATTATAAGTTTTTAATTATTTTCAATTTTTGAAAAGTTTGAAAGTTTGGATAATAATAACAACAAATCTTCCTAGTTATATATAGAATATTACTTGTTTATATATCAAAATTTTTATAAATTAACACCTATGAATATAATAAGATGATAAAGTTTTAATAAATTTACATCTGAGACACAAGAAATAATAAGAGTAAAAGCCTAAACAAAATGAGAAATAATATAATAACAAAAATTATAAATTTAGTATAACAATTAATATAAGAAAATTAAATTAAATTTAGAAGGTAAATTAAATAACAATGTCAAGGTTAGAGGTCATGGTAAATGTTACAAATTTTAGGAGAAATTATGTACTGTAAAAATGGTTTAATAATTTTCTATTAAGCATAACTATTGCATACAAAAGGAAAAGATATTTGATTTTATTTTGCTTTGATTAGAAGAACTTGTACTAGTAATAAAAGAAATTTCAATTCAACAATCAACGTGTGCATGATTACAGTAATTTTTTAGTCATTTAGACTAATATGTGTCATAAAGTAGTCAGATTTAGTCGTTTGTGAATTCATAATTTTAACAGTTTACATAAAATTCATCTATTAAAAATTATGATTATTATAAAATGCCCTTTTATAATAATTTACTTACCATTTGCCAATAAAAAAAGAGTTTGATAGAAAACATATGGATACAAATCCATAATGTAAATGATACAAAGTATGTTTGAAAGTCACAAAACTTAACATATGGGTAATTTTACTATAATTTTCAAAGATTATTCTATGTTAATACAACTTTAATTTTTATACTTGTGACCCAGAAAATAAATTTATTAAGATTTTACCATTTTATTAAATTCATAGGCATTAATCTATGAAAATTGCGTACCATTTTATTATATTCATCGGTGTCCATATATGGAAATTGTGATGTATAGATAAGTGCAATTCTATATATAACTCAAAAGATTTTTTTTTACTGTCATCCAAACTTTTTAACCTTTTACAAATTCAAAAATAATTCAAAATTTATAATATGACAAATTATTCTTACATATTTTATAAGGTCATATGCAAAAAAAAAGTTTTCATAGTTTATTTAAAATGCTTAAAACATATAACATTTATAAATGATACGTACAATTGTGTATCATACATTTACATTACGAGTAATTACTAACTATAATACTAAGTTTCAATTATTAATAAAAAATCTTAGCATTATTTCAAATAAACTTCCTAATACTTGTTCCATATAAGTTTCTTTAAGTAAAATAGTAAATTTATGCCATAAACTAGTAAGTTTTGATGATTAACCCAAATTTACTATTCTATCAACAATATTTACTATTAGTCTATAAAAACTTACTATTATTTGAACTAAACTTACTCTCCAAAAAGTAAGTTTTAGATATAGAGTAGTTATCTACTTCAAAAAAAAAGTAAGTTCCATATTTCTTCAAATTTACTTTTTGAGACATAAAAGTTACTAATTTCTTGAGTTAACTTACTATTTTTAATGTAAAACTTACTAACCATATTTTTAGGTACTATTTTATTTAGATGACCAGTATAACAGGTAATCAAATGGTCGCTAAAAGTGTTTTTACCTGTTATATCAGGTAAAAACAGTTTCGTTATCATAACGCTCGTTACTTCAGACTTTTCCTATAGAGGTAACATTTGAACTTTGAAGGGAAGGTCTTTTTGCTTGAAAAGATTCTGATTTTTTAGTTTGTGTCCCTGCGGGAAAGTTAATTGATATTTCCCATGGGTCCAACCTTCCTAGGTCTCATGGCAGGTTAACAGTGACACGTAGAACACTAAATGCCCATAAGAAAAAGAAAAGGGTGAAAAAAAATTAAAGAAGTAGTCTTGCAATTTTTCATCCTCTTTGTTCAGTTTACCTTGCTTCCTAGTTTTGACTGCTACAAGGATACTGCTGAGAATCATAATAACGATTACTCGGTCAAGTGATAAAGAGTTTGATATAACTACTAAGCTTGGTTCAGTGACCACCATCAAAATCTGTAAGACTTGGTGGGATGGAAGGTCAAGGATTTAAACCTTAATCCTTAACCTTCCACCATCTGTTACTATATATAGCCAACCATTATAAAAGTGATTTCAAAGGAGTGTGCACTCGTCTAAGTCAGTGATGATTCAATTCCCACTAATTTAGAAAAAATAATATTGGGAGAGTTACCCCTCAGAAGGGTTCTTGATTTCAAATTAGTCGGGATTAATTTGAGCAGCGTGCTGACTTGTGGCAACCAATTGTGCAAGACAATTTATATATTAAAATAATAAATGTAGACATTAGTTGAGTGATAATTGTTGGAAATACGTCTCCGCTTGTATTTTGCATGGTGAAAATGAAAGTTAAAGAAAGTTTGAAATTATGTTGCATCCCACGAAGAAACAATACTTATTATGGCTATTTGCTATTTTAATATCAATTTATTACTTTAGAGTCTATATATAAATAATACTTCTAATTGTTGAATAAATTCGAATTAGCGTGATCGGAAACCATGGAATTGAGGTCCTTAGCAATTGTTGAAAGTAAATTTATATTGAAGATTGAAATTTGGTTGGAGAAATCATCTTTTTTTTAAGAGACTTTAAACTTTACAAGGGAGGATGTGAAGGAAATAATTTGAGAGTCAAAACAGGAATTTTATAATAACTAGATTAAAATCTCTGCCAGTCAAATTGAGTCTTGATATGCTTGCTCTTTTCTTTTTATTTCTCTTTCATTTTCAGTAACTTATTTGCATGGCAATCATTTTTTTTAAGTGAGAGTATTCGAGTTCGAAACCTCCTAAAAGAGGTAATTTTCTTTGAGAGTTTACCTAATGGATGCCCGGTGGCACTTGCTAAGAGTGTTTATTTTTAATAAGAGTATAGTTAATTTGGAAAAGTATTTATATCAAGTATGTATAAATGTAAGTATGTTCATTTGCCTGATAAGTTACGTATACTTTAAATATACTAATGCGTGCTCACTCTAGACATCTGTTAGAAAGTACCTTTGTCTAATATAACAAATAACTTTCCATAAATCTTTATTACATACTATAAATTTTGGGAGTAAGAATTTCTTCTTTTTTCTTAATTTATCATTTTATATAATTTGATTCTTAATAACTTCTTACTATGGTTTTTTTTTCACATTTTAGAATTTTTTATATTTTAAGTGACATGTATCTGAAGGTTGCTAGTATATACGATGTTGGTGTATACAAAATTAATTCATAAAAAAAAAAACCTAAAATCGTGCCCACACAAGCGCAAAACTGGACCAGTCCTTGATTGGTTTCCTTTGCAAAACTTTTTATTGGTTAAACAAATGAAAAAATCTCCTCTCAACAATTAAAGAAAATTAAAGAAACTTATAATTAGCCTATTGTAAATAAATTACTTTCTAAACAATTTCTTGACAGAGCTGTCAAGAAAAAGTTGGACCAAAGTAGTGGTGAGATTTGAATTTCTTCTTTATTCCGCGACATAGGGAACAATTTGGATTAAAAAATGCTGTCAGAGGACCATTATGTCCCATTTTCAAGATGGAGACCAAACGTAGATTAGTAAAAATGTTGAAGCACTATTTGGGGGATTTGCTCAAATTTATTCTAATGGCTTCATTATCTTTTTTTTTTTAATCACTTTTGAAAATATTTTGCGTTATGGCCAAGAAAATATAAAATATAAGAGAAATTAGCATTCTAGAACAAATTGCTCGTCTTTATATCGAATTGAATGTAAACAAAACGAGTTATTAAAAAAAAATGCAAGTCTGTTTACTGTTGTCTTTAGCTTTTTAAAGCGCCCTACATAGATTTTCCTCCAAATGCATTTAATTTAGGTCGATTCATGTCTCCTTCAATATGACAATAAAGTTTTTTTTAAAAAAAAAACTCCATACATGTTTGAATAAATCCTCAAGAAATTGTCTAGAAATATAAGCTTGATCCTGTCAACACTATGATCTTTCAACGCATTAGTTAACACTCAAAGTTTGGTCCACAAATATTGAAGGAGTTAATTTATTCATGCACTACTTTTACTTTCTTTTCTTTGGTAAAATGTACTACTACATAGGAGACCGACCATCTGTCACCCAAAATGGGGTTATCAGTATTGGAACTCGGATGCATTTCTCCATTGCTTTGCCGGCTAGTTTAGACATTTCTACCTGACATGGGTGATGTGCCGTAGGAATGATACCAAGAACACAGGAGACCATCCCCAAAGGCAAAAAAGTTTCAAGATAAACTTACAGGTGAATTAGTCCATTATCCTGTAGAATTTGACCCATACGAAATATATCAGATTGATTTTCCGATCAAAAAGTACTATGTGAAATCTTCGATTTTTCCCACCATTAACTAGCTACTTCATTTATGAATATTTATGAATTTCATAGTAATAGAAATACATGTCCTACCGAGACAGAATTTGTAACTTGCTGTCCTCTTGCCTAGCAGGCAAAGAAGGCGTCATCAAACAAAAAACTTCTACTTTGGTTCCTCCATTCACCCCAAAAAATATATATATATTTTGAGATGGGCTTCTGTTTGCAGAAGAATCAAGCATATCAACTGATCTTTTATTCCATATGCTTTTCATCAGAGAAGGAATTGGCGTCTTTGTATGGAGATGGGGGATAAATCAAAGAACAAAAGAGCAAAAGTTTTTCGAATACCATGTATATAGTTTAGTCGGGAAGAGTCACAGTTTTAACCTGCAAGGAATTGGTGTAACTAGGATTTAGACTTTGGGACTGCAAAAAATGAAATGCATGACGAAAACTAGTTGCATCCCCCATATGCCAATCTACCAAAAAAAAAAAAGGTCCATTAATTAAAAAAACAGAAATCTAGAGCTTTTTATGATAAAAATTAAGCTCAAAAACAAAATGTGGCATATGTACAGATGTGCATTTGCCGATTGAAATGTATGTATTTTGCAGGAATAGTAATGAAGCATCCTCCTGTTTTTGCATCACTGACTCAAACCCCCGGCCGTCCGCTCCCTTAACCTTTGTCTAAGCTTTCTAAGATTCATGCATGCTACGACCCCCATTTTCTCCCTTGTCCCTAACACATTTTTCAGTTTTCTTAAATTAAGGGCTAGTACCAAAATTTCTTTCTCAAGATTAGCAATTACTAAAGCTAAATTTGTACAAGTAATTGAAGGAAATACTAAGCTAAAAATATAAATATTAAAGTCAAATATATTAAATTAGTACCATAATACAGTAATACAGAACTTGAAATAATAGATATTAAATATCTCTAAAAATTTAAACTTCCAAAACAATTTTTTAGAAAATTAACCACTTAATTAATAGTGTAATTCATCCTCAAGTTTATCAAGGTTTTCGTGTGGGGGGGGGGGGGGGGGGGGGGGGGAACTTAATATTTGTACAATTTCTCAAAAAAATAGCTGTCCAAATTAAATTCTTCAAACTTTTGGGGGGCAGTTTCCCCTCCTCAACACTCCCCACCCTTACTTTTGTCGCATTGATCCAATATTTTGCGATACTTAAATTTCTAGAAAGAGAAACTTTTACATTTGTAAATTTAGAGTGTTTTAGTTAACATTCTAGAGTTGGTATATTAGTTGGTATTCTAGATTTGTCATTCAAAAAAAAAGTAAATTACAAATGAAAGAAACTTTTATATAGCTGTAAAACAAACATAATGTCCATATAGTATTTCTTTTCTTTCGATCAAGGAAAAGATAAGATTTGACTGAAGGAGGCCGGTCTCTTGACAAAAAGTTTACACAAACTTTCACCACTGCATTATCCTTTATTTGTTTGGCAGGTTTCGGGTTGGGGGAAGAAAATGCAAATGCTTCCTTACAAGATGTAAATAGAAAACACACACACCTTAGCACACACACAGAGACATGTATGTATGTAATATATGTATGTAGACAACTTAATGGTTTTGTTTGAAAAACCATGCACGATATCTCGTGAAGTTTTACCTCATTCAATAGGTATAATCCATATGCTTTTCATGAGACTAGGCATTTGGGTGGACAATATCAGAAAATTGTTACTATGCTGTAAGAACTAAAGAAAGCTGCAGTTTTCTCAAATGCTAAATGTGGATCAGTGGTTAATAATCATATTGGGCATTTCTATTGAATGCACTAAAGGGAAAAACTTAACATAATGCCAAATTTCTTCACACGTGTTTTGTGCAAAAAAAGGAAAAGGCAAACGTTCAGATTTACCATCACCGATTGCCAAATTGGGTGAATGTGTGTTATCTAAATATCAGTAAATCTGACATGAAGATAGAACAAAATTAGAAAAAGGTCAAGAAAAGTTTCAGTCACAAGGATCCTTTACAAGCTCACCATGAAATTGCTATTTGTCTAATTCCTCTCCAACTATAATCCCTGCAAAAAGATTGGCTAAAACACAGTCCTCTGTGATATTTTGCTGCTCATTTCATTCTCAACCAAGGAAGCTAAAGGGTATGAAGAAACGAATACCATTAAAACCTAGATACCGATGGATTCACAAGTTACTCCTGCTTTTAGTCCACCTCCATATCAGAAATTGCTTCATTTAAGATCTTTTGAAGTTCCTTCAGTCTCTGTCTTGTTAATGCAACGCAATCCTGCAGTTTTGAACTTCGTCAGCAGTTTCTCTTGGTATAAGGAAAGAGGATGAATATGCAGGTGGGAGGGATAGCCATAATAAATGAGTAGAAAGCTAAACATTTTTCCATGCTACAGAAACATTATGGAATCTTATTTCCCGTCTCAAGGCAATGTAGCCTAACCTGAATAGCTGACGTTTGGGCAAGAACTGGTCCACCTGGTTTGTAAAGAGAAACCAATTGACTGGAGGAATCCAATACCACAGTCACAAGTGTCTCCATTATGGATTCTTCCTCTGCTGTAGGATCTGCCAGGATGTAATTCTTGTGAAGTATGCAAGTTAAGGAAAATGGTATTGTAGCCAACTTGAGCTTCCTTTTTTCTTTATTGACTGGCTCCTTCTCCAACTTCCCTCCCCCATTATCCTCAGAAATAAGCACAATCCTTCCCTCATCATTCAGAGAAACTACAGGAATTTGCACTGCAAGCAACGGAAGTCATGTAAACAAGCAGGTAGCATGTGAACCTCAAGAATTACATAGCACAATCTTCTATAATGCAAGAATTATGATGGAATACCAGAAGCCTCAGTTTTGCCATCCAATCCAATTAAATTACAGAGATGAATAATCTCGTCTTTTAGTGAACACCAGCTCCATAAAAACCAACTTTTGTGCATATCAGAAGGTGTGAAGATGAAGAGTAGGTAAGAGCAAAAAGATTGCAGGAGACAGTGGGTGAAAACTTTCATCCCAAGGCTACTATATTTAAGGACCCTATTCAAGGTGGCAAACAAAAAATATCTAGGAGAACCAGGACTTGGCAATAAAATGTATAAAATCTGACCAACGCTGAGTGCGGGCAAGCTGGCTATATTTCAAGGAACAAAAGAATTAGAGGGATTAAAACCTACACTTATGGCAGTTCCTATCATGATTAAACTAAATTCCTCACACAGCCAATCACAAATTGAAGTTGACAAACATGAAAGACAGAAAAAAATTTAAAAAGAAAAAAAGTTGAGTGAACACATCAAGCAAGGGTTGTTTCCCATTATTACTCATTCAGATATTCTCTTGTGTCATTACTCTACTGGGAGAAAATGGGGAAGAACTGAAAATTTTTGATAAGTAATCAGGATAGGAAATCAAGAGATAAACTTACAATGTGAAAAGGCAGCAACTGCAGAAAGCAATGCAGCATCAAAAAGGGACCCATCAGCATCCAAACAATATATGTCCTGTGCCATCATAAGTTGGCAAAATAAGCGGTTATATTCGCTTAAACCACAAGTCTGAGAATACACTTCTTCGTGAAGGAAATCACAACAAAGTTCAGTTCGACACAAGACTAATTAAAGGGACTAAAAACAAAGGTTATGTAACAGTTGCAGCTCAAAATTCATTACCAGGTAAGCCATCCAAGCAGCTTTCCCACTGACCAAAGACAATTCTTTCAAATCAATCATGCCAGAACTATAAATTATTCAACCAAACAATCAGCAAAGACAAGAAAATAGATATCCAGAAACAGAATGCATGAAGATGTAAGAGGTCTGGCACTCTGTATTAGGTAGAAAATGCAAAAGTTTCTAATGTTACCAAAAGAAATGTTTAACAACGCACTGAAATACTAATCACCAAGCTTAATTGCTTGACTTTTTCCACAAATACCTAAGCTTGCAATTTACGGTGTGTAAGACCTCTTGCAATCTCTAATGGATTACAAGAGAAAATGCATTTTTACATGGGCAATTCAAAATCATTATCCAATACTACGTAAAAACTAGGTTAAAAGAGGAAGTAGTTTATCAACTAGAAAAGGAGTGGATTGCAGGTATCAAGGTGTTGCCATGACTTGCCTCAAAATAGTGTCAGATAACTGCTTTGCCACAACTGGAGCGGCCTCTGCTGGCCTCCCAGGCCGAACAATAGGAGAACATATTGGGGGCATATGAAAATCTATAGCTGTACAAAATTGCACGTTTAAGTATTCAATTAACCATTAAAGAATTATGGATGATAAGAGGCTATAAGAGGAACCTATGCATCCGTCATCTGGTGACTCCACTGTAGGTGTCATAACCTCCAATTTAATGGCAGCCAACATGGTCTAAGCATCAAACAAGTGACGTGTGTTAGATTCTACGTCAAAAGCCTAAACTGTAAGAAAATAAAATAACATGTTAGCACTGTGGCATAAGAACTTACCGTACAGCCTATCTTTGTTAGTGCAGATCCGTTTGCCGATGTAACAGCTCCTACAACAAAACCAATTGCAATTAGGTGAAAATAGTAATATCCGCAAATCTTAGAAAGCTTTACGCAAATAAAACCTGGACTGACCAAGGGATATGATTGTATCTCTAGCTTTTCCAAGGGTCCTGCCATCAGGTCTAATAGATTTAAGCAGATGGCGCTCATGAAAATTCAGAGGGAAAAGACGTCTAAAAGCATCCACCTCCATTTCTGAAGATAAATCAGAGCCACTGGCAGCAGCCATGCTCTCTCTAACCCGTCTGGTCGCCTGCAGAGAGCCTCAGCCCTTAGGAAGCTGTTAACTTATATGAAAAGACCCTACTTTTTCCCATCTATCTGTAAGTGAAAAATGCACTAACACCAATATTCTCCGAATAGGAAATAGAAAACATAAAGGATTTCAAAGGTGACAAATTATCAGCTGTTGAGTGCCGGTAATAAAATCATAATCCGTTATGAAACTTACTAGATTTATCTGGTTCTAAGGCAAAGATGAATAAAACAACAGTTCATTGAACAATCTTATCTTATAGAATCTTGTTCAATAAGAACCAATCTTCTCATGTCAAAAGCGATTAATTTTTCTAAACCAGCAAAAGATCACGCATTTGGACAGATCTTAAGAAAGAAAATAATAGTGAAGAAAACATGTTCAGATATTATTGCACTCATACCACTGCCTTCCACATGTCTAGCACTATTCTAATGATGTGACTAGCTAGCATGCAAAAATTTCTTAAATCTCCAGCCTCATGTCTGATAATGGATAATATTTGTGAATACCAAAGCCTAAAGTTTAAGCTTGGCTTTTCAACAAGATGGACAGTGCAGGTGGGAAAAAAAGTTAACCAAATTAGGACAGGTGATTATTGGAAAAAAATGCCTTCAATGTCTAAGTCTTACAGAAAACTCTAAGTTTAACATGTCATGTCAGAACAACATAACAATCATTCATCATCACCATATGATGGTTGTAGAATTCTTGAAATGGCTAGTGAGTGCATGAATTCAATTACTTCTTGGGGTATCATTTGAGCTGGATCTTAACAAATTAAAAATGATTGTGCTCTGATACAAATGGACTTAAGATCCACGTGATCACATCAGAACAAAGTAAATAATTACCTAATAATGCAAATTCAGGCAAACATACTTTAACAACTTACCATCCCTAAAAAGATTCATACTTTGGTAATGATTAGCACAATTGTCAAAAAGACATGTGCTAATGCAAATGAATGAATGAATGAAATAGAACGTGAATATTTTAGCTAAGCACAATCTGATAAGGTAACATAAAGAAAATGCAGATAGAGGATCAAATTAACATGGAAATGAATGTTCTCAGGTTAACCACAACCACAGAAAACAACCAACCGCACCCCCTCTCCCCACCACCAGAAACTTCCCAAAACCCAAATTTAAAAAAAAAAAAAAAAAAAAGGGAACAAGAAAAAACAAGCTTCCTCTGGGGAAAAAAATACAAACACAAATTAACAAGTGGGAAAAAAAAAGTAGCTACATGATTACGTGGAGAAAATCAACATACATTCAATCAAGATGGTGGTAAAGTTTAGAAATTCAAGCTCTCGAAAGGGACAGTGGCAGAAAGATAACAACCATTCACTTTATTTCTGTTAAAATTAAACAGAAAACTTAATAACATCTAGTTAACATCCAGAAAAAGCATCTTTGCTAAGAAAGACTGAATTTATCAGGGGGGTTTTCTCCTTCTTCTTTCAATTGTTTCTTTTCCCCTCTTCTTCTTCCTTTCAAGAAGCAAAGTCTTGTAAAACAAGACCAATGTTATCCTGAAAATACAGAGAGGGAAGGGGGGGGAGAGGCGGTTACCTTTTATTGAGATGTTAGACGCTGCACTGGACTGCACTGCTCAGCGGTGGCAGCTGGGAGGAGGGAGGAGGGAGGAGGAAGGGTCCACAGTCACATATTAGGACTGAACAAATAAATGCTTAGAGTCGCTACCGGACCTTGCAAAATAAATGCTAATAATAACAGTAAATAAAACAAGCACGTAGGTTTGTTTGGATAGTGTATTATTTGAAATATTATTTGGAATAATTACTGTAGCACTTTTTGTGATGTGATGTATGTGAGATAAAAAATAATTGGGAATATAAAAAGATAGGTTGGGAAATGTGTTTGTGATGCAAGCAACATATTATTTGGGATAATTTTGGTATCCAAACACTTTTACGACGAAATTTTCTTTTAAACTCTTAAAGTTGTGAACTAATTTCGTGGAACTAGAGGAGAAAAGAGCGAAAAAGTAAAGTAAAATTTAAAAAAAATTTCTTTTCAAAATCACAAAAATTATAGCAAACCTCATATTAAGAGATATAACTGGTCTGTTTTGCTGAATCTTTTGATAATTAGTGTAATTTTGTTACTTATTTGTATTGTCTAATCTATTGAATATGGACTTTTTAAATAGTAAATATATGTGTGTTAATTGTTTTTAACTTTTAATTATTTTTATTTTTTTATTAATACAACTTATATACATGGATAAGATATATTTTTGGAATGAAAGTTTCATATCTTTTTAAAGTAGTATTTTAATGTTACTTTTTTTATGACTTAAACTAATTTTGTTACTAAAATCTTAACCTCAGGAGAGGCTAGTGAAGTAATTACAAACCTCATGGAGGTTTCTAAAATTAACCCTTTTTTTTTTCCCCTTCTTTTACGAACACATCCACGTGTCAAGAAAATGTTTCACAACCAGGTTTCTTCTTGCTTTTTTTTTTTTTGGTTTTTTATCCGAAGTCCAAAGCTCCCATCTCACCCTATAAAGATCCTCAAACCCAAAATAAACGAATAAAAATTACTCCAATAAACATGAAATAAATTTAGGATCAGCGTAGCTGTTTAATTCCACCTGATCTGTATCCAGGTGGAAGACTGGGTCCATCCAAGAATTTACCGCAAACAAAGAATAGTAGTGTTTGAAAGAACATATACTTCTTGTTGTAATAAATTGTTTTTTTGGAAAAATTTAATAAATCAAGCTAGGGAATTAGTTGATGATAATTATGATAAAATGAATTTTACAATATGATTTTGTAGAATATGTGATTCCAAAGAATGTTTTGGTTTCATTGATGTAATGCTTCAGGGGCATAAAATTTGACCAACTTCAAAATTAGAGAAATAGAATAGTTCTTTTAAAGATTGATTAATATACGTATAAGCACATATGAAGTAGAAATACTCTTCTTTTGAAGTTCAACTGATATGTGTACTAGTATTTATGCACACGCATATGCATGAATTCTATTTTGTCGTGTAATGTGATTATATTTGTAGCTTAGAACTTGACCCAAATTATCAGTTTAAAAGTGAACCATCATGACAAACAACCATATTTGCCAAAAAAAAAAAAGGGCTATAGTCACAATCTTCATATTTTGTGTTAACAGTTTACAAGTCAACCTATATCAGAAGGACATGCACAATTTCCTATTGAATTTTGACGAAACTATGAGCTATATGCTTTTCAATTATTAGCAGATGAAGTACCATACAATTAGCTCTGGCAATGGCTTGATAAGTATGAAAATTTTGAGTCAATTATTTCTGTTATTGGCAATCATGATACACAGTACTCTGCCAAACAAAACATCGGCAAGGAGTAAGCATTTTATGAGAAGGAGAGTTCATGATCAACTCAAATTAGTATACAATACGGAACAAAAATCATTTTGTTACCTTGAAAAAAAAAACGTCTAACATAGAGAAGTAGCAAGAAAAGCTTCAAGTAAGGGGCAGGGGAGCCAAATGATCCATATGGGCATCTGAAAATGACCAGGCGGATCATACAAAAAGCTCAACCAAATAATGCGCTGCCAAAATCCATCATGGACCAATGCATTTAGGACAAGTCAAATATTAGAACTTGATTCAGCGAAACTCAAAAATCTCTGCTCCTTTCTTCAATTGATATGCCTGCTTACTCCTTTGAGTTAAAACTTCTCATATTTATCTGATATTAAAACTCCAGCATGATAATCAATTGGAACCAACATCTACCCCTTTGTTCTTCAGGAAGTCCTTGGCTTCAAGGATATCCTACACGAGGAAAAACTGTATATCATAAATCCGAAAAGAAAAAGAAAAGACAATTTCATTGATTTACACATCTGACTCTAAATTTGCTTGTTTTGCAGCCCCCGGAACCAAGCTTCTTCAGCCAAAAAAAAAAAAAGAGCAGATGTGTAATATTTTATTCCTCATTTAGGTTTCCTGAATGGAAAGAGGCATGTTGGGGGGATAAGCTGGCGATTTCCACCAGTTGCCAATTATAATCCACACAAGAGCAGCATGATCCGCAACTTGTCTAGTGAACATTAATAATGTAAAAGTACCTGATGTAAGAGAAGTGCCTCTTGAGGACAAGTTGGAAATTGCATCAGGCCAACTCCAACCATTAAGACGCCATAGCATCCTAGAGAGACAATGAAATAGAGCGGCAACTTGGGTACCAAAGACAATTTGTCAGCTAAATCCCATAATATGAGAAAGAGAATGAAGATATGTGAAGAAATAACCAAGATAAGAAGAAGAAGCTCACCAACCACGTATAGCTCTCTGGAATTACTGACGCTTGTAAAAGGCCAATCCAGCAGGCAGAAATAGCCACTAGCAATGCCAGAATCTTCAGAATATGCTTCATTTTAACTGTCAGAGAAAGATTCTTCACCTTAGTGATACTTCAATTGCGAAAATTCTAAACAAGTGTCTACTGCATATAGCTAGCTAGAACTCCACTTCATTGCTAAGATCTTATGCACTTTTGGCTCTTAAAAAAACATCTGTAAGGAGCTGCAGTGCCATCATTTCAATGGCAACCATTCTTGATACAATTAAGATTTTGCTGTACAACTCAAAACAAAGAATTTTAATGACCAGGAAAATGGGATGCATACACACCTGTGCAGGACATACTTATTATCTGTAGGCTAAAGATAAAAATGTTCAAAAGATAACATGTAAGTTGCTTTAGGTATGAAGTTAACAAGGGTTGTCTAGAAAACACAAATAGCCTTTTCTTCACAGTTCCATTTGTAATGCATGCATATTATAACACATACATATTACAGTATTTATCGTATAATTACATGCCAAAAAGACAAAAACGTCATAGAAACTACAAGAAGAATTTGTCTATCTCCTTAATTACAATTAAATCACAAACAATTAAAAGACGGCGGAGGAGAAACTTCTGTCATGAAATAAGAATAAAATATCACCATTTCCTGGTCAGTAGTAATGGAAAAACATGAAACACGAAATGAACAAAAAAATCGAACTCAAAACTTCTTCTGTGAGTCCAGTATCATTCTGGAAGAACAGCATTGAGTTAATAATATAACCAGATATTGATGATGCCAAAGTTGAGCAAGATATCACAATGGAAGCATAACCAACATACTTACATGAAGAGTAAATTTGCCAACTTCTCATCACCAAAATAACTTCTCAAACAAAATTCTGATAATAGCTAATTACTAATGAAATGAAGTGCTTGTGGAAGGATATACAACAAAAACAATCCTCTTTACCAATGCAATTGAGGAAAAGCCTCAAAATCAAGGGCTAGGTAGAGTCCCAAACACGATCAGCAGTTTAGGTTGTCCATCAGCTCTTGTTAAACATAGCCAGCCAAACTAATCCAAATGTAAGCTCTAGCACATAGATATTGTTTCACATTTTTACTAAGTTGCTAGTTTCCCCTACCACTAGGGGTGAGCAAACGGTGCATATTCGGTAATTCGGGTATATGAATTCGGTAAATTCGGTTATTAAACTTACAGAAATCTAAACCGCTTTCAAATTCGAATTGGTAATGAATTCGGGTTAACCGAATTCATTAAAATCAAGAATCTTCATGTGAGACTAACTCGGCATTAGATTTTCTCGAGTAGTACAGCTGTTGACCATTTCCATGGCAATCCCTTTCATCATCTAGCCTCCGGTCTTCAAAATCAAACATGCATGTTTCAACATTGACAAATTCTTTTGGCTTATTTCCAAAAGCCAAAGTAATTGCATTGTTTGAATTCGTTTCCCAGTTCAGATTCTCCACCAAAGGAGAAAACTTGCTCAGTGAATTGGTTGAGGGATCTCTAAGAGATCTCACTGTCCTAATGCTCAGTGCTACTAACGCTCTCGAGATAGGAACATCAACATAATGCCTCCTTCCATCCATCAACTCCGAAAGGCATACCACTTAAGGCACTAAAATTGTTAGCTTTCACAAGTTACAAGAGAATGCTCCATTCACAACCAGAAATTCACCCGAAAGCGACATTCAAAAGCCCATTTTCATCCCAAAAACCACTCAATCATGCATACGAGTTCAATTACACAATTCCCAGAAATTTTCTTCTCCAGAAAAGAAAACCAAAAGTACATTAAAATGCTAAAAATTACCGAACTTACCTACGTGAGCCAGCACGGCAATGAACCAGAGATGAGCAGCGATTGGCACTTGGCTTTGGCAGCGATGAACCAGCACGGCGTATGGATGCGGTAATTGAGGTCAGCTAATGGTTAAGGTGAACTGGTGAAGTAAGGACTGGAGTCGAATGAGGACTGAGGTGGAGACGTAGGGTGCGGCGGAGAAGAGACTGATTTGGGAGTGAAGCTGTGAAGGCAGAATCCCAGAGAGGAGAAGAAGAAGACTTCGTTTTTGTTTCTCAGATTGATTTGGGATTTGGGAATGAGTTAATTTGCGAGTCTCCGATCCAAATTCACCTGAAGGCAGTGATTGTGTAGTTTTTAATTTTCAAATTGGGGCTCTAAATTATTATACATTCATTATGCTCCTCAATGATTTAAAAATTATTACTGATTTGATCCCCAAATTTATTCATAATTTAATACATTACTCATGTTCTAATCATTTTGTGGTTTAATTGGTATTTATTTGATCACTTATACCTAGTTATATCTTGAATCCTTAATCAATGATTTAAGGAACAAATAAAAAGTGATTAATTTAAACTAAAATACACCTTAGACTGTACAATGATTAGTAATAATTTACAAATTTATAATTTATAATGATTAATAATAGGTAATATTAGTTACAAACTTACAAATTACGATTAGTGATAAATGATATTAGTTACAAACTTACAATTTAAAATAATTAGTGATGAGTTACTAAGTTACAAACTTATAATTTATTTCAAATCAAAATACAACTTATTTACTTACTTATGTTATTGTGTAGTTATATACACAATGTCACTTATTTACTTATAAATTACAACGTATGTAATACATTATACTTACATTTATTCTTATTTCTTATATAGATTTTTTGGAAAAATATGCAAATTTCTTAATTTGCTTTTAATAGTGAAAGCCAATACACTAATACATTGATTTGTAATTCACATGCATTCACTTAGACTGCTTAGTTGTCTTGACTATACTTAAAGCCTTAAGATTAGTGAATAGAGAATATGAATTTTTATGTTAAATATGGAATATAATTTTAGAGTACACTAATACTTGCAAGTTACAAGTTACGCATTCAAATATCAATAGTTCAAACATGAATGATATACCAAATTACCAATATCTAAATTCTAATTACTAAATATGTTTATTGTTTAATATTTAGTATTATACCTCTCCTTATTCATTAGGGTTAATCACATTTAATCCCCTTAAGGTATACCCAATTTCTCAGTTTATCCCCTAACCTTTAATTTTGTTCACTTAACCCCCTATAGGACAAAATTGTCCTTACATTATTTTGACTTTTTATTTACCTTGTTTTCCTTTCTTTTATTTCTTTTTCTCTTCCTTCTTTATTTAATTCTTCCTCTTTCCCACAAAAATCTTTACCTTAATGATTGAAATTAAAAAAGAGGAATTGCAGATATCTATCTTCTTCTTAAATGATTAAAAAAAATATTCAAATCACTTTCCTAAAATACAATTTTTTTTAGCCTTTCAATTCTTGTAATTTTGGATTTTCCTCTTTCCTTTCTAGTTTTTCATTTTATTCTCAAGAAAATATCATAAGATGAAATTTATGCATGTGTGGGCAGCCAAAAAGGCGCCTTTCATTTCAGGGTATTAGGAATTTTATAAGCGTGTTCTGAGTATTAGAAGAAGTGGGATTGTTTAATTTTCATAGTTTTATTTCATATTTTGAGGCATTAAGTTTTTTTTTGGGCAACTATAACAATTGTATAACTTATCCTATCTTAATCTACCGGGGAGAGGTGGCCAATCTTTGCGTGGTCAACTCCATTCTCTGTCTTCGAGATTTCTAAAAGAGTCCCAAATGGCCAATAAATGGAAAAGGCAAAAATACTTGAATAAACCATTTCAAAGTAGCTCCAATAGAATAAATGCTCGGAAATTAGCATAGAGAAAATCCATAGAATTTTCTAATAATCATAAATAGGAAAAGAAATCAACATCAACATCAACATCAACATCAACATTTCAGAAGAGCAAATTATTCGAATGACCACTGAACTTTTGGAATCGTTGAGTTTTAACTATTGAATTATTAAAAGTCTGGTTTTGATCACTGAACTATCTAAAGTTTAAATTTCAGGTCGTTCCGTCAAATTTAATCGTTAACTATGTCTCTTCTTTTGTCTCGTGAATCGTGCGAACACTCAAATCCGTCATGTTTAACGATTAAATCTAACGGAATAGCTCGATATCTAAACTTTACATAGTTCAGTGGTTAAAATCAAACTTTTAATTGTTCAATAATTAAAACTCAACGATTCTAAAAGTTTGGTGGTCATTCAGATAATTTGCTCTTTTCAGAATAGTAAATGACCATAAAAAAACTACGGTACCAAAGACAATGATTGACCCTAATATAGCCAATATTTACAAGTAAACCGGACCAAAAATCACCATGTCTCAACTCTCCTTTATTTTATAGTCTTATTAGTAACGAGTTTACTATGCATGAATCACCACACTTACAACATATATTATTGTTTGTTACTATATGACATAACAAAAAAGAATGGATTAATCTGTGACTGCGGTTTCTGATTTTATATCAAACCCATATTTTGTGAGCATTTGGCTATTTACTTTTTGAGGTTTTAGCCACCAAAGCTTAAAATTGTACTAGCGAACAACATTATTAGTAACAAATTACATTACTGATAATAAGATAAGGAAAAATGATCAAAATGGTCGCTGACCACGTTTAATTTGAAGTGATTCTTTCATAATCCCTCACATGAAACAGTCCTCCAAATGTATCAATTTTGACCAGAACCTATTTTTAAATAATTTTCCGACCAAAAGATGCAAGTCCAAGTAATTCTCAGGAAAAAAAAAAAAACAGGAGTAAGATTAATATTTTAGTCAAAAAAAATCCCTTTCCCCTTCGTTTCTTCCTCTAAGAAGTGGTGGGAAGGCTATTTGGAAGAAAATGTTGTACTAGTTTGTGGTTTGCTCCTAAACGCATCAACAGGGATGTTGTTTTAGACAGTCCATTTCACGTAAATTAAATGTTTCGTTTATCCAGCAAACAAGAAATTTGACTACTGGAGATTTTTAAAGTATATTAATCTGAAATTTCTTCGTTTCAAATTTTTGTTGTTACATGCAAATTCACATTTCAAACGGACCCAAGAGAAATTGGGGGGGGGGGGGGGGGGTGTTTGGGCATGAATTTCTGAACATTATTTTGTTCTTGGTCTCTAGGTTGTAAGTTGTAACCTTTCCTTTCTTTCTCTTTTTTGTCTTTTTTTTTTTTTTTGTAATGTGTATTTGTTCATTGAGGTTAAGTATAGAAGAATTTGTTCAACTTGGAGCAGCTTGAACTACTTGCTCGTAAATGTCCATAGCTGCCTTCATTTCTTTACTTTTTTCTAGCATTTATTTTAGGTCTTTTTTCTCCGGATGGTCTACATAATGTTGCACCATATTTAGGGCCCGTTTGAAAACAAGAAGTATGCATTTTACACTTTCCTTGAAGCATTCAAGTCTCGCATATGGGAAATATACGTTATTGGACATCCCCATGCAACGAACCAAAACAAGGAAATATATACAACTGATGTAGTGTAGTATAAGTTTGCACTATTCTTGAATATGCAAGTGCAACTGGCATATGCTTCTTATCTAGAGTATGCATGCATGGCAAATTATGTTCAGGAAAGACCACATTGAATCTTTCTATAAGCTAAGAATCTGTCACGAGGAAATTTGACCACTTTAATTTGTATGATGAGACAACTTTTATTGCCATATATCGTAGTAGTAGTTCCTAAGGAGGCTTACAATTGATCAGGGTAGACGAGGCAATTTGCCAATTCCCACCTGCCAATTTCTACTCTTAAACGCTTGATCATGATATCTAATCAGATTTGACTGAATGAAAAGGGCCAATTCTACTACTACGCTGAGTACAATTCTAAGTACCATCGCTCGGAAAACTGAATCACTCCTGCATCAGTCAGAGAAACTACCAGTAGCTAAAAATTAAGAGCACAGAAATCATCTTATATGTTCTTCAAAACGACATCTGCGAAGCGCTGCAGAGGTACTTTTTTGTACTTCTTGAAAAATGCATCCTTCAGTAGCTTCTCAGCTGAGGGCCTCTCCACAGGTTCAACAACTACACATCTTTTCACGAATTTAATGAACGAATTTGAAACCTGATAATTTCGCTCATCAGCGAGATCGGGTGTTCCTTCATGCGTTCCCTCTGCCTTTCCACGGCCAATGAATTTCTTGATTTTCTTGCGCAGATTCTTAAATTCTTCACTGACGGCCTCCATAACAATTTTCATCCTTCCTTGTTCTTCTTCTACTGTCGCCTCAGTCTGATCAGCAGCATTTTCTAGAGCAGTAGTGCTAGTGAAATCACTGCTTGGCTGCCGATTATTACGATGTTCAAGCAAACCATAAAGGTAGAGATCGCTCACACTCGGGATATCATAGCTGGTGTATTGCATTAATTCAACTATCGACAGGAATTCTTCTGGAGTACTGACTCTTACATTCTTTTGCTCATAAGAAGGATCCACAGGCCCCCAAGCCATTTCTATGGCTGTAACACCAAGACTGAAAATATCAGCTGCAGCAGATATGTTGGTCGTTCTCAGCTTGGGTTCAAAAAACGGTGGATATGTCCAAGTTTTATTAGTAGGATCAAGCGACACCGGAAACCTGTCCGGGTAGGCTGCTGAAGACCATCCTTCATCCCACACCTTTCTTGGGCAGTATTTTTCAGGATTGTGGAAATATTTCGTCTCCTGATTACACAGCTTGATTGATAATTTCGGAGTCTCGGCAACAAAGATGAACCCCGCATTGACTTGGGAATGGTATCTCTTAGAGCGATGGAGATTGGAGAGGCCCCGCAGAACTTCTCTCAATATGACAGCAATGCAATCTTCAGGCAATTTCTTGAGGGGAGTTCTTGAGATGATGTAGCGTAGGGAGCCCAGATTGAAGAACGGCATGACTTGACAGTGGAGATTTTTGTCATAGAATTCCCGTGTGATCCCAAAAAGGATATCATTCTCGTCGTAGGCGGGCCCTTCTCTATAGCCGCCGTCTGCAGGGACGAATGAATACGCTGGAAGGCTCAGTTTCAAAGCTACAAGAACAACTTGTCCGCTGCTATGATCGTCTTCATTGTCCTCATTCTTGATGAACTCTGCTCTGTAGACTTGTTCCAAAGGAAGCATATCTCCTATGAAAGCCTGGATTTTGTACGTTCCACCCTGGCCGTCGTTGAAAACCATCTGCTGAGATTTTTGCGGTGGAGATGGTGACGAACAAGAAGCTTCATCACTGCCTTTCTTTTCAACTCCGACTTGAACAATCTCTGGACTCTTTGAGCCAGAGCTAGGGGCTTTGTTTTCCTCTGTTTTATGTCTACCTTCTTGCTCTTTCTCCATTTTCTTGATTGACCTGAAAACTGGGTTTTTTTATTCTTGCCTATTTTCTTGAAAGGGAAAAGGGAGATAGGGAGATGATTTTAATGGGGTTCTGTTGATCTTGCAGTAAATGTAAAGTTTCATTGAGTATTATGCTATATATATATGGTTTACGAATGAAGTTCCTGGGGGAAATGAAAACCGTTAGGGCAGTTGTTCAGTTGTGCCATGGATTTGACCAATAAAATTGGTTAATTTTCGGTATAGAATTCAAGATGTGTATGTAAAAAAGTTTAACTTACAGGGACTAAACTCAAGTTGGGATTCACAAAACTAAACTCGGTTGAATTCGACTTAACCACTAAACAAATTAAGTTCACTTATCAAAAAGCTAGAATTATTTTAACTTGATTATACTCATTTATATCTTTGTTTAACATAAAATATGTATAGGATTCAGGGAAATGGTGATTATTAATGATTAGCGTAGAAAGGTGCCATGGAGAAACATGTAAACTTGCTCAGATTTATTCTTATTTTTGAAGTGAAATATGTATTTATTTAGCCTCGTGTAATTAACCAACAACTTTCCTTGCTAATGAAACTATAAGAGTCACTTCTAACTTCACAATTGTGCCATTTCTAGGTTCTAACTTCACTATCATGATTCTTAATCTTACCAGATTGTTTTGGTGGGCTCATTGTCTTACTTGACTGTCAAGACGAGTTGGGCTTTAAGGCGTGTGTTTAATTCCTCAGGCTTTTGGTCCTTGATTTTGGGGTAAATTAGTAACCTTGATGAGAAGGGTACAAAAATTTGCTTTAGAGTAGGGTAGGGGTGGCAATTTCTGACACGATCTGAAAACACGACACGAATCTAACACGAAATTAATGGATTTGGGTTGAGGTTTCGCGGGTTCGGGTCAGAATCGGATTGAACCCGATGGACTCGAAAAGAAAACGGGTCGAATTTGGGTCAACTCGTGGGTGACTTGATATGACCTGATAACCCATTTATGAATAAAAAATAATTTAATAAACATACAAATTATTTTATCTAACTAAACTAAGTTATTTTTTTTCAAAGGCATTAATCACTTAATCCTAAATGAATTTATTTAACTTGTGTGAAGTTGAAATTATTATATTTGGACAAATAATGTATTATATTATTTTTTATTTTTATACTGTTTTAATTTATTTTATATTTGGTTTGGGATAAAACACTTTTACGGTGTTTTAATTTATTTTAGATTTGGTTTGAGATTATTTATTTAAATATTTATTACTTGATTATGTAATTAGTCTTGTACGAAATTGGTTTTATTAGAAATGACAGTGGTAAATTAATAAATTAAAATTAAATTTCGGATCATTTCGGGTCGACCCCGAAATTTTCGGGTTCGTGTTAAGTATTCTGACCCCGTTTCGGGTTGACAGGTCAGGTTCGGGTCAGCGGATTTTCTGTTATACCCGAGTCTCAACCCGACCCGCCAATCCGAAACGGACCCGATTACCACCCCTAGAGTAGGATCGCAAACGAATCGAACTGCTTGCGAGCAGCTCGAGTTCGAATTTGATTCGAATTCGATCAACATCAAGTTCAAATTGATCAAGTCGAACTCGAGATCAAAGATATTCAACTCGCGAGTCGGCTCGATTATATCTACATATATATATTATTTTAATAGTAAAATTACATATATATTCATAATATTTTATTATTTGTTAAAAAAATTTATTATTTTATTTATTTTTTAAAAATAAAATAATTATTTTTAAAATTTTTTAAAGGTCGAGCTTTACATTTTGAGTTCGTTGAGTTCAAGATTCATAAAATTAAGTTGAGACTCGATTTGATTAAGCCAAAATTCGATTCGACTCGACTCGACTCGTTTATACCCCTGCTTCGAAGTAGAATGTTAAACATATTTATTTACCAAACAAAAATCTTTGAATTTCTTATGGTACTGTTTGGAGGGTTTAAATAGCATTTTATTCTTCCAACTTCTTGTCTAAAAGACTATCTAATTTTCCTGATATTCCAAAACAAGGTTCGACTTATTAAAACTAATCAAGTCAAACATAAATAGTATTTTGTGTTAGGTAAAATTTCAAACTTGGCTCGAGCGGAAATCGAATTTAGACACAACTTTAAATTCGGTAAGCTAAGCAAACAAGTTTGTGCCAGTTATCATATGTTATGATCCAGTTGCAAGGTACGAGACTTGGATTTCACGTTAGAAATATGGGATTTAGATGTGGGAATTACATAATTTTAAATTCTCTCACTTGAACAGATAGCTTTTGAGGTAAGCTCTCTCAAGACTCTACATCCAGATCAATCACTTACCCAAATATCTTATTGTCATTAGCATAATCATTACCATCACCAGTTATACCAACATCTTCACATATGCCAAATTACATCTTCAAGCCCAGTTCAAAAAGGCTTCAAAGAGCGGTTTATGTATTAGAATTCTCCGTCTAGGGACTATAAAATGGGATTCATGTATTACATATAACATTTTCTTCAGAATATTTATTGTCTCCCTTTTGCACATGTGGCATAATGAGCAATATAAAATATAAAGGTTTATGTATTAGAATGATTCTTAACACATATCAAATATTTCTTTAGTACTGGGTTTGGGTTTATGAAATGGGATTAATTTACCTTCTACTTTGAATAGTGTACAATTGTTGTCTAACCCAAAAAAAATTAGTGTACAAAATTTAGAGGTGGCAAATCAACCAACTTAACTAAATTTACTCATACCCGCTGATAGGGATATAATTATGCATTTTATTTGTGGTTATTTGGTCTTAATTTTGGCAGTTTATTATGCAAAGTATTGAATTTCTGCTCATAATGGGTATTTGTGTTACTTATAGGCAATTGGTGTTAAAAGTGATAAAAAAGGGCAAATTCCAGAAGACTTTGTCTTTTCTGGCGTGCCCACGCCAGACAACACAGAGTTGCGTGAAAAGCCGGATTGCGGGTCCTATTCCTGGGGCCACCGCCTTTCCTTGGAGCCATACTTTAAACTTACGTGGGATTAGGAAATAGAATTGGAAGATGACTTTTGGTAACAATTCAATGGGGGAAAATGAAGCAAATTGTTTGAAGAAACCCACCTATTATTTCGGCTAGCAAAAAGGAAACGGCGGCGCAAACAATAAAAAGAAGACAGCAATAGACTAGGGATGGATTTTCGTCTTGGACTTTTTTTTCTCTGCTTTTGCTTGATCATTCCTGTGGCCTTGCGGCCGCACAACTTTTCACTGCGTTTTTCATTCAGCAAAAACTCCATGAAAACTCCGAATTGCTTCATCGTTATGTGGCAAGGCTAATTTCTTTTATCTAGTTGAGGAATTAATCAAGGATCGGGGGCACCATAACTGTGAGATCGTTTTAATTGTTTATTTTTAATTTATATGTTCATGGGTATTTGATTATTTTCTATTTTTTCTTGAGTTATTTTTGTTTAGATTTATTGGATAATTAGGCCTGTTATTCGATTGTCTAAATAATTGATAGCCAATTAGGATGTTGGCGCGTCGCCTTTAAGCGTCTTGATTAGTGGCAAACGAGACAATTGCACCGCCTCGCAAGCGGTCTAATTTGGATCGTGGGGATAATTAATCTAGCCTAAATAAATTCGCATATGTGTTTGTCATCTAGAATTGGGTCTTTCTAATTCCTAATGCTGTGGCTACATTAAATTCTGTGAGCGTTTCTGGGGTTGTCTAGTCACAAGAGGGTAGTTTATGAGCGTCTCTTGACTACCATAAAATTAAGGAAAGAATTGTGGTTGGGCGCGTCGCTTGACCACTATAACCAGTTTATTCGTGAATATATGAATTGTCCCTTGTATCTGTGATCAGTTGTGTGCTTCGATGCCAAGATTAATTCCTTGACTAGGTTGTTTTAATTAATTGCTATTTGTGTAATTTGGTTCCTGCTATCTTACTCAACTTTGAATTTTCATTTTTATTCCTTTTTAATTAGTTGGTATTATTGCTAAAAATTTCTCCCCATTTTTCTGTGTGATTTGCCTACCTGTTCCCTGAGGAGACGATCCTACTTGCCCTGTTTACAAATTAAATTTGAGATTGTGTTGGTTGGCAACTAGGCTGTTATTTTTAACTTTATTTTTGGAGGTTTGACAAACACCAAATTTTGGCGCCGTTGCCGGGGAACTGGTGTTTTAAGTGACTTATTGCACAGGCTTTAGTTTTTATTTTTATTTTTTATTTTATTTTATGCCTCGATCTTCTAGTACAGGAGAATTGGAATTTGATCCAAAGATCGAGAAGACTGCAAGAAGGTTGACCAAGGAGGCAAAGTTGCGTAAGCAACAAGATTCAACGTCACCTTCAGAATCTGAGCAAGAGTTTGTTTCCAGTGATTCATCAAGTGAATCTGAAGAAGAAGAAGTGCATATTCCCCGAGTAGCAATGGCAACCCCGAAAACTTTGAGGGAGTTGGCAACCGCTAACGTGAACCAACAGCCATTATGCATTACATTTCCTAACACGAAAGAGGCATTTGAGCTTAAATCTGGTCTTATTCACTTACTTCCTACTTTTCGTGGTATTGCAGGTGAAGACCCATATAAACACTTGAAAGAATTTCATGTGGTGTGCTCCACAATGAGACCTCAAGGAGTCACTGAGAACCACATCAAGTTAAGAGCGTTCCCTTTCTCTTTGGCAGATAAGGCTAAAGATTGGTTATTTTACCTGCCATCAGGATCCATCACTACGTGGGAAGAATTGAAGAGAAGATTTCTCGAGAAATTTTTCCCTACCTCTAGAGCCGCCAATATAAGGAAAGAAATATGTGGAGTTAGGCAGGCGAATGGGAAAACTCTATATGAGTACTGGGAGTGCTTTAAACAACTGTGTGCCAGTTGCCCACATCATCAAATCCCGGACCAGTTCTTAATACAATATTTCTACGAGGGATTATCACCCATGGATAGGAGCATGTTAGATGCAGCCAGTGGCGGCGCTCTGGTGAACAAGACCACAGACGAAGCCACGTTATTGATCTCCACCATGGCTGAAAATTTCCAACAATTTGGAGTGAGAGCTGATGGAGAAATAAGAAGGGTCAATGAAGTGAATCACTCTGACTTAGAGGGTAAACTATCTGAGCTTACCTCTCTGGTGCGTCAAATGGCAAGGGGGCAATTACAATCTGTGAAGACTTGTGGTATCTGTGCTGCTCCCGGACACATGACTAACATGTGCCCAACTCTCCAGGAGGATTCACCTGAACAAGCCAACATAGTGAGAGATTTTTCTAGACCACCTCCACGAAGGAATGATATTTTTGCACCCAATTACAACCCAGGGTGGCGAAATCATCCTAATTTTAGCTATGCTTCAAAATCCCCTGATTTTCAACAACATTTCCAACCACGGTCACCAGTGCAAAACCATCCACTTCCAATTCAAACATATCTCTTGAAGATATGGTGATGTCACTGGCCCAAAGCACGAGTCAATTACAGCAAGAGGCTCAAAGATCTCAACAGGAATCTCATAGATTTCAACAAGAGACTCGTGCTAGCATTAGGAATTTGGAAGCACAAATGTCCCAATTGGCAAGTTCCATGAGCAACCTGAAAAATAGCAATAGAGGGAAATTACCATATCAAGTAATTCCTAATCCCAAGGAGAATGCCTGTGCAATGCAATTACGGAGTGGCAAGGAGGTACAGTTTCCTAGGCGTGCCCACGCCAGAGAAGAAGAAGTGCGCAGGAAGGTGGAAGAGGAAGAAGAGAAACAATCCTCTGAAATCTCAAAGAAAGTTGACATTCCTCCTCCTTTTCCTAGCAGGTTTACAAAAGCTAAAAAGGAAGAATCTGAGAAAAAGATTTTGGACACCTTCAGGAAAGTGGAGATCAATATTCCTCTGCTGGATGCTATTAGGCAATTGTCTAAATATGCTAAATTTTTGAAGGGCTTATGCACTAATCGCAATAAGTTGAGTCTGGATGACAAGGTGAAGGTGGGGGAGAATATCTCAGCGATGTTTCAAAGGAAGTTGCCCCAGAAATGCAAAGATCCAGGTATGTTTACTATACCATACATAATTGGCAATCAAAGAATTGAAAAAAGCATGCTTGACTTAGGTGCTTCAATAAATGTCATGCCTCTTTCAATTTTTAAAATTTTGAATTTAGGACCCCTCAAAGAAACTAGGATAATCATTCAACTAGCAGATAGGTCTAATGTCTACCCTGAGGGTCTAGTTGAAAATGTTCTAGTAAAGGTCAATGAATTCATTTTTCCTGTGGATTTTTACATTGTTGATATGAATGATGAATACTCTACTAATTCAGCAGTGATTCTTTTGGGTAGACCCTTCATAAGTACAACAAGGACTAAAATAGATGTACATGAAGGAACTTTATCTGTGGAATTTGATGGAGAGAATGTCACTTTCAATATTTTTGATGCAATGAAACATCCTGTGGATACTGAGTCTGTAAATTTTGTTAGCATGACTAACACCATTCTGCAAGAGAATTTTGAACAGAATTTCATGGGGGACAAGTTGGACTTTGTCTTACAACAAGGCAAGACCAATTTGGAAGTGGACGACATAGAGGAGGAGGAAGTCAAAGAAGCTATCATGTCCTTACATTCACTACATCCGCTTCCAGGCAGGTTTGAAAATTCTTTTCTACCATTACCCACTTCTAATGAAAGAATTCTACCTTCTGTTGAACAGGCACCTAATGTGGAATTAAAGGAATTGCCCGAGCGTTTGAAATATGTTTACTTGGGAGATAACAAGACTTTGCCTGTAATCATTGCCAATGATTTAACTGCGTTGCAAGAAGAGAGGCTCTTACGGGTCTTACGGGAATTTAAACCAGCAATTGGATGGACGTTAGCAGACATCAAAGGCATCAATCCATCCATTTGCATGCATCACATCCTTTTGGAGTCGGACGCAAAACCCGTGAGAGAGCATCAACGCAAGCTCAATCCCGCAATGAAGGAGGTGGTGATGAAAGAGATTCTCAAACTCTTAGAATTAGAAATTATTTTTCCTATCTCTGACAGCCAGTGGGTAAGTTCAGTCCATGTTGTTCCCAAGAAGACTGGAATCACATTGGTGAAAAATGAAAAGAATGAGTTAGTGCCAATGAGATTGCAAAATGGGTGGAGAATGTGCATTGACTTTAGGAAGTTAAATGCCGCAACTAGGAAAGATCACTTTTCACTCCCATTTATTGATGAAATGCTTGAGAGGTTGGCAGGTAAGTGTTTTTTTTACTTTTTAGATGGTTACTCTGGATATTATCAAATTATTGTTGCTCAAGAGGACCAAAATAAAACCACTTTTACCTGCTCTTTTGGAACTTTTGCATATCGCTGTATGCCTTTTGGTTTGTGTAATGCTCCTGGAACATTTCAAAGAGGCATGATGAGTATTTTCTCTGATATGATTGATAATTGCATTGAAATTTTCATGGATGATTTTACAGTATATGGTGATTCTTTTGATCAGTGCCTAGACCATTTAACAAAAGTTTTGAAAAGATGCATTGAAACAAACTTGGTTCTTAATTATGAAAAATGTCATTTCATGGTTAAGGAAGGCATAGTTTTGGGCCATGTTGTTTCATCAAGGGGTATTGAGGTAGATAAGGCTAAAATTGATTTGATCACTAGTCTACCTTGCCCTACTAATGTCAAGGATATTCGTAGTTTTCTAGACCATGCAGGTTTTTACAGGTGTTTCATAAAAGATTTTTTAAAAATTGCTCAACTGTTGTCTCGCTTGCTTCAAAAGGAGGTGCCATTCAACTTTGGAAATGATTGCAAATTGTCCTTTGACACACTCAAGGGTATGTTGACCACGGCACCAATCATCCAACCCCCAGACTAGAAGCTATCCTTTGATCTCATGTGTGACGCCAGTCAGTATGCCGTAGGAGCTGTGTTTGGACAACGGAGTGGGAAGTGTAGTCACGTGATATACTATGCGTCAAAAATATTGACACCAGCGCAATGCAACTACACCACCACGGAGAAAGAGCTTCTAGCTATTGTTTTCGCTTTTGAGAAATTTAGATCATATCTATTGGGGTCAAAAGTAACGGTTTACTCTGATCATGCAGCTTTGAAATATATCCTGTCCAAAAGGAGTCCAAGCCAAGACTCATTCTTTGGGTGCTCTTACTGCAAGAATTTGACTGGGAGATCAAGGATTGGAGAGGGGTGGATAATTCAGTAGCTGACCATTTGAGTAGATTGATAAGGGAAGAGGAAGCAGTTCTCATATCTGAGGTATTTCCTGATTAACATCTTTTCTATCACAAAGGTAAGGAACCTTGGTATGCAAATATTGTGAACTTTTTGGTCAGTCATAAATTTCCTATTGGCATGAGTAAGAGTAAGAGGGATAAGATAGTCCATGATGCTCGATACTACATTTGGGACGAGCCATATTTGTAGAAAATAGGCTCTGATCAAATTATTTGTAGATGTGTACCTGAAAGTGAAATTCCTTCTATCCTTGCTCATTGTCATAATTTTGCATATGGTGGCCATTTTGGACCTAAGAGAACTGCTAGAAAAATCCTTGATTGTGGCTTTTATTGGGAAACATTATTTCGTGATGCTTATGCATTTTGTAAAAACTGTGAAAAATGTCAAAAATTTGGAAGTTTGTCTCATAGGGATGAAATGCCTCAAGTGCCTATGTTATTTTGTGAAGTATTTGATGTTTGGGGTATGGATTTTATGGGACCTTTTCCTAGCTCTTTTGAATTTTTGTATATTCTGTTAGCAGTTGACTATGTATCGAAATGGGTAGAAGTAAAGGCTACCCAGACTAATGATTCTCAAGTTGTTGTAGGATTTCTCAAATCCGACATTTTTAGTAGGTTCGGGGTGCCGAGAGCCATCATCAGTGATCAAGGTACCCATTTCTGCAATCGCACCATTGCAACTCTCATGAAAAAATATGGAGTGCACCATCGTGTGAGTACAACATATCATCCTCAGACTAATGGGCAAGTTGAAGTCTCCAATCGAGAGATCAAGAGCATATTGGAGAAAACGGTTAACCCCAACCGTAAGGATTGGAGCTTGCGATTGGATGATGCTTTGTGGGCATATCGAACGGCGTATAAAACGCCCATTGGAATGTCCCCATATAAGTTGGTGTTTGGTAAGATGTGTCCTGTGACTATTGAGCATCGTGCATTCTGGGCAGTCAAGCAATGCAATTTGCATGCGGATAGAGATGGCAAAGAGAGAAAGCTCTAACTCCAGGAGTTGGAGGAAATTCGTCTTGAAGCATATGACAATGCACGTTTGTACAAAGAGCGTACCAAGCAGTTTCATGACCGCCTATTGCGTGCGAAACACTTTTCTCCAGGACAAAAGGTACTCTTGTTCAATTCACGGTTGAAATTCATGCCAGGTAAGTTAAAATCTCGTTGGATTGGACCATATGTGGTAGTCAATGTTTTTCCCAATGGTGTGGTTGAAATCCAGAGTTTAGAGACTAATAAGAGTTTTACAGTTAATGGTCATCGTTTAAAACTGTTTGTTGATGTTTCAGACATTGGCACTGTGGAAGAGATACACTTGATAGATCCTATCTATGCCTAATTGCTCACTGTGGAGTCGTCTAGCCAAAGACGTTAAAGAAAGGAGTTTCTTGGGAGGCAACTCAAGACCTCCATTTTTTGTTATAGTTCTCTTTCATTTTTCGTTGATTTTGGGTTGTTTTGTTTCATTGCCAGTGTTTTTTTTTCTTTTTTTTTTTGTGTTGGGCAGGAGACTTGGATTTACAAGGCATGCCCACGCCCTATAAGTGATGCTCTTGAACACCGTAGAAATGCTTGGGCAGAAGACTCTGCCTTATAAGGCGTGGTCACGCCCTATAGCAACGCTAGTCCACTCTGGGGACACAGGCTTGGATTGAAGACTTCCTCTTCCATCTGAGGCAACGCTACACCACACCACCGTCGGAGGCTCCACGTTACCAGTCCCTGACACCTCCTCTACCATGGTGTTTTGCTGCAGTTTTTATTCATTCAGGGAAGTTTTTTGCTCCCTTCACTTGATTTCAACTTTTCATTCTTACATTGAGGACAATGTAGACCTTAGGTGTGGAGGGAGTAGTCTAGCTTTTCCTTCTTACTGCTTTTCCTTCTTAAAAAAAAAAAAAAAAAAAAACTTTTACCATGCCTTTTGGATTTTTATGGTTACCCCTGCTAAGCAATGGCTAGATTTTCAAATTTAACTATTGTTACGGTTTTAGATGATAATATGTTAAGTATGATATGTTAAAATTTTAGGATGACTCTCTGGTAAATATTTGAGATTTGGTGACTCTTGCAATTTCTCTTGATTAACTTTTCTAGGCATTGTAAATATTTTTCTGATATTTTTGTGTGAACTGGTTCAACTATTAATCTTAGTTCTCCATGTTAAGGAAATGAAGCAGGCTTGCATGGTTTTAATTTTACTTGGGTCTTTATTTGTGAATAACATTCGGCTATACTCCGCTGGTTATCATTGACTAGTAACCGGGGGTCTTCACCTAAAGTGTCGATTTTCGAGTCAAAAAGCAGCGATAACTATGAGTATGTGGTCTTTAAGCAGTTAAAGTTGAGTAACCGGGCTCCTTCATTGGAGAGATGTCGGAGTTCGCGTCAAAAAGACTTGAATGGCTCAAGACTTAACACTTCCTTCAAGAAGAAAAAAGAAACAGAAAAAAATGAAAATGATGAAAAAAAAAAGAGTATACGAGCATGAAAGTATGTGAATAATTGTATTGCCTGCGGATCCATGAGTCTTTATGTTGAGATTTTGCTTAATAGTTGGACCAGTTATTAAAGAATGTTGGTTGGATATTTTCTATTCTTAGATTAGTTAGTCTGGATTTGAAAGAGTCATTGGTTTTAAAAGCTAGTTGGAGACTTATCTCGTAAAATTTGTCATCAGTACTTGACAGTTATCTAAATCATACATTGGCAATAGTTGCTTTGATTAATAGCCATTGTTTTGAATTCAACTGCTGCAAAAATGTTTGCTCGTTGGGTTGTGTATTTAAAGTTTGAAATGCTTGAGGACAAGCATTGGCTTGGTGTGGGGGAATTTGATAGGGATATAATTATGCATTTTATTTGTGGTTATTTGGTCTTAATTTTGGCAGTTTATTATGCAAAGTATTGAATTTCTGCTCATAATGGGTATTTGTGTTACTTATAGGCAATTGGTGTTAAAAGTGATAAAAAAAGGGCAAATTCCAGAAGACTGTGCCTTCTCTGGCGTGCCCACGCCAGACAACGCAGAGTTGCGTGAAAAAGCCGGATTGCGGGTCCTATTCCTGGGGCCACCGCCTTTCCTTGGAGCCATACTTTAAACTTACGTGGGATTAGGAAATAGAATTGGAAGATGACTTTTGGTAACAATCCAATGGGGGAAAAGGAAGCAAATTGTTTGAAGAAACCCACCTATTATTTCGGCTAGCAAAAAGGAAACGGCGGCGCAAACAATAAAAAGAAGACAGCAATAGACTAGGGATGGATCTTCGTCTTGGACTTTTTTTTCTCTGCTTTTGCTTGATCATTCCTGTGGCCTAGCGGCCGCACAACTTTTCACTGCGTTTTTCATTCAGCAAAAACTCCATGAAAACTCTGAATTGCTTCATCGTTATGTGGCAAGGCTAATTTCTTTTATCTAGTTGAGGAATAAATCAAGGATCAGGGGCACCATAACTGTGAGATCGTTTTAATTGTTTATTTTTAATTTATATGTTCATGGGTATTTGATTATTCTCTATTTTTTCCTGAGTTATTTTTGTTTAGATTTATTGGATAATTAGGCTTGTTATTCGATTGTCTAAATAATTGATAGCCAATTAGGATGTTGGCGCGTCGCCTTTAAGCGTCTTGATTAGTGGCAAACGAGACAATTGCACCGCCTCGCAAGCGGTCTAATTTGGATCGTGGGGATAATTAATCTAGCCTAAATAAATCCGCATATGTGTTTGTCATCTAGAATTGGGTCTTTCTAATTCCTAATGCTGTGGCTACATTAAATTCTGTGAGCGTTTCTGGGGTTGTCTAGTCACAAGAGGGTAGTTTATGAGCGTCTCTTGACTACCATAAAATTAAGGAAAGATTGGTGGTTGGGCGCGTCGCTTGACCACTATAACCAGTTTATTCGTGAGTATATGAATTGTCCCTTGTATCTGTGATCAGTTGTGTGCTTCGATGCCAAGATTAATTCCTTGACTAGGTTGTTTTAATTAATTGCTATTTGTGTAATTTGGTTCCTGCTATCTTACTCAACTTTGAATTTCCGTTTTTATTCCTTTTTAATTAGTTGGTCCTATTGCTAAAAATTTCCCCCCATTTTCCTGTATGATTTGCCTACCTGTTCCCTGAGGAGACGACCCTACTTGCCCTGTTTACAAATTAAATTTGAGATTGTGTTGGTTGGCAACTAAGCTGTTATTTTTAACTTTATTTTTGGAGGTTTGACAAACACCACCCGCCCATGAATAGATGGGTATGGGTATCTTAAATTTTTGTATATGGGTATAAATGGGTTACCCAATAATACCAATTTAATAAATGAGTATTATTGGGTAACCCATCAAATCTAATTAACCCATTTAAAATTCTCTTCCCCTAAATCTCTTCTTTTCCCCCACCCATTTTTTTTTCAAATTTTTCATTTTGTCATGATGTTAACTACTTTTGTTTCATTATTATTATTGTTTGTTGGTTTTATTTTTTTATTTTGTTTTCTCTTAGTTTGTTAATTTGCTCATTTTTCGGCATTACCAATTTATGATAAATTTGAGCCTCTTTTCTTATCTTTCTAAAATGAAAATTTAAATTTATATATGGAAAAAATGTTAGGGGTTAAAAATTTTTGGATTAACTTTTATAGTACTTAGTTCAAATTTTTATATTCTTATTATTCAATTATTAAATAATTTGTAATTTTGTGAAATAGAGTATAAATGAAAAAAATTTGGTAATTAGGCTTATTGAACATTATAAGTAAATATTTAAAACTAATGATGGGTACAAAAAGCGGTATAAATTGATAACTTAGTTTGCAAAAATGAATTTAAATGAATTTACAAAAAATTAAAATAAATGGGTTATAAATGGGTAATTGGGTTACCCAATTCATTTTTGACTTACCCATTTATACCCATCTAATTAAATGGGTATAAATGGGTTGACTCACTTATACCCATTACCCATTTTACCCAACCCAAACCCGCCTAAGTCACCCATTTTGACACCTCTAACAAAATTCATGGTGAGATATATGATATTGACAATCGATTCTAGAAATTATATTGAACAAATTATGATGAACTATTGCATATATTTATATTTAAAAATTTTAATACAACTAGAGGTGGTAAAATAGGTGATTCGGATGGATTTGGACAAGTCATAATTGGATAATGGATATAATTAGGTCAACTTATTTATACCCATTTAATAAATGGGTTAAAATGAGTCAACCTATGTACCCTTTTAAGAAATGGGTATAGATATACCCAATTACCCTATACCCATTTATGACTCAATTGAAATTCTATTTTTTTTCTACATGTTGTTTGACAAGAAATAATATTTTATTGTCATTAGATTGGCAGGAAATTTAAATTTACTTGCTTAACAGCCAATAAAAATTGAGTTCAAATATATAATTATTTTGAATGGATATAAATGGATGAGTCGAGTCAACTTATTATGCATCAAATAAATGGGTTTAATTGGATATTTATTTAGTCCCATTCAAAATTTATTGCATACCCAAATTCACTTGCTAATGGATGGGTTTGGGCGGATCAATTTAATTAGATTGTAGTTGACTGCTCTAAATATAACCTATGTTATACTATCTTTACAATATATAATGCTAGAGGACCATTTTGTGGTGTAACTACACACTGTCATTTTGTGAGGTTCCTATTTTACTCTTAATTATAAGGGTAAAGTAGTCCCAATATATTGCAAGACAACCCCACAATTACCACATAATTACCAATTCACATTATCCACTAATTACCACTCTCTCACTCCAACTCCCACGTTTATTTATTCCACTCAACTTCCTTTTTTTTTTCCTCCTAAAGCAACTTCTTCTTCCTATGCCATTACCCGGAGGAGAACTCCACTAATTCCTTTGTAGATATTGATATAGTTTGATACCAATATTTCAAATATTAATAAAGGACTGTGATAGAAAATAAAAACTTTATAAGGACATAATTTTTATATATGTAATTTTTATTAATTGTACACCCATTAGGGTATGCCTTAATCACTAGTATAAATAGAGCCAGTTATTATACTCCGAACTAATAACATATATTGGCTAATGAGTTTACCCAATCTGTTAGGTTACACTTTATTATTATTTGGATAAACTACATATAACTCCCCACAGTTTCAGCTATTGGCATATAACCCCCTTAACATTTCAAAATATCCACTTCACCCCTTATGATTTTTTGTAAAGTAGAAACTTGATGGAAAGTAACTTACATGACATCGTTGGTTGAAATATTAGTAGTACCCTTATTTAAATGTTAAATCAATCGATGGTTTGACTAGCTTGTATAAAAACATAAGGAGATTATGTAGATAAATGCAAAAATCACAGGGAGGTAAAGTAGATATTTATACAAAATATAAGGAAAGTTACATGGATATTAAAATTTTATTATACGCGCTTTTAAAGAGCGTTTGGTATAGATGTTATAATTGATTATGCATTCTGTCCATTTTCTACTTTACATAAGATCACGGGGAGTTATGTGGCTATTTTAAAACCTTTGGGGGTCACCTGACATTACATAAAATTACAGGGTGGTAATAAGTAATTTTTCGTAATTATTTGAATTCCGCATGTGAATTAGTTCTTAACCAAGTTCTAGACCATAGACTTGGTTGCCTCCAAATTTCTAGACCATAGATTTGGTTGCCTCCAAATTCCAACAAGACTCCAAGGCTCGAAGACTTGCAGAAAAGACTTACGCGTAACTGTACGTTCCAGTCAAAGACTCGAACATAAGCCAGTCATCAAAACTAATTGCCTTTAATCTCAAATCGTAACTCTATCATATTGCTTGATCCTATTCAGGGAACATTTTGGACAAGTATATTTGTGCTCTATTAACAAATGGTTGCTCATTCCTACCAGTTCTTAGCCATCCACCGTGCTATAACTGCAGCAATTATAACTGCATGCAGCTTGGTGGCTGTAGTGAAGTTATCAGCAGCTGCAAATGCAGAAGCAGCAGCAGCCATGGCTGTCAAGAATCTAGAATCCGAGGCACTGCTCAATAGTGGCTGGTGGCCGGACACCATCACATCAAGAAATATTTCCGGCCATTGCAAGTGGCCTGGAGTTGTATGCAATGATGCCGGCAGTGTAACAGCGATACTCTTACCCGCAGGCTACACTATAGGAGACAAACTGAGCAATTTCAGCTTCAGCTCTTTTCCGAACCTCTTTAGACTTGATCTCATTGGAGCAGGAGTCACTGGAATCATACCACCTGAAATAGGTGCACTGTCAAAACTCACTTACCTCGATCTGTCTTCCAACCAACTCACCGGTGAGCTTCCTAATACAATCTCAAACCTTACCAAATTGGCCTATCTTTACATTTCTCAGAATAATTTGTGCGGCGTTGTTTCACAGAATATTGGTAACTTGGTCAATTTGGTCGCCTTGGATTTGAGCGATAACAATTTTTCTGGTAGTTTTCCTCCAGCCATTGGTAGCATGAAAAAATTAGAATATCTTTCAGGTGCTCGGAATCAATTTGACGGTTCCATTCCCCCTGAAATAGTGAACTTGAAAAGCTTGAATCATCTAAATCTTAGCTTCAACAGCCTCACAGGTCGGATCCCTACAAACCTGGGCAATCTGACAAGTCTAGTTTCTTTGCATCTCCAAGTCAACCAAATCAATGGTTTAATACCATCCCCTCTCTTTCATTTGACTAATTTGACCTCTTTGGACCTCTCTTCTAACCAAATCGGTAGTTCCCTCCTCCCAGACATTGGAGAAATGAAATGTCTAACCTTACTAAACTTTTCAAACAACCAGATTCATGGTACCATACCTCTGGAGATTGGCTCTTTAACTCTTCTAGAAAATCTAGACCTCTCTTCAAACCAACTTACAGGTGAAATTCCAGTTCAAATAGGATCACTATCAATGTTGTCTCTGCTGGACCTCTCTAACAACAGGTTGGCTGGAAGCATCCCATCAAATGTGGGCACTTGGTCAAAATTGAAGTACTTGTATCTGCAAAAGAACTCTTTGAGTGGTTCCATTAATTTCAAAATTGCAAACCTGCCTTCGATAATTATAATTGACTTAAGTAGTAACCAGATAACAGGAAAGATACCCACAGAATTTGGGAATGGTCCATATCCCAACACAATGAATTTGAATCTTTCCCATAATAATATTTCTGGCGTTGTTCCCCGTTCTCTTAAACAATTGCGGGATATCGACCTATCCCATAATGATTTGGAAGGTCAATTTCCGGATGATCTCCTATTGAAGTTTCCTCCGACCAGGTTTGTTGGCAATCTGCATTTGGGCGGCAATGCTTCCTATTTTCATATTCGCCTTGAATCTTTTTCTGCAACAAAAGGAGATGGACATCAGTTCAAGTACTACGTGCTTATTAGTCTTAGCATATTACTTCCGTTATTCTTAATTGGTGTATTACTATATGTAATCTTCTCTAGAACCAAGATTAGGAAAGAGGAAGTTGAGCTGGTAGGCAAGAAACATGGAGACATTTTTAGAATCTGGAACTATGATGGAAATATGGCATATGAAGACATCATTAAGGCAACAAAGAACTTTGATGTTTGGTATTGCATTGGAAGAGGAAGCTATGGCACTGTTTACAGAGCCAGGTTGTCAAGTGGGAAAGTGGTGGCTGTGAAAAAGCTTCACGACATGGAAAGCGAGAATCCAACCTATGTGAAGAGCTTTAGGAACGAAGCCCAAATGTTATCCAACATTAGGCATCGAAACATTGTAAAGCTCTATGGGTTCTGTTTACACAGGAGAGGTATGTTTCTGGTTTATGCCTACATGAAGAGGGGAAGTTTGTTTGGTGCCTTGAGGAATAGAAATGCAGCTACACAATTGGATTGGATTAAGAGGATGAATTTGATCAAGGGGATTGCAAATGCATTGTCATACCTGCACCATGATTGCAGACCACCTATGATTCATAGGGATGTATCAAGTAAGAATATTCTTCTGAATTCAGAGCTTGAAGCAAGTCTCTCCGACTTTGGTACAGCAAGACTGCTGGAGCTTGATTCATCAAATCAGACAATAGTGGCAGGCACTTATGGCTACATAGCACCAGGTAGTTTGCCTTATTATTTCAACTATAGTTTCTTTCACATTATCTCCATCATATTGTTTGTACACGTCTGAGCTAGAATTTCATCCAGAAGCTTCAATCTTCAAGTAAAGAAAAGAAGACTTTCTCGTACAAAAATTAATAGCACGATGATTAGATGTTCTGCTTTTCTGTACTACGTATGCCCAAGTAATCTAGCTTTGAAGACTCAAAGTGAATTAAATTTATGATATTTGCTTAAGAGCGATTTCAAAGTTATGACAAATATACATTAGGGTCAATGTCAATGCAAAATTGCCAATCAGGATATGTATCAATTAATTACCTGTTAATTTCTATTGCAGAGCTAGCCTATACAATGGTGGTAACTGAAAAGGTTGATGTTTATAGCTTTGGCATTGTGGTCTTGGAGACATTGTTTGGAAAACATCCAGGAGAGTTTCTCTCCTCCTTGTCACCAGAATCTGCTAAACAAACAAAGCTGAAGGATCTACTAGATGCGCGTTTATTCCCTCCTGTAAATCGCTTGGTTGCTTGCGATGTGGTTCTTGCTGTAACATTGGCAATGGCTTGCTTAGATCCCAACCCAAAATCTCGACCAACAATGCAGCAGGTAGTGCTGCAATTTATTTTCCCCACTAGAAACTCAACCATTCCTCTGCATGCCATCACCGTGGACCAGTTGATGCCTCCACGATTTAGTGCGCAATACGTTGTGAGGACTTTACCAGTACAAATAAAGGAGAGGGCAGAAAAGTAGCATTAGTAATTACAAATAACATTACTAATTAGTTGTCATATTAGTAATTACTTGTATTATTAGTTTATCCTCTTAGTACAGTAGTTTGCATTACTATAGTGTATTATCATGCTAAATCTATTACTAAAAGAACATTGGTAATGGTATAGTATACTATACTATTGCTAATATATTAGTATTAGTATATATATTAATAGTACAACATTCTATAATAGCATATATGTACGTATGTGGATATGTTACCCGGAAGCAAGATTCTTGATAGGCTTAATAAGGATTTTAAAAAGTCAGTTAATCAAAATCAGTAAAGATTTAATATTGAAAGACTATATTGTGACACTTTATTAAATCTAACACGTAAAATATTTCAACCGCCTTCAAATTTAAGTAATATATTACAGGAATAAATATTGTCGAAATTCTGGTGTTTATATAATTTGTTTTAGTGTAAGATTAAACCCGCATTCAATTAATCGATTTAAAACAACTCTATTTTTAAAAGCAATACAAAAATTGATACCGGGTGCAACCCTATTTTCAATAACTATAAGGGTTGCTACTTTTTATAAAAAATAAAATAAAAACTACCTAGAAATGGTGGGGGTTAGGCATAGATCCCGACCTGTTTATTAAGAATTTTCGAAAAAAAATACATGATAAAGAGGGTATGACTCTTAATTTTGACTAAACAAAAATTTTACAATCTTTTAAATGATCTCAACATCATGCTGGACATTTGTGATACCGTGAAGGTACTTGAGTTTTTAGTTTGAAATCTTGGGAGAGGGGTGAGTTGAATGGCGAAATGGGAGAGATTGTATTTCCAACAAAAGGGGAGGAGGGGTAGCTAATTAAATATTTAAAATCTAGTGGGGGTCTGTATAATTTGTAGTATTTTAAAAGGGATAATTTCAGAAACCTCCCCTGAGGTTTCTGACGGTCTCATTCACCTCCCCTAAACTTTACAAAATATCAGATACCTCCCCTGTCAGGTTATTGGACCCTATTTGTGATATCATTGATGATGAATTAATAGATATACCCTCATAACTTATGATATATTTCGAAATTATTTTGACAGAATTAGTTAAATGAGTAATGCGAATGATTAACCAAGTTAACTACAATTTGGATGCAAAACTAATAGCGAATGATTAACCAACATAACTACTATTTGCTCTTTATCGTTGGTTTAGCTGTGCACAAAGAGCTATTGGCTTCTACCTTCCAAAATGCAATAGGCACCTTGCCTTTTCCATCAATTTCAGATACACCACCTGAAATTTCATTGTTGTTAGATGGTTTGTACTGTTCAACAAAAATTAAGGCCTCGTTTGACAAGTGAGTTTTTTAAGTATTTGTGTAAAATTTTACTGTATCTTACTGTAGAAATTTTTTTAAAATTTTTTGAAATATGCAAATTTTTGAATATTTTGAAATGTATAGTTTAAAAACTTGAGAAGTTTTTTAAGATTACTGTAGTTAAAGTTTTTAAAAAACTTGTAGCAGACAAACTTCGCAAAAAACTCAAGTGCCACATAAGGCCTAAGTCACTAATGATAATCTTGAGGGCAGATGTGGGATGAAGTGTTTTTCTCTCTTGTGATACATATTTAAAATTGTTTATGCATTTGAATTGGGTAAGATTTGATACACTCTACTTAGTTTTAGGGGAGGTAACTGATATTTTACAAAGTTCAGTGGAGGTGAGTGAGATTGTCAGAAACTCAGGGGAGGTTTCTGAAATTATCCCATTTTAAAAAAGCAAACGCTTTTGAGTTTTCACTTGGGAATTGAAATCCAAAAGCACGCCATCATCCACTTCAGTTACGTACACTCTAGTACTCTACACTCTACTGTACAGCGATCAACCCACAGCCATCTGAATTGGTGAAAAATTGCATGTAAGTCCTATAAATTCTGAATTTCAACGTGTTTCCATTGCTCGGCCTAGAATGGATGTCGATTCTGGCTGTTCTTCAACTGAACGATGAGTTAATTACCAAAATTCAAGCACTCTTTGATATAGAGTTTTTTTTATTACCAAATTCAACTGAATGGTGGGTTTGATTCGATTTTTAATCACATGGGACAAGTGCCGGCGGAAATAGAATCACATTAATAGAATTAATTTTGACTAATGATGTATTGTTGGCACACCAAAAAAACCTCCAGGTACTCCTCTTTTTATTCAAATTCAATTTTATAATAAAATGGAAAAATAAATAAACAATTATTATGTAGTTAGCTAATTTGGAAAAATATAATTGTATCAACCACTTTAATTAAATATTTATACCATAATCCTACCAAGTATGTTAAAACTAAACAATTAAAACAACTGAACTTCATTTTTTATTAGAAGTCATACATTAAAGATTTAGATATCAAGTTGTAGGTCATATCAACTGAGGTAGGATATTAAAGATAGTTTTTCCAAATACCATTATTTCTTAGATAATAAAAGATATTTCTTCATAAAACATTCTGTCTTAGATATCAATTAATTTTCTTTCTTAATTCGAGTGGCATGGTTTTGATCATAATTGGTGCATTACATCATATATATATATATTGATAATTTCATGCAATTAGCCTTTGAATTAGTTATTCATGCATATACTCATCTGTATGCATTTCAAATGTGTCAGTTTTACAATTCTTAGTATATAATTCTTAGGCATGCTTTGATCCACAATATTATTAAAAAAATCTTTCAACGTAATAGATGCAATCTCGTTAAAGAAACGGGTTAAGAGCTAGTTTAAATAAAGGGCAAATTACATTTTATCCCCCTGTGGTTTAGCTTTTTTTTTACATAACTCCCCCTATGGTTTCAAAAGTTATACATAACCCCCTCATAGTTTAGATTAAAGTGTCAAAGTGATGGAAATTGTCATTCGTAACAGAACTTCTAAAAATGTCAAAATTACCCGTATAAATACATGACACACTAACCCCCTTATGATTTAATATTTTACCATATAAACCCCTTATGGTTTAATATTTTACTATATAACCCCCTTATGGTTTTCAAAATATACACATAACCCCCCTTGGTTAATAAATAATTTTCAACTTTACATAGGGTATTTTTGACATTTTGGTGACTCCGTTACGAATGATCATTTCCATCATTTTGACACTTTAATCCAAATCATGAGGTCATTATATATAGCTTTTAAAACTATAGGAGAGTTATGTAAAAAAACGCTAAACCACAGGAGGTTAAAGTGGAATTTGTCCTTAAATAAAAGTCAAATCATAAAAGAATATTTCATTTAATAGGCTTGACTAACGAGCGTCCTGAATCACACGTTATTGGTTTAGAGGATATTAGCTGTTAATACTTTGGCAGAAGTGTAACTATTTTTGAAAAGTGACTGTTTGTATTTATATTGAAAATTGGGTGCGCTTTAAGTGTTTTAACGAGTTTTAGCACTCATTAAAAAAATCATTAAAATAGTCATCCTTGAGAGTGCAACTCCCTTTAAATTATCAAAAGGGCAAAGTACACATTACCCTCCTGTGGTTTAGCGCTTTTTTACATTACTCTCTTGTGATTTGCAAAACTATATATAATTCCCTTATAAATTGCACTAAAGTGTCAAAGTCACGAAATTTGCATTCTATAACGAAATCAACTAAAATGTCAAAAATATGTACCTTTTGTGAAGTTGGAAATTATTAATTAACCTCAAGGGGGTTATATATATTTTTTGAAAACTATAAAGGAGTTATGTGATAAAGCACTAAACGATAAGAAAGTTATATAGTAAAACATAAATTGATAAGGGGTTAAAATGCCATACATATTAAGTTTATGTATTTTGGTCACTTCAACCAATTTAGTTTTTAAGCAAGGATATTCTCGACATTTCTTTGGGTTCCATTATAGAGAATCATTTCCGTCATTTTGATACTTTAATCCAAATTTTGAGAAGATTATATATAAATTTTAAAACTATGATGAAATTATATGAAAAATTATTAAATCACAGTTTACCCTTATCGAAAAGAAAACGTAAAACAAAGCCTGGTCGAGAAACGAAAAAGTCCTCCACGTGTTTAAGCCCCGCAGAAAAGTCTTCCAAAATATTTTGCACAGCAATCGCAGTGAAGTTGACTCTCAAATGTGAAACCAAATCAAGGCCAGAAAGAACACGTTACAAGCCTTCCTTGGTCGCCCTAAGATGCAGATTGGAAAGGCCTTGACTTAAGACTTTAAATGCAGGCCTTTAAATTCATGCTAGCATTGGTAACGTAGTTGGTTGAAATATCAATGTCACTGTTACTTAAGCACTAAAACAAATAATGGCCTAATTATCTTGCATAAAACCATAAAGAAATTATGTAAATAAATGTAAATTTCACATGAGAATAAAGTGAATATTCATGCAAATTATAGATGGTTTAGTGGACATTATGATTTTATCTCACACATTTTGAGTGCATCTAGTTCAATTGCCATTGCTGATGGTGTTTTTCATCTATTGTTCACTTTACAGAGAACTACAAAAGAATTATGTGGATATTTTAAAACTTTGAGAGGTCATGTGGCAATATACAAAACTACAAGGGGGTTAGATATAATTTGTCATAAAAATAATTATCAAAATTCCAAGATCCAAAATAAGAAGCCAAGAAGGATAAATTATTGATTACCCTCATGTGCATTTGCATAATATCATTTGATCCCCCTAAGATTTTAATATATCCACATAACCCCTTTATAATTTTATGTAAAGTGGAAGTTTGATGAAAAATAGTCTTCATAACATGTGATGACAATATTGTCCTTATTTCAAGCACTAAATTGAATAAGGGCCTAATCACTTTTGATAAAATTACAGGAGGATTATGCAGATAGATACGAAACTATAGAGGAGTTAAGTGGATATTATAATTTATTATCAGACATACTTTCGAAATACGTCTCGGTCAATCTTCGTAAACGAAGATATTTTCCATCCATTTTTCATTGTGCATGTCATCGGAGATTATGTGAGTATTTTGAAACTCAATGGCATAAAGGAATTAGCCTCTTCATTTCGAAATACCTCTTCATTGCTCAGCTGACTCCTAAAGTCATCCATCACTTTTATACACTTTTAACCCCCAAATTATATTGTATATTATTTAAACCCTTAGACAAGTTAATGTGTAAGTTTTTGGTCATTTTTATCAATTTTTGCTATTTGACCTGACAGAATGGAGAGGCAAAGGGGCAAAATTATCCGTTCACATATTTGAGCAGAAGAATATACTTTAAGACCATCATATATGTTATATACTACTCATATTTAGAATTGTAAACGAGTCGAATCGAGTTGAGTCGAGTATCTTGTGTTTAAACTCTATTTGTTAAGCTATTCAAATAAGATTAATGTTCCTTCGATAATATTCGAGATCCAAATCTGTGTTCGTTCAATTTATTAAGCAAAATCCTAGTTCGAATTCGAGTTTAAGGTCGACTGGTTTAACATAAACGAGCCGTTCGCAAACAATTAGACCCATATTTGTGAATAAATAAGCTTGGAAATAAGAATTAGGAATACGATATTAACCATAAATTTTGTGAAATGACAATTAGGTCCATGTTTGCAAACGAACTCGTGTTCGTTCAATTACTTATCGAGTCAAAATATTTGTTCAAACTCGACTCATATAAAATTTCGAACAAGTCTAAATAAGCCGAGCTAACGAACAGTTATGTTCATTTAACAGCTATACTCATATTTCTCTTCCTGTCACGAGACTGTCAAAACAACGTCAAAGAAAGTGCTAGTATTTCTCTCCTTTCTTGTTTCTTTTTCGCTCCTAAATTCACAAACTAAGCCTTGCATGCTAAAATTTACTATTAATCACATTTTCAAAATTTGCCCTTAGATTTCCCCTTTAGCACGAAAGAGGACACCCATTGGATTTGAGAAGCATATGAGGATGATGGAGGATGTTCTTAATCAAGAAAAAGGTTATGAGTAATTTCCTATTAATTGTACCACTTTTTCTTAAAATTTGGCAAAGGTTACCAATTTATTCAAATTTCAATTTGGTAGAATTGTATACGTATCTGGTAAAAGTCGTTTTCTAAAAAGAAATATGTTAGTTCAAAGAAATAATTGAGTTATTGAATCATTCTCAACTGCGTTTGCCTTTTAAGAATAATCAACATAGTTGGACAGAAACCTTTCAGCCCGATAAATTTGACTGGTTTTTGAAGCCTGAAAGATGTGACTTTGAGCAATGCCCATTAACCAGTAATTAATGCTAAACAATCTCTCCAAATCACAGCTTTAAGCTAATGAATTGTGAACAAAGATGAGTATATCTTATGAGTTACTAATTATTCAAATAAATAAAAAAAATAATGCATTATTGGGACCAAAATATCGAGGAGACAAAAAAATCCTGATCAACAAGATTATTAATACGCGTATGTCATGGTGCCCAAGCCATTAACTCCAGACCGACTACCACAGAATAACTCAAATTGTTCTTCCTTCTTTCTTGTTAATGTCCTAGATTGACATGCTAAGCCTTATATCTAAGGTTTACAATTTTTTTTTTTGGGTATAAGAAATCTGCTCTTAGAAGTTAGAATTTATTCTTTAGCACAAAGAGAGCAATAATTAGATTTGAGAACCATATGAGGATTGTGGAGTAAGTTTTTAAACTTTTTTGTAAAAAAAAAAAAAAAAGGAGGCTGCAAGTAATTTCCTTTTAACTGTACCGCTTTTGTTGAATTTGGTCAAAATTTACCAGTTTAGTTGAAGTTGACTTTATTATCTGTGCCTGTTAAACGAATAACCGTGTAATTAAAATTTCAAAATTGGCGTCTAAATTTTATCAACAAAAGAATCACTGACAAAATATCAAGATTGTGCTGGTCTACACATTATACCAATAATTACATCATTTATGACATCAAATGTTGTATTTCATGTTGCACATTTTAACTAATTATACTAAGAAACATTTAACCGTACACTTGTTACTAAGTTAAATGCCTATGACCAGATATGTCCTGACTGAATCTATAGAAATGCAAAGAAGGATCACTACAGTTTAATTAAACTCATATGTCTTAGTGTTCACGTGTACGCAAATGCCTTGAACAAAGATATGTCATGAATTTGATCACCTTTGTTTTTAAAATTTTTTTTTTTCAAAAAAAAAAGGGTTGTGAGTAATTTCTTTCTGATTGAACCGCTTTTGGCAAAGGTTACCAATTCTAACTCTGATGTTGGCTCAGAGTAATAATGGAAGAGTTCTTGGAATCAACTCAAGACCACAAACACTGCTGACTGCACTGCATTGCGAGTCTTCCAAATTAAAATGCTTTTAACAATCAGTGTGAATGATACAGATTGAACTAAAATATTAAGTGCGACTCTTTCAATCCAGACTACTTGCTCAGGGCTGGCGCTTACATTTCATCTATCTTACCTTAATTACGGTCTTTCATGGTTATTCACGGTCCTGCTACTTAAATTGTTTTCTATTTAGTAGAACCGTATACTTGTTAGGAGTCCAATTCTATCTTACATTTCGTCTATCTTATCTTAATTACGGCCTTTCATGGTGATAGAGCATCGATGGATGTTGGATGCAGCGGAGTTGTTGTTCTCATGATACTGGCAGTAGCAATAGCAGGAGCAGCAAAGGAGTCTGCTGTGAATTTATTAGAAGCTGAGGCACTGCACAAGAGTGGCTGGTGGGGAGACGGCAGTACTACTGCAACAAACATCTCTGCCCACTGCCATTGGTCTGGTATCATTTGCAACACTGCTGGTAGTGTTACCGAAATACTACTTCCAAACTGCGGAATTCAAGATGACTTGGCAAATTTCAGCTTCTCTTCTTTTCCGAACCTGGTTAGTCTAGATCTCAGTCGAAATGAACTTTACGGAGCCATCCCACATCAAATAGGTGCACTCTCCAAACTCACCTATCTCAATTTGTCTTCCAACTATCTTTATGGTGAGCTCCCGTCTTCTCTAGTAAACCTTACGCAACTAGCACAACTCGATGTTTCTTGGAATTCGATTGACAGCTTAATTCCTACCGGGATCGAAAACTTGACAGGTTTGGTTACTCTAGATTTGAGCTACAATTCGCTTTTTGGTCCCATCCCTCCCACTCTTGGCCAATTGTCTAATTTAGATTCCCTTGATCTCAGCAATAATCACTTCAGTGAGACAATTCCTTCAGCTCTTTTTAATTTGACAAATCTTTCCCAACTAGACATTCACTCGAATCCCGCAATGGGAGGAATTCTCTTTAAAGAAATAGGAAATTTGAAGTGTTTAGTTAAATTAGACTTGAGTCACTGTGGATTTTCTGGTAGCATCCCTCCAAGTCTTGGCCAGCTGTCCAATCTACACTCCCTTGACCTCAGCACTAACCACTTTAGCGGGACAATTCCTTCAGCTCTTTTTAATTTGACAAATCTTTTCCGACTAGACATTCACTCGAATCCCGCAATGAGAGGATTTCTCTCAGAAGAAATAGGAAATTTGAAGAGTTTAGTTGAATTAGACTTGAGTTACGGTGCATTTTCTGGCAGCATCCCTCCAAGTCTTGGCCAGCTGTCCAATCTACGCTCCCTTGACCTCAACACTAACCACTTCAGCGGGACAATTCCTTCAGCTCTTTTTAATTTGACAAATCTTTTCCGACTAGACATTCACTCGAATCCCGTAATGAGAGGATTTCTCTCAGAAGAAATAGGAAATTTGAAAAGTTTAGGTGAATTAGACTTCAGTGGCCTTAATCTTTCAGGTGCCCTTCCTTCATCTCTTTGCGACCTAACCAAACTAGTATCTCTTTCAGGTGCTGAGAATCAAATTTATGGTTCCATTCCCTCTGAAATAGGAAATTTGAAATATTTGGAATATCTCCATCTTGGGTCCAACCGGCTGACTGGTCAAATCCCTCCGACCCTTGGCAATCTGCCTTTTCTACAAATTCTAAATCTTTCCTCAAACCAACTTACAGGCCCAATTCCTACCCAATTTGGGGATAATATTAAATCCAAGTGGTACCTTTCGACTTTGGATCTTTCCCACAATATTCTCTCTGGCACTGTCCCCTCGTCTCTTCTGCAACTGGGGGACGTCGACCTGTCCTATAATGCTTTGGAAGGTGAACTTCCGTGCAAGCTTGTCATTCAGTTTGGTTCAGAAAGATTTGTCGGCAATCCACACTTGCGTCACGATTCCACTCTTTGTGGAGTATCTCCTCTTGTTATGGGAAATCACACTCCTGTTATTGTGGGAAATCATAGACATCGCACCCTATACTACATCATAGGTCTTGGCGTAACCTTGTTGGTGTTCGCAATAACTGGCGGATTAGTAATTTATATCCGCTGCTTCAAGAAAGTTAAAGTCGAGCTCATGGACAATAAACATGGAGACATTTTCAGAATATGGAACTATGATGGACATATGGCTTACGAAGACATAATTAAAGCAACCAACGATTTTGATGTCTGTTACTGCATCGGGACAGGAGGGTATGGCTCTGTATACAGAGCACGGTTGCCAAGTGGGAAAGTAGTGGCTTTGAAAAAGCTTCACCGTTTGGAAGGCGAGAATCCAAATTTTGACAAGAGCTTTAGGAATGAAGCCGACATGCTATCTAAAATCAGGCACAGGAACATTGTAAAGCTCTTCGGATTCTGCCTGCACAAGCGATGCATGTTTCTGATTTATGAGTATATGGACAGAGGAAGCTTGTTTTGTATCTTGAGAGATGAAACCGAAGCTGTGGAGCTGGATTGGATTAAAAGAGTGAATTTGATCAAGGGCATTGCCAGTGCATTGTCCTACTTGCATTACGATTGTGATCCGCCAATCATTCACAGGGATGTGTCAAGCAACAACATTCTTTTGAATTCACAGCTCGAAGCAACTCTTTCTGACTTTGGAACTGCGAGGATTTTGGAACTTGATTCATCAAATCAAACAGTCATTGCAGGCACCTTTGGCTACATGGCACCAGGTAGGTTACCTTTTCACCTTGTTTTTCATATTTTCTTGATGCACATATTAGGCTTAACTTTCAAGGACAGAAAAGAAAAATTCTTCCAACTGAAACGATTATTTTGTTGAATAGCAAGTCTATAGTTGTCCAGTTGAGATTAATTTTATTTTATCTAATTACTTATCCATGCAGAGCTAGCCTATACCATGGTGGTCACCGAAAAGTCTGATGTGTATAGCTTTGGTGTTGTGGTGCTGGAAACATTGTTTGGAAAGCATCCACAAGATTTCCTTTCTTGCATATCATCACAACCCAATGAACCAATAATGCTGAAGGATCTTCTAGATGCCCGTCTGCCCCCTCCGACTAACCCTTTGGTCGTTCGTAATGTGGTTCTTGCGACTGCGTTAGCCCTGGATTGCGTCAACGCAAACCCGAAATGTCGACCAACAATGCAGCAAGTGGTGAACCGATTTGAAGTGGGCAGGCGAGAACCAACTAGGCCTTTGCACACTATTGCTGTGAATCAGCTTGTTAGTCCACCATTGCTTTCACTGCCTGACCAAACCTACACAGTAGTTTAAGCACCATGAATGACTTTCATGAATGAATTCCGTGTGGATATCTCTGCCATCATCCAATTTTTCTATCGATGTTTCTACCTACCTATAATATTTACACCAAAGGAGAATTTAATTACTACTTGTCTTTATTTATCAATCTCTAGTTTGTCACATAAACATAGAATGATTTTCAATATGAATTTATTATATCACCTATTAGTTTTAATACACTAAACTCAACCACAGAAAAAAAAAAAACACAAACACCAAGTTTCGAAATGTGGAACCTACATTCAGCGGGGTACTATTTTGGTGCTTACGACCCTATAAGTCCATTGCTGCAATTTTTACTTCCTCCTAGGATGCCCAAAAAAAAAAGAGTTTCCTGGTTGCTTCCTTTTTTTTTTTTTTTGAGGAAAATGCTGGTGATTCCTTATTGCTTCCTGGATTTTTAACCTAATGTGTATAATAGCTTAAGAAAATGTTGTAGTCTTACAAGAAATTCTGGAGCACATCGAGTACCCATAGAATCCGAGGAAAAGACCGAGTAGATATGTATAGGAGGCAGGGGAGGTGGCTGTTGGGTTGGAGTGGATTGGATTTTTGCGTTGGGCTAGTGGGCTTAAGTTGTTTATTGAATGGTTGGTAAAAAGGATTATTTGATGCGTTTTCACAATTGGGTGAACTGAGTGACTCTTCTTTTTTTAATTATTTTTGGGCAAATTACACTTTATCCCCTTGTGGTTTAGTATTTTTGTACATAATTTCCCTATAATTTTAAAAACTATACATAACCCCTTCATAGTTTGGATTAAAGTGTCAAAATAATGAAATTTGCAATCCATAACGGAGTCACCTAAAATGTCAAAAATATCCCTATGTAAAGTTGAAAATTATTTATTAACCACATGGGGGTTATGTGTATATTTTGAAAATAATAAGAGAGTTATATAGTAAAGAATTAAACCATAAGGGGTTATATGGTAAAATATAAAACCATATGGGGTTAATGCGCCATGTATATTATGTTTATATATTTTGGTCATTTCATCCATTTTAATTTTTAAATAAGGGTGATTTTGACATATTTAAAGGTTCCATTATGAATGATCATTTTCATCACTTTGACACTTTAATCCAAACCATAGGGGGTTATGTATAGCTTTTTAAACTATAGGAATGCTATATACAAAAATACTAAACCATATGGGGGTTAAATGTAATTTCCTCTAGTAGTAGAGAGGATTACTAAACTTGGATGAATAATTAATTAAAAGATTCAGACTACATCGTCACGAAGTCTTCTCTCTACTTTTTTTTTGAGTTTATTAGAAATTTATCCTTAATTCTTAGTTTTCATGTGATAAATTATATTACATTTTATGCCGTTTGATACAATGCAATATGTAATACTCCTATTATTTATATCACAAACACTAGAGAGAAGGCCCATGCAAGCATGGGAATTTATATTTGTGGTGTTGTTAAATAATTTGGTGATGTTGGACAATTTGTTTTTACCTTAGGCAAGGCATACTATTAATGGTAGCCAAAAATACCATACCATGTGTAGATAAAACATTACGCACTATTATGGTAGATAATCAGTTGAGAGAATTATAAAAGTTTACACAACCATAGTAAAGAGATAATAGATATAGTTGTAGTTCAGATTGAGGATTGGTGATGCATGGTTCTACTATTCAACCTCATATTATTCACATAGATGGATAGATAAAGTAGTAGTCCTGAAATGTAAGTAAGTAAATAGCTGAGGTGGTAGTCTCGCAATCCTTTCTATTGAAGAGTAGGTGATATAACAATAAGAAAGGACACAATTAGATTTCTACTTCTCTAGGTACAACTTCTTGGTTGGTGGCTAAGCGCCTTCTGCAGAGTTTTGAGTTTTAGTAATTGTGGTCGGAGCTTCTGGAGTGGAGCTTGCTTTTGTTGTTACTTCTGAAGACTTCTTTTCATGAGTTCAACTAAATTCAATAAGAAAATAACATAGCATATGAATATAGAGACTTGTCTATTCAAACAGGAATTTCATTCCATACGTACACAACTCATGCACTTAAGTATTGAAATAAAAAATTGCATCACCTGTAATATAATTTTAAAATTGGATCAATCATTCACGCACTTGTTAAAGACGTCACATAGTTGTAATCAATGCAATGAAATTGTAATCACATTTAAACAACATGTGACATGCATCAAGTGGAAATACACAATTACCTTGTACCTTGAGGAACCAATTGTAATCGAACAAGAAAATCTACCCACACTTCACCCACCTATAATAGCGATGACAAAAGCTAATACATGAATTTTATTGTGCAAACAAAGGTATACAATTCGCAAAGCGAGAAACATGAGTGAAAATGAGCATGTCTTTGCAAATTTGACTTTAATGGTGTGAAATAGAAACATCTGAACCCGTAATTTTATATATTAATGACTACCAATATTGCCACTTAGTTCAGAAACTAATCTACAAATGGTGGAGAAGATGGTCTTTAATGACGTTGCGCTCAAATGATTCTTAATCTCCTACACTTTAATGAGCTCTTCAACATGCAATTACTGGTTCAAATGAGTGTGTTTTGGAAGAACTCAATTAATGTTTCTTGATCTTTAACGATGAAGAGCAAAAAGCTTCCTACAGTTACAATTCACAAATAGTTTTCAAATGGTTCTTCTACTTAGGCCCATTAATATTATCTTAAATACATTTAATTCAATTGGGTGGCTTTACCCCAATTCATTCCACTACCTTTCTGTCTTACCATTGGTACTAAACGGATAGTTAAAAGGGTGAAACTGTCACTAACAACACATAAGTTCCATTTGCAAGTGTAATCATCATCTCACAAAAGAGCACTTTAGTAAACTCGTACTCCAATGAGCATGGCCTGTGTGTACTCTAAGGTGGATTACTTGTATGATACTTATACAATCCCTAAATTGCCCCTTAAAATATCAGATGAAAATCACCCAATAGATAAACTACAACTCATTTTTATATATATTACATAGGATACATATAACTTTTGTTGCTTTTAGTTCTCTAGATTATTAGAGACACTCTTACATACCTACTTCTACTTCTACGGTTTGATAATCATCGTCATATCAATTCAGTTGAAGTGTAACAATAATGTCGGCAACTTCTTTCTTTTCCCCAGCTAATTTCTCTCCCTTACTTTTCCTCGTCATCGTTACTCTTAATTCTTCCTCACATCCCTCTGTCTTGCTTCAATTTTCTCCCATCCCCAAGTTCCTCCTTCAAGTTTTTTTCAATCACTTAGTCTAATTATTTGGCTAGGTAAGTTGTTCAACTGGACATCTTTTTACATGTTCAGTAATGATATTCCGAAAATTTTGAGGTATTATTAGACTAAAAAGAACTTACAGATTTATGTCTTGTTTGATAATCGAATTCATAACTTAAATATTTTTTATTAAATGTAAGTGGAAAGGTTCGAACCTGTGATTTCTTACTTGCACTGCCTCCACCCGAACCACCCAATCTTTCCCTCCTCCCAACACTTAAATTTAATGGTTTAGATATTAACATATTTAGAGACGTTTGATAACAAAAAATAAAATATCCAAATTAATTAAGTGATGCTGAATTTTTTAAACAAAACTTACTCTAAAAAATAAATAATAAGCTATTCACTTATCACTTAATGTGATATACAATCAAATGCATCAGTTTTTTTATAAGTGAAAAAGTGTATCAAATTCAGTATTTAACAATTCAACAATTTAATAGAGTCAAATTTCAAATTTCAAATTTCAAATTTCTGTTTTCAAACTTCAATTTTATCAAATGCATACTTAGTCTATGAAAGTTTTGTCTCCAAATTAGAGCTGCAAACGAGTCGAGTCGAGTCGAGTTTTGGCCTTATCGAGTCGAGTTTTGACTTAATTTTATTGAACTCGAACTCGAACGCGACGAGCTAACAATTTAAAGCTCGAGCTGAGCCCGAGCTCGAGCTCAAACTCGAAATAAATAAAAAATAATTATTTTATTTTTTAAAAAATAAATAAAAATAATATTTTTTTCTTAATAAATAATAAAATATTAAGAATATATATGTAATTTTACTATTAAAATAAATATATATATATACTTAAAATAAAAAAATAAAAAATATACATATACTTAAAATAATATATATATATATATATATATATATATATATATATATATATATACTCGAGCTCGCAACGAGCTTAATATTTTGAGCTCGAGTTCGAGCTTGACTCGCGAGCGGCTCGGTTCGTTTGCAGGCCTACTCCAAATATATCCTCTTTCTTTAGGGATTAATTTTGTTAAGTGAAGTTAGATAAATATATGGGTTAATCTTATATACATTATTATTGTCGCGCCCCATTTTTTTAAATAATGAAAAATAAATGGTTTAAAAAGTAAATTTTAATTCAATTTTTTTTGAAAATGATGTTTGATTTAAAAAAGAAAAAGGGCCTAAATGGGGTTTGAAAGATGCGACGATTTAGGCCCAGATTATAGTTTAAAAAGGGTTTTTGAATAAAAAATCGAAATCGCCACTTGGTATAGAGTTAAGGTGTACCAAGTCACCTAAAAATAAATTTTTAGAGAAAATTATGGAAAACCCCTTTTAAACGACTCCTAAGTCTACGAAAATCAGAGAAAGTGTTTGGGAGTCACATTTGAAGAAAGGAAAGGCAAGGATAAAGATCCCTTTCAACCTAACTAAGGCTAGTTGCGTGACTTAGTCAAAGATTTTCTTATTTTAACCTAAAGATTTATCACATTTGGATGTACTATATGCATGCAAACCCTAAATCTAGGAGGGTATCGGAGGGTCGGAATTTATCTTCAAAACTCAATTGGTGCAAATCACATTAATTATGATGCCCAATAGTGACTCTTTGGAGAGGTCACGAATAATGTGAAAATATGAGACTCTAAGAAAAGAAAAGAAAAGAAAATAATAATAGACAAATATACATGACTTAAAGGAATGCATCATATCGGGTACGGGGGACTAATGTTCGTGACTCAATTTTCCCTTTAATAGAGGGAATACGAGCGTGCTAAGGTTAGAAAGCCAAACTCGTCCATATCCCATACTTAAGGGGTATTCCCTAATCTAATTAAGCAAATGTACTAACCTATCTCTAATTTTCCTTATATGAAATGCAAATCTAATATCATGTTCTCATACAAAGGGGTGAGGAATATACAATATAAGGGAAAATATAGGATAATGGATATACATATAACGGGGAACATGGGATAAGGAATATACGTATAGAGAGAGGGTCATGCAAAAATGATAAAAGACCCTAGAAAGTGAAAAATATGCATGAAAATGTAATGTAGTCATACAAACATGATCTAACGCGCAAAGGGCTCTTAAGGGTCTAGCATTGGACTAGCCCATGTCTATGAATTCTCACTAGCATTGGACTAGTGAGAAAAATCGGAATAAAGGGCCACAACTAGCGTTGGACTAGTGTGGATTCGGGAAATGGACCACAACTAGCGTTGGACTAGTGTGGTAACGTCACACATTGATTATAACTAATTAATCGTGTAAAACATAATAAAAGCATGTAAACACATAATATCACATAAACACATAACACATAATCATGATATATAGATGCAAGACCCTAGAAAAGCAAGTAACACATAACACGTAAGCATGCAAATTACACCAAGCAAATAAAGCACGTAAAGCCCTAACTATTACATTAAGAGGGGGGCCCTAACTACAATCTAATGGGGAAAATGAAATAAAATAAACCTAACTATTACAACTTGGCATTTACACGCCTTTTTAAATAATCAAAATTGAACTAAAATAAATATTCATAATTTAACTAAATAAAGCAAATAAATAAATGAAATAAAAACATTCAAAAGACATTTAACTAAACACATAAAATCACATAAATGCACATAGGATTAAATAAAGTGAAAATAAGGGATAGAGTGTACCTCCCTTGAATCGATGCCCTAATGAAATGAAATTACTTATTTACCCTTTTTCTCAGATTTTTCTTCCCTTCCTTTCTTGCTTTGATTCCTTTCCTACAGCTTCTCCTCTTTCTTGCTACTGCCCGAAGCTCTTTGTTCCTCCGTGGGTTTTCTTTCTTCCGCGGTTCCCCCTTTTTCTTTCCTTTCCAATCTGCCCGAAACCCTCTCTCTCACTCAATCTCTCTAACCCTAGCCGCCTCTTAGTCCCTCTCTTTGTTCAGCCGAAGACCTCTCTCAATCCCAGCCCGTAACTTCCCCTTTCTCCCCTCGGTTTTCCTTTCCAGCCGCCAACTCTTTTGTTTTGTTGCTTTTCTCTAAACCTAGTCGTCCCTCCTATCTGCTCTTTTTTCCTCTCAGCCATCACACACTATCTGCTCTCCTCTTCTCTCCTCTAAAACCCTCAGCTTTCTTTTGCCTTTTAAACCCCCCAACCCTTGGCTGGATGATGGGGATGAAGCTCCTTTTTCATTTGATTTTAGAACCGTTTGATGGTTCTTGATGCCCAAGACAATTGAGTTTTCTAGATTAAAGCCAGATGGCTTGTACTACAACAATCCAACGGAGCCAAAAATGAGAAAAATTGATGAGAAAGAGCTGGAGAAAAACGTAGCTGCAATTCTATTTCAGTACTGGCCGAAGTCAAAAATTGAAGGAAATGGCGCGCGTGGACTCCCATTTTTTTAAAATTTAATTAATAATGAAGTAATTTTAACAACAAAATAGAAATTAAACAAGATTAACCAAATTAAATGAAATGCTAAAAAATTTTTTTTGATTTTGATTGATGATTTTTCCTTACTTGATTTAGGTATATAAACAACAAATTTTCATAAATTGAATCTAAAAGAATTAAAGCCTATTTTTGTGAACAATTTTCTTTTTCGATAAATTTTAATGCTAAAAGTTAAGAAACTAATGAGCAAAAATGAATAATTATTATCATTAATCCATAAAAATAATAAATAATAAATAAAGCTAAATTAAAAATTTGGTATCTAAAATGCTAAAAAATGTCTAAAAACAAATCATGAGATTAATAAATAAAAATAGATAATAATTATCAATAAAAATAAAAAGAAGTAAAAAAAAATAAGTTAAAAAATTTGGTGTCTACAATTATGGTTGAATATATGACACATATGCAAAATATGGATTTCAAATTCAAATTTAAATTATGTATCATGTATCTAATGGTGAAAGTATATACATTACCAGTATATAAAAGATTAATCCTAAATATACCGCATCTTTTTAGAATTAAGTGGTCTTTCTATAACACACCTAAATTTTTTATTTTGCATATGTTAATTATTGCATTTGGTGGAACCTACTTCTTAAACATAGGGTACATTTTTGAAAAGCCCCCTCAAGATTAAAAAGGGAAAATGTGTTAATGAGTTTTACAATGGAAGAATCAATCTAATTTATTTATTTAAGTTTGAACTCTATTTATTGATTCTAATTTGACTAGCTGTTGCCGTGACTTTAATCAAGGCATATCGGTTGAAAGTGATTATAATATTGCATGTAGTTGAAAGTGATTGCCAATTGTATTGGTTGAAAGTGATTGTCATGTGTTTCACGTGTAGTTGAAAGTAATTGTTGATGTGTATTATGTATATTTTTGTGTGAATATTTTATATTATTAATTTTATAATCTTGCACGTTGTTGTAAATAATTTTCTTGGATTAGGGAGTACAAAATGGGATTAATGCATCACATAAAAAATTTTCTTCAGAATATTCATTGTCTTCTTTTTGCATATGCGGCATGATGAGCAATAGAAAATAAAAAGGTTTATGTATTAGAATGATTCTTAACACATATCAAATATTTCTTGAGTACTGGGTTTAGGTTTATGAAATGGGATTAATTGCCTTCTACTTTGGATGGTGTATAATTATTGTCTTAAAAAAAAAAAAAGTAGCGTACAAAATTCGTGGTGAGACATATGACATTGACAAGCAATTTTGCAAACTTTGAAATTATATTGATCAAATCATGATGAACTATTGCATATACTTATCTTTCAAAAATTTTAATATAGCCTATTTTATACAATATAAATAAAGCGAGTTATTATACTCCGAACTAATAAAATATATTGGCTGACGAGTTTGCCCTATCCGTCAGGTTACACTTTATAAGTATTTGAACACGTGAATTAGTTGTGATACTGCGAACCAAGTTCTATACCATACACTTGGTTGACTCCAAACTCCAACAGGACTCGAAGACTTACGGGAAAGACTTACGCGAACTCTACATTCGAATCAAGACTCAAATAATATTTCGCTTACATCATAAATATATTTTTTAACTTATTTTTTTATATTCTAAAATATTTTTTTATCTTATATATATTATATTACGAAAAGTGTTATAGTAATTATTTCAAAAAATATCTCAAATAATACTCTGTCCAAACACAATGGAAGAGTTCTTGTATTTTTTTCCCTCTTGTTGAAGATTGACTATAATTCTTTTACTTTTTTTTCCTATGGTCACAAGAACAACCGTATATTTTGATAATTTGGTCCAAGAGAAATTGTAATCAAAGAATGCGGTGCCTCTTTTCATCTTCAAGCAAAGGCAAAGAAAAAGGAGAAAAACGACAATTTTGTTAAGTTGCAAACCATACGAGGATAATGAAGTATGTTTTTAAATTGAAAAGAAATGGTTATGAGTACTTTCCTTTTAATTGTACCACATTTGTTGAGTTTTGGCAAATCATATCAATTCAGTTGAGATTCAATTAATTAGTAAAATTCTATACTTGTTAAAAGTCCTATTCTGACTCTCATATTAGTTCAAAGTAATAATGGCAGTGTGACGCCCCCACTTCTCCCTAAAGCGAACCAAAGGGTATCCGCGGGACGCCTGTCCAATTCTCGACAGAACTCGGTACAATCCATAATCGAAACTAGGAATATTTCAAATAATTTCAATATATATATATTTAAAGTACTCCAGAACATTTCATACTTACAATTAATCAGTTCTCAAACTTAATACAACTCAAAAGAATATTTACTACAGTCATCTGCTGTAATACAATTTAAAGTTTTTCCCAAAAGAAAACAATCTAACACTATTCACGAGTATTCTTGGTTTCGAACCCTGTTAAGGAAAAGAAAAACGTGGAATGAGCTACACAGCCCGGTGAGATTCCAAAATACTCTAACAGTTCTAATAAATCAAGTAATTTGAGCATACCACAATGTATGATTCAAGGTTGCACATTGACACATTAATATGAAACAGTTATCATTATATAGAAATAAATACATTTTGAAGGATACGGTGTTCCAGTGGAACCATTTCGGTCAATTTCACCTTATAACTTCCGGTCCCCTCGGTATTGTTTGGCCATCACCTTATCCCTTCAGTAGTAGTACTCGAGTATACCGAAATGGTGTTCCAGTGGAACCAACCTACCCGACCGAGCCTAATCCTAGCTCGAGTAGGTCAGTAATCAAGGGCAGGGCCCAGTTCAGCTTAGAGCTTACAACATGTACAAGTAATCAAATAAAACGGTAAACGATAAACGGTAAAAATCTGTCATTTTAGTAGGTCAAGTGAGACAAAGTACACACTCGCCTTAAAACGGTGGCAAAGTTCATGTGAGCAATTATCAGTAACATTTAACACGTAAACACGTAAGCAATATGCAGTAATTTCATATGGACATGTAATTTACGGTAATCAAGTAAACAGGTAATCAAGTAGATCGGTAAACGATGAACGATAAATGGTAAACGGTAGACAGTAAATAATCTCGGTTAACGGTAAGATTTATCATTTTAATAAGCCGCCCATTGGCCGTCCTTATTTTTACCACTTAAGAGTCGTGGAGATTCACTCCAATCGACTTATGCAGCCATAGCATAATCAATCATTGAAACACTTCACTTAACAAGTCTCCTCAAGCAATTCACTTCAAATAATTCAAATACACTTCACGTAAATATGCACTTCAAATATTTCATACCGGGTAATTCAAGTACACCTTACTTAAATTAGACCGAGTACAGTAAACACTTAACATGTAATGACCATGGCATAATCATGTCATATACTATTCAAATTACCTACTCCTATATGGAACACTCACCTATTCAAAACAAGTAAGTAAGGGGTCAGATAAGTGTTTAGGCGCCCGCTTCGAGTTCCTCTTGAAGGTCTTCTTGAGTGTCTGAGCAGTTAATAATGAACTATCACTCAATATCACTTAAAACCCCTAATTATCAAGAAAGATTGCACACTTGTACAATCTAAGAAAATGTCACGAAAACGAGTCTTATTTTCTCGAAAATCGAGATTCAAGAGTGAGACATAAATATTCAAGGAAAATTCAATTTTCATCTTTGAAATCATTGGATAGGAGCAAGTAGGTATGAAATCATGTAAATAATTTTCTAAACAAACGATCGAAGACGGATTTAGAAGAGCCACGTCACAATCCGGCCAAGAATTATCTAATTTAGGAGTATTTTTAAAAAAATCATAACTCACTCTTTATGAGTCCAAAATTGGAAAACTTGGTACCATTGGAAACTACTTCCAAAGTGCTAAAAGTTCCTAGAAGACATTTTTCCATGATTCCAAATGGAAGACATTCAATTTTTGGCTTCAAGTTGCTGTTTTGGGTTATCAAGACAGTTTTGAGGTTGATTTTTGGCCAATTTTGAAAATTCAGCAAAATTCACACAATGTGAAATAGCCTTACAAATTTGAAACTTAATTAGAGTTATAATCAAAGTTTAAAATACAACAAGCAAAACAAGATTCGGAGTTTTAAGCACTAAGATATGGTGACTCAAAGTTGCTTAAAAATGAAGACTGTTGGCCAATTTTCCAGATTTGAATAGCAAACTTTGGCACATCATTTGTATATCGAAATGATCTTTGATGGACACCAAAATTAGTAAAATTCTACTTCCATATGAGGACTACTCTTTTATCAAATTTCACTTTAAAATTCACAAGGAAAGATAGTTTACCAAACTACCAAAGTTCAAGAAAATCTCAAGACCAATCTGTCTTTTGCTTTCTTCTTCTCTTTCAGACATTTTGCTCAATGAAAACAATTCAAATCTGGTTCACTTATAAAACAAAGGTCTAGGAAACATCCAAAATACATTTGGTAGGTTATTAACACCAAGAATTTCGAAACAACAAGTCTCAATCAAGGTTAGGGCATCAACTAGCCAAAAGAGGGTTTTCAATCCTTGAATCAGTTTCGAACATCAGCCACAACTCACTCAATTCAATTTGGAATTGAGCGTGGTTGGTGGCGTTGAAAACTAGATTCATAAAGCTACAATTTCTTAGAAGAAATTATTTTCAAAATCTATCCACAGCTAGCTCATATTTGAGCATCAATTCGCTGCTCAAAACAGAGCTCCCAGGGTAGACGCGAAACAGGACAGTCATGTTCAAACTATTGGTATGGACTACTTAGGTGGAATCAGAATGTGTATTTTATACCATTGGAAAGCTGAGAATGTCTAGTTTCCAGTTCCACAAACGGCACTCAATTTTGACGTCGGAGAAAAAAGTTATAGCTGTTTGAAAAGCACCAGTGTAATACAGAAAAAATTCCAGTTTTGGATGAACTTTTGAAATCACCACATTTGGCCAACCAAATCACGTAATTTTTTGATAAAACTTTCTACAAAACCCACACAACATGTATACATCATAAATAAGTCATTAGAACCACAAAAATTTGCTCTAAGGGCCACGGCATGTATAGGGGCAGAAATGGAAAAATTTCCTTCTTCACTTCCTTTGAGTTTCTATCCAAAATATCACACATTTCTACTAATTTAAATACTAATCCAACATTAATACCATCAAAACTCATCACATCAGTATATCCAACCATAGTAGAAGTTCATAGAGCCCACACACCAAATTTTCAACATGAATCAAGCTACCCACATGAATATATATGCTTATACGTGCAATATAACTTCCATAAAGCAAGATTTGAGGGGTTGATCGTTCATTACCTTCTTAGATGATCAAGGCAAAAATTTTCGGTCCAATGAAGCTCAAGAAAATCATGCAAATGAAGCCCCTTTCCTAGCATGAGATGCTCTCCAAGTGATTAGCAAAGTGCGGTTAAAGTTTGAGATGATTTGGTGGAGGATTGAAGCAAGATTTGATGAAGAAAAATGAAGAACTTTAGTTGTTCTTCAAGCTTAGGATGGCCGGCTGTCTTGGAGCAAAAGAGAGAGAGTGTGTGATGCAAATAAAGCTTCCAAGAGAAGCTAAAATGTCTGGCTCAAAATTGTGCAAAAGTCAACTCTCTCTCCTGCTCGCACGCGCGCGTTTTGTACTCGATTCCTCTCGAATTTGTTGCACTAGTGCACTAAACCTATGCACTTACATTCATATCATTATTATTCACTCTTAATGGTCTAAAAACAAAGGTCTAAAGTTTCTCAATTAATCGCGCGCGTAAAAACGAGTACTTGTGATTTGTGTGCGATAAAGTGAAATTTTCAATAAATTCTTATAACGATAGTATAACTAACTATCACTTGAGTACTTAAACATAAAAATATCTATTTCAAGACTAATGTACAAGTCTCCAATTTTTTAAATTTATTGTATTCTCGAATCGATTATTATTTCCAAACGTGCATCCACTATTCACTCTAATCAAGCTTTCAAAAATAAATTTTCGAATCAAGGTACTTTTAAAATACTTGTAGGTCATAGTTCCATCTAATTGAGTATAAAGAGGTTAGAATAAAATATTCAGAAAAAACGGGTGAGTAAATAATTAATTAAACCAGTAAAATGAAATAAAAAAGTTCGGGTCCTCACAGGAAAAGTTCTGTATTTTTTTTTTTGAGTGAACGACCATAAAGTTCACTAAACTACTAAATATGGCACGGGTCAGTCATCAAACTTTTTTTGTGACCACAAAAGTCATTAAACTGGCAAAAAAGAGCCACTAAGGTCATTTTGTCAAATTTTACCAATAAAACAACCGATGAATCATTGAAATTCAACGACCTTTTTGGTAAAATGAGTTTTGACAGTCGGTTATTATACCGATAAATTTTGGCAAAATTACCTTGGTGGCCTATTTTTGTCAATTTAGTGACCTTTGTAGACACAAAAAAGGTTGGGTAAATTCCCTTTTGACCCCCTAAACTATACCCTGTTTCCCACTTCAATTCTTAAACATCTAAATGGGACACTTAAGTCCCCAAACTACTGAATCCGTCCCAATTAAGTATAACTATTGACGGACTCGACAGAATCATTAGGGTTTTCTGAGCGTGCAAAACAAACGCCACTAACCAAGGGCAGGGATGGAAATTCAGAGAAAAGATATAAAAAGAAATAACCATATTTAGCACAAAGGAGGGAAACTTTCCCTCCTTTTATCAAGCACAATCGGGGTCAAATAATTGACCCAATCCAATTCATAAAAAGGACGGATTGTGCCCTAATTACCGAAATGAGGGGTAAGAACTTCTTAGTCGAAAGCTGGCGGAAATCTGAAGATAACAAAGAAGACAAAGGAGAGATGGTTAGTGACACATGTAACTGTGGAAAACAAGCATTGATGATGACATCATAGACTGATTTAAACCCAAGAAGAAGGTTTTGTCGATGTCCAAATTACAGGGTGATTCCATTTCCATTATATCTGTTTGCATTTCTTCCCCTATGGTTTTGATTTGTATGCAATGCACCTAAGTAAACTTGTATTTACTCTGTCAATGGTGTTGTTAATGCAGGAATCGGAGGGATGCAGGTATTGGAATTGGGTGGATCCTGAGATGTGTCGAAGGTCGAAGGATATAATCCCTGGACTGATAAGAACAAAAAACAAATTGGAGGTTGAGATTGAGAGGTTGCAAGAGAACTCAAAGTTGCAGGAAGCAAAACTCAGAAAGTTGTTCACTGGGTTGTTGCTGTTGTATGGATCCTTTTGTTCAACTTTGGGCCATAAAGGTCATCATTAGAGTTTGACAAGAAAATGTTCATCTATGTGGGAAAAGAAGCAATGCTGTAGTAGAGGGAAAATGGTGCTATGTAATTGGGATGGAAAAGATGTAATTTTGTCTCTCTGTATAAGCTGCGGTTTTTGGTGTAATGTAGCTATGCTTGAAGAAGCAGTAGGGACTGACATGCTCTTTTGTTTGAACTTTAGGGATCTAAGTGTCCCTATGTAATGAAGTGTTGTTTATAAATCATCCGTTTTATGTAGTTGAGGGACTAAAGTGTCCCAACTTATTGAACTACTTTTGTCAGTGGATGATACACCTGTAAACAATTGTAACACCATCAACTGTTTGACACAATAAATGCAATTGAAAATGGACTGAATTTGATCATTTAAGAAGAAAGCATGTTTAGCCTTACACCAAAAGACCAGAAGTTTCACAAATTTACAAAACAACAGTTGAAATTTCTTGGCCTTAACAACATCATTTGCCATTTACAAAACATCAGCTCCCTACAAAGCAACAAAAATTCACAAAACTCAGCTAAACATAGAGCTGCACATTGCCATTTACAAAACACAACTATTTTGGAGGCTGATTTAAATTTCCTAACTTTGCAGCTTTATTTGCATTCCCATGGAACTGTACATTGGCAATGGTAGTTGAATGATTCACGTGACCTGCTGCTGCCTGTAATGTAGACAGATTTACACACATGTTTCCCCTCCAAGTGAAGGGGGTTGGTTGAAGTCGTCCGGTGACAAGGCTAGTTGAACCAAGCTCTTCTGTCTGCCTAGCATCAATGTATGAGTCTGGTGGTTTCATTGTTATCCCTGGACTGTGTGAATAAAATTTGTCACCAGTATTGGAGTTCAGCTACATGTCACGAGATAAGTAGTAGTTAATAGGAGAGTGAACATTTTCGCATCTCACACAGCATAAAAACTGAAATTTCAAAGCACTTACATGTCCAGATTCAGTATTGTTTAAAGCTGTCTCATATGGGTTAATCAGAGAATCAGTTGCAGCTCTGTTGAGTCCAAGTTCTCCAATCATGTCCAGTGAGTTTCTAAAGGTCCATTGCCTCAGCATGCAACCTTTTTTTGAATGACCAGGTTTCCAGCAAAATGAGCATTTTCTTGTGCCCTTGACTGGTTGTTCTCCACCAATTTTCTGTTGAGTCTGACTTTGAGGAGCAGCCGCGCAGCTCTCTTGTGTACTTAAGTGAGTGACATTAGAAGTAGTTGGACCTGTACTGGTATGCCTTGTTTCATTTCTGATGGCATCTATTTGTTGTGTGCTGGTCCCACTAGTTTCCTTATTCATATACCCATCTCCTCCCTTTTCTACTGGAGCAGTTTCCTGATTTTTTTTAAGGCAGCTCCTCCTATTATGGCCATATTTCTTGCACAGACTACAGCTCATCTTAGTGCTAACCTTGCTAACTTTGTGAAGTTTAAATGGATTCACATATGACTGTCTGTTCCTATCTTCATCTGGTCCCTTTTTCCTCGCCTTTTGTTGGCCTTCCAGGTGTTTTCCTATATTTTGGAGGCTTCATTGGTGGTAAATCTACTGGGACCCACAGATTAGGTCTATAGATTGGATTCAACATAGGTTCATAACTCTTCATGTATGTACTCTTCCAGTAGATGGGTGCCACATTTTTTTCTGGCTTGTCACGTCTCTTATAAATAGCAGCCACTGCATGACCATATGGGGTTCCCCTCAGTTGCCATTTTCTACAAGTGCAGGTCTTGCTCCCCAAATCAACGACAAACTGGTCACCAAAAGGATAACATATCTGATACTTCATTGTGCCAGCGTAATAGCAGATGCATATGCATTGCTCTTTCTTGGCCTTCTCAAGAATGTCAAAAATTGCTGGACATAAGAGACCTGACAAATAAAAGGACAAATTAGATATTGAACATAGGGTAACTAGAAAGAAATGCTGATAAAAAACAGTAAGCAAGTAGCTTAACCTTCATGTTTGGACGTTGTCTCTCAATTCTTCTCCATTCTCTTCAACAAATATAAGTAAATAGTTTGCAACATGCCTATGATAGGCAGTGATCGTGCCTTTAAAATAACTGAATTAAAAGATTCACACATATTATTAACCAGTATATTGCAATCCAATCCAATCTTGAAATGAGCCATTGACCAAGTATTGGGGTCCTTTTCATCCAACCATGCATATGCATCCTTTGATTCTTGATTCATTATCTCCATTTTTGCTTTGAATTGAGTCATATATGAAACCCTTGCACATCTCCAAAGCCTGTCTTTAAGAGCAAGACCTCTATGCATTTGCTTGAAGTTAGTGTAAAGGTGTTGGACACAATACCTATGCTCAGCTTGTGGAAGTTTGTCTCTAACAGCCTGAAGTAGACCCTGTGCAACACAGCACAACAATCACATATGCCACATTAATATTAATAGTATAACATAAATAGTTAATAGATAACAAATTAATAAATACTACCTTTTGTTTGTCAGTCATAATGCACCAGCAACTAGAGTCTTCAATTTTTAAATCTTGTACAAGCAATCCTAAAAACCAATTCCAGTTATCATAATTCTCTGCCCCAACAACTGACATTGCCAAGGGAAACATTTTGTTATCATCGTCCATTCCAACTGCTGACAAAAGCTGCCCACCATATGGACCTTTTAGGAAGCAACCATCTAACCCAATCCACTTTCTACAACCAGCTAAAAAATCTCTCTTTATTGGTTCTAAGCACATATACAGCTTTCTAAACCTAGAAACACCATCTTCATCTATATCAATCTCAATAAACACAGTAAATCCCGGATTTGCCCTCCTCAATTCACCACAAAATGATTCCAACATGGTGTACTGTTTGTCATAGGACCCCTGAATAGTGTCTCTAACTTTTCTAAGTGTTCTATACTCTTGCTTAAGGCTGAAATCAACATTTAACTCCTCATTTACTTTGGTCATCAACTCATGCACTGTCATAGATGGCGTTTTCCTTACTTTATCAACAAATAGTTTGCTAGCCAACCTAGATATCATGTTTTTATTGTGGAACACTCTTTCACAAGTGTGCTCATCACTAACTATTTTTATCTGAAAGGTATTTTCATCTTGCATTTTAGATCCAAATAGCTGCCAGTCACAACTTCTGTATTTCACTTTCACCCTCCGTGTATCATTTTTCTTGAAATACACATCTCTCCCATCCATAATTGCTTGGATTCTTACAGCCAACCGGAATATAATGACTGATGTGAACTTCAGACCAATTTCAAACTTTGATTTCTTCATGTCTGTTTGCTCATTAAAAACTGAAAATCTAGGCCTCCTTGTCTTATTATTCCCATCTTCATTGGATTGACTTTGACTCTTCAATTCAAATGAACCATCCGAGTCATATTTGGATTCAATGTCATCAATGTTAATCATATCCGGGTCATCACAGCAGTTAATTTTAATGGGTGGGTCTCTTTTCCTTCCTGCTTCTTCTTTCTTTGCTCACTGCAATGAGAAGGATCAGGTTTATTGCAATGCGAAGGGCCAGCTGAATGTTCACCTAGGTCTCCTCCAAATGTTTGACCAATTTTGATGGCTCCATCTAATATGTTATTGTCTCTCCCTTGATCCTCATAGTCTGAATCTGCCATCTTCTCATCAACAGTGACTCCATTTTCTTCTTCTTCTTGTCTGGCAGTATCACATTCTGTTTCCCCTATACCACCTTTATTGCTGACTGTGTTTTGTGCATTTTCATTACAATTTTTACTTTGGTCATCTTCTTCTCTGACTTGTGCATTTGAAGCTTCATCATAGCCTTCAACATCTTTTGGTTCCTTTGCAGCATCACTCCTATTATCAGCTTTCTTTTCTATCAAATTTTCAGTTTCAGTCGCTTTGCTATTCACGTCTTCATGTTTTGCTTCATCTTCAGCAGCAACACTATAAAATTCCTCACTTTTTGGTTCAACATCAGCACTTTTTGTGTACTTGCCTGCAGTTTTTGGTGCTACTTCAATACTTTTTGGTTCAACATCAAGACCTTTTGCTTGCTTGTCTGTAGTTTCTGGTGCTACTTCTGACCCAGTACTACTGTCTAAACCTTTAGAAAACAGATTCGGTATTCTAGATGTCCAGTTGCTACTGCACACTTTTGTAGTGTCTAAATTTGCTGGTTCAATGTCAACATTTTCTCTACCATCTTGTTTCACTTCATCAGTGTCTATACTCTTGTCTATGATTATAATATCACTGTCTCTATCCATTTCGGCTTCATCTCCCTTAGCTTGACTACAGGGTGTTACAGCCTGTGAACAACCTTCTGACAAAACTCTAAGAAACACTTCTGCCACCCTATGTGGTAGTAATATGTTCACCATCATCTCACAATCCCTATCACACATACAAAAGACCAAGCCTGTATCCAATGTCATCCCTGGTAGCAGATAATACCACCTAAAACGATCTTCTGCATCATACCCAAGGCAGAATCCACATTTGTCTAGAGCTACTAATGACCACATTTTTGGGTTGCATCTATCTATAAAATCAACCCGTCCCCCTATATACTGTTTGTTAGGAGAGTCAGTGAAGGTCCCTTGATGGTGTATCTTTAAGGAGAAAGGTTCAGGCCAAATTCCACTATCACCATTTCCTGGTTCAAAGAAAAAAAATTTTAATTCAATAATTAATTTTTTTACACCTTTTATAGTGGATCGGGGACCACAATGTCTGAAATACAGGGAACATTACGGTTTGGACAGCATAAACATTGCCTTAAAAAATACCCCAAATCATCAAATTGCCCATACATTCGACATTAAACAATTTTGTCTACCATAATTTATCACAAACAGGGTATAACATACAGCGGTCAATTTGGCCCTTTTTACATTACACAATATCACTACAAAACCTAACCGACAACACAGCACAATAAGCCAACTACTATATACGCTATTATCCAACATGCACACAATGACATTTTAATATCATTTCTCTTGTCGGGAGCGGTGCTTCTCTTCTTGTTCTTCACTTGTGACCTCATTTCTCCATCAGCCCTCTTCAATGTCGATCTTGACTTTCCTATTTTACAATGCCAGTCACCTCTAACTCACGGTCACAAGAATGTCAAGGGTATAGAGATTAGTAGAAATCTGCTAACTTCGTTCACACCCACACACACACTCTCTCTCTCTCTGTTCAAATCCACGGTGAAGATGATAGAAACAAAGCTGTTTCCCTCTATTTTCTTTTCCCCTTATACCTAACGGGCAAAATTACAATTATGTCCTGGCTATTTTAGTTTTCATGGAGTATCTAGTCTCACTAACGGCGCTTGTTTTGCACGCTCGGAAAACCCTGATGATTCTGTCGAGTCCGTCAATGGTTATACTTAATTGGGACGGATTCAGTAGTTTGGGGATTTAAATATCCCATTTAGAAGTTTAGGAATTGAAGTGGGAAACAGGGTATAGTTTAAGGGGTCAAAAGGGAATTTACCCAAAAAGGTTTAATGAACCATATTTAATAATTGAAAAAGAAAAGTCCGTGAGTAATTTCCTTTTAATTATACCACATTTATTGATTTTTGGCAAACCATACCAATTCAGTTTAAATTCAATTTAGTAAAATTATGTACTTGTTAAAAGCCCTATTCTAACTCTTATATTAGTTCAAAGTAATACTTTTTGGATAGCTAATTTTTGGATAGTTCAAAGTTATATTAATGGACGTGTTTGGATAGCTAAGTTATTCTAAATAATATTTCGCTTGCATCATAAACACATTTTTCAACTCATTTTTTTATATTCTCAATTATCTTTTAATCTCATATATATCACATTACGAAAAATGTTACAATAATTATTTCAAATAATATCTCAAATAATTCTCTATCCAAATACGATGGAAGAGTTCTTGTATTTTTTCCCCCTCTTGTTGAAGATTGTCTATAATTCTTTTGCTTTATAAGAACAGTCAATCTAGTTAATGGCATTTTTAAGAAATTCCACACAACGTACACTTCAAGTTTGAAGACGGACCAGAAAAGCGGTGTTGCGAGTCTTCAAGTTTTGAGTTAATGGCATTTCTAAGAAATTTCACACAACAATTCTAGCGGAAGACGGATCTTTGGCTTTCGAAAGCGGAATCAAATCAATTCCAAGTCATACACAATAAAACGCGTATGTCATGGTGCTTGTTTAACTCTCCATGTGTTGTAGTCTTTAAATCCAGACTATCCCTGAATATTCAAGTTGTTCTTTCTTCTTTCTTTTTAATCTCCTAAATTGACAAGCTAAGTCTTGTAATCTACAATTTATGATTTTTTTTTTGTTTTTAGAAATCTGCCCTTAGAATTTAGCATTTACTCTTTAGCATAAAGAGTGCAATGACTAGATTTGATTACCATGTGAGGATCATGGAGCATGTTTTAAATTTATTTAAAAAAAAAAGGTTGCGAGTATTTCCTTTTTAACTGTACAACTATTGTTGAATTTGGGCAAAATTTACCAATTTAGTTGAAGTTGAATTTAGTATTTGCGCTTGTTAAAAGTCCTATTCTAACTCTTATATTAGCTCAAAGTTATAATGGGAGAGTTTTTTTTTTCCCCCTTTTTGCTCTTATTGACGATTGTCTACAATTCTTTTGATGTATAAGGATAGTCAATATCTAAAAGCAACATCACAGATTGTCTAAACTATGAGTTTTTTTTTTCGACAGAGGGATATCCGGACCTTGGGCCCGACTAATCCCCTGTGATCCGAGAGGAGAGACTCATTCCTCTCGAACACGTTGACCCCGGACTCGATCCTTGATGGCCATATTCAAAAGAGGAGTAACACACCACACCAGTTACCCGGGTTGGGCTGTCTACACTTCGAGTTTGAAGATGTATGGACATTGACTCTTAAAAGTAATCAATTAATCAAGACACAAACACTACATTGCGTGACTTCCAAATCAAACCGCGTGCTTTAACTATCCATATCACTGTCACTGATTTTAAATGCAGAGTCTTTCAATCCGGACTACTGTACTTAGAGTGCTGATACATTTCATCTACCTTATGGTCTTACATTTATTTTTGATGTGCGAACTTTAAATGTTTAGTCCTACGGGCGGCCTGATGTTCCCTGATGTATTGTAAGGCTTGTAGTATCGGTAAGGTTTTGATCATGGTTTGTAGTTTAACCATGAGTTTAACTTGAAGGCATGATACCAAAAGAGATTGTAGAATCTCTCACAATTATACTAGCATAAGTTTACAATGTGTTATAGATTTTCAGAATAGCTAAATGTCTACAATGAGTAGACCACTTTATTCGATGTTAAAACAATTTAAAGAAGAATTATCTACAATTTGTTTTTAATTGCAATAATTATAAGGTCATCTAATGGTATAAACTAACATAATGATTAAAACTATACATAAAAATTATATAAAAGTGCACAATAATAAATTATGCATTGAGTGCTAGATGTATATTTTCATATACGCAATAGGCAAATAATGTATACACAATTTAACTATCAAATGATGGTGATAACTGTATAAAATTTTAAAACTTTTGAGAGGCAATTGTGGGGTTAGAGGAAATATTACCAAATTTCAAGGGGTGCAAAAGTGAGGCAACAATAGAAGAACCTTTTTATGGACTATTCTAAAATTTCTAAAAAATTGAGGAGGTGCAATTGCGCTGGCTATGGCTCCACCAATATACATATATATATATATATATATATATATATATTCTCATATTTTGTCTAGTGGATTTTCGTCTTTTTACCATGTGGCAAAACAAATTATAAATAAATTGTTTTTTATTTTTTTGTGGATTTTATTTTTGTCTTTTTTTCTTCGCAACCAATCTATTAATTACTTATCGTATATAAGTTTGTATGTTTGTACCTTCTTTATTTTTTTTTGTTAATCAACTCATATCTTTTCTCTTTTTAATCCTCTTCAAGTACATTTTCTATTTTTATTATTGGTTTGATCATTCATCATCATTAATTTGGACAAATTATGCCACGTCAATGTTGACGTAATAGTATCTATTTTCTCTCTTTACCTTCCTCTCTAATAATTCTTTTTTCTTCTAATAATTCTTATTCTAATAATAATGAGTGTGTTTGGATAGAGATAATTTGAAAAAAAAATAATTTGTCTTACAAATCCCAATCACCTTTTTATCTTCCCAATCATCTTTTTATCTCACATACATCAAATCACAAAAAGTGCCACAGTAATTATCTCAAATAAATTATCCAAATAAACTCTTATCCAAACAAACTCAATGTTATTTAATAGATTTCCTAAAATTATTTCATCATTTGTCTTTTGTTATCTACAGCATATATGTCTTGCATATTTCACAAGGAAGTTTTTGATTGATGGTCAAGTCAAGTGTTCTCCAATTTTCTTATTAATCAACCCTGAATCTCTCTTAATTAATTTTCTCAATTAATTGACCCAGAGTTAAATATTTATACCTTTTAACCATCTACTTTTTTAACATCATATAACTATGTATATCACATGATACTGATGATATTGAATAGCTGAATATATATGATATATGAATTGACAGGTATAATTTTGGTATGTTTCATCATTTTTCTTAACAAACTCAAATAATTGCTTTTTCTTTGATCCCTATAAAGTAAAGGGAAATGTTATATGCACTCCATTTTTTGCTATTAGCGCTTCCACTATTTGTTTTATCATATAATCTAATAAATAAAAATTATATGATTAAAATGATAGTGAGTGTGTGATCGACAAAAATAGGAGTGCAAATAATATTTTTCATAAGTAAATTATATTTATGTTTCCCTTTAACATCAGAATTTTCCTTTTTAACATTCAATATACTCCATTCGTCCCATTAAAAGTGTCATGTTTTCTATTTTGGAATGTCCTAAAATGTTTGTAATCTTACCAAAATTAAAGTTACTTTGATCACTTTTTTCAATGTTATCCCCTCCATTTACTACATTTCATATTAAATTCAAATTTGAATTTTGAATTTTTATGGGCTATTTTGAAAATAAATCCACTAACATCATCATCAAGCCACTAATTTTAAAAGTTAGAATCTCGAAATGCGACAATTTGGACAGAGGCAATAACTCTTAATTTTTTCCTTTTTTTTATCTCAAAATGAAACTATAAGTTCAATGTTAATATTTTTTCTTTTTTTTTTCATTTCAGAATAAAACTGTAAGATCACTCTTAAATTTTTCTCTTTTATCATCTCAAAACAAAACTTTAAGATCACTCTTAATTTTCCCCCTCTCATCTCAAAACAAAACTTTGCGTAAGTTTTCAATTAATTTTCTTTCTTAATTTGAGTGGCGTGGTTTTGATCATAATTGGTGCATTACATCATAAACATAACTCAATAATTTCATGCAATTAACTTTTAAATTAGTTATTCATACCAAAAAGCACCACATGTATACTCAAATGTATGCATTCCAAATGTGTCAATTTTACAATTCTTAGTATATAATTATGTTTTGATCCACAGTATTATTAAAAAGTCTTTCAACACACTAGATGCAGTCCCATTAAAGAAGCAGGTTAAGAACTAGTTTAAATAAAAGTTAAACCATACAAGAGTATTTCATTTGATAGGTTGGCTAGCAAGTGTCTCAGGGTACGCGTTATTGATTAAAAGGGTGTCTCAGCTGTTAATATTTTGGCAAAAGTGTAACTATTTCGAAAAAGTGACTGTGCATTCATATTGTAAATGCGATTTAAATGTTTTAACGAGTTTTGCCATTCATTAAAAATCCTTAATACAGTCATCCTTGAGAGTGCAGCTCCCTTTAAATTAAGAAAAGGAAAAAACAAAACCTGGTCGAGAAACAAAAAAGTCTTCCACGTGTTTAAGCCTGCAGAAAAGTCTTCCAAGAAATTTTGCACAACAATTGCAGTGAACTTGACACTCAAATGTGAAACCAAATCAAGGGCAGAAAGAACGCGTTACAAGCCTTCCTTGGTCCCCCTAAGACGCAGACAGGAAAGACCTTGACTTAGACTTAAAATGCAGATCTTTAAATTCATGCTACCTCAGAAAGAATTGGACGGGAATTAGCTGAAATGTCAATTTTGCTGTTACTTAAGCACTAAATCAAATAATGGCCTAACCATCTTGCATAAAACCGTAAAGGAATTATGTGAATAAATGTAAACATCACACGAGAATAAATTGGATATTCATGTGAATTATAGATGGTTTAGTGGACATCATGATTTTATCACACACATTTGTTGAGTGCATCTAGTTCAATTGCCGTTACTGATGGTGTTTTCCATCCATTTTTTACTTTATATAGAACTATAAGAGAATTATGTCAAAATTTCAATATTTTAGGAGGTCATGTGGCAATATATAAAACTACAAGGGAGTTATATGTAATTTATCCTAAAAGTAATTACTAAAATTCCAAGATCCTAAATAAGAAGCCAAGAAGGATAAATTACTAATTACCCTTCTATCCATTTGCATAATATCATATGATCCCTCCAAAGTTTTAAAATATCCACATAATTCTCTTATAATTTTATGTAAAGTGGAAGTTTGATGGAAAACAGTTCTCATAACATCTTAGTTGCAATGATAATATTGTCCTTATTTCAGGCACTAAATTGAGTAAGGGTCTAATCACTTTTCATACAATCACAGGAGGATTATGTAGTTAAATACGAAACTAGAGGGGGTTAAATGAATATTTATGTAAAACTATAGAGGAGTTAAGTGGATATTATAATTTTATTATCATACATACTTTCAAAACACGTCTCAGTCAATCAACGTAAATGAAGATACTTTCCATCCATTTTCCGTTGTACATATTAATGTCATCGGAGATATTGTGAGTAGCTTGAAACTTTAAAGGAGGTTATGTCATATCACGCAAAAATATGAGGGGTTGAGTAATTTTCCCAAATAAGAGAAGCCAAATTTTGTACCTCTGTAAAACTACTATAGAATGATTCAAAAAGAAGCTTCTAGGCTATGTATAGTTTTTTTCCATGACAATAATACGCATTGCAAATGTAAGACAGTAAGAGGGACAGGAAGAAATTAAAAGAAATTCCACTTTTTCACTATCTAAGAAACTTTTACCATATATGGACCTTAAAGCAAATAAGCTGTGTCTTAGTTGAACTATTTGCACTTGAAGTTGGGGCTACATCTAAGAAGCTGCACGCAAAACCCAAGTGAAAGATCGACTTTGACTCTCGAAAGTGGAATGAAATCAAAGGCCGAAAAAGACAGAATACTCTCAAAAGTTGTGCTTGTTTAACTCTAAATACCAAGCCATTAAATCCAGATCGACTAACACAGAATACTCGAATTTTATCAAGAAAAGAATAATTGACAAAACATCAAGATTGTGCCAATTATTACTATATCATTTATGACATCGAATGTTGCATTTCTTGTTGCACATTTTAATTAATTATACTAATAAACATTTAACTGTACACTTGTTACCTGATCTATTTAGGTATGCTAAATCATTACAGCTTAAACTCATATGTTTTAGTGTTCACATGTACGCAAATGTCTTGAACAAAGATATGTCATGAATTTGATTGCCCATAGAAGGCAAAAGAGATTTTTAAAAAAAAAGGGTTGCATACCGGCATTGAATTACTGGCAGAAAAATGTACTTTTAAGACCGAAATATTACTAATTTGCTCCCTTTCTGAGATACAATTAGATACAATTTGATTTTTTTTTTTAGAAATCTACCCTTAGAACTTATAATTTACCCTTTAGCACAAAGAGCAATAATTAGATTCGAGAACCATGTGAAGATGATGGAGTGTGTTTTAAAATTTTTTTTTTTAAAAAAGTGTTGTGAGTAACAGGTAGGGCTGCAAACGAATCGAGCCACTCGCGAGCGGCTCGAGTCAAGCTCGAGCTGGCTCGAGTTGAAATCGACCTCGAACTCGAACTCAAAATATTAAGCTCGTTAGGCTCGTGAGTTCGAGTATATATATATATATATAATATTTTTTTATTTTTTTTATTTTAAGTATATATATATTTTTTATTTTCTTATTTTAATAGTAAAATTACATATATATCCTTAATATTTTATTATTTATTAAGAAAAAAATATTATTTTATTTATTTTTTAAAAAATAAAATAATTTTTTTTTTCGAGCTCGAGCTTTAAATTGCTGGCTCGTCGAGTTCGAGCTTGGTAAAATTTAGTCAAGGCTCGGCTCGATTAGCCCAAAACTCGACTCGATTTGGCTCGTTTGCAGCCCTAGTAACAGGGGCGGATTTAAGGTGGGGGCACGGGCCCCTACTGTCCCCCTTAAATTCCTATCATACTTATATAATTTTAAGTGTGCCTCAAGAGTTTTTTTAGAAAGGATGTGAAAGAATTACGTGATTTTTTAAGTTAGTTCAGAAACTAAAATTCTAAAAAGATACGTGGGGTACAAATTCCATTTGAAATAAGCTAAAAAAAGCCTTTTCATTTTAACTAGCAAGCACCAATCATATTATTCACTTTCTTTGGGCCTCACTCCCCAATTTGCCTTCCCTCCTTTGGTCCCCCATTTTTCCCTCACAATCGAGAGCCACTACCTTCCACAACCAAGCAGTTAGCTACTCTTTCTCTTCATCAATTCATCTAATCATATCATTCACTTCCTTTGTCCCCACTTCTCAATTTCCCTTCCCTCCACTGGTCCCCCATTTTCCCTCCACAACCGAGAGACATTCTTACTTCCACAACCAAATTATTTATCAAAATATAAAAACTCGCAGTGAGCAATTGTAAATAGTTTAGTTTGTTTTTGAAATAAAATTATTATTACATTAATAATTTTGAATTTGTTTTTTTATGTTTTTCATGGAATATATGCATTATTTGTACTTGTTGGTGAATTTTTTTTTTTTTTTTTTTGCTTAAAAAACTAGAAAAAGAGTAAGTAAAAAATTTTAGTGTTGCTTTTGCCCCCACTAAGAATTTTTTCTGACTCCGCCGCTGGTGAGTAATTTCTTTCTGATTGAACCACTTTTGGCAAAGGTTTCCAATTCTAACTCTTATGTTGGCTTAGAGTAATAATGGAAGAGTTCAAGGGCATTGCGAGTCTTCCAAATTAAAATGCGCGTATTTTAACAAATCCGTCTGAAAGATACTACTGGCTTGACTCCATTTTAAGTGCGAGTCTTTCAATCAGGGCGGGCGGGCGGCTGGCGCTTACTTTTCATCTATCTTATCTTAATTACGGTCTTTCATAGTACTATAGCATCGATGGATGTTGTATGCAGCGGAGTTGTTCTTCTCATGATACTGGCCACTGCACCAGTAGCAATAGCAGTAACAGAGTCTGCTGTGAATTTATTAGAAGCTGAAGCACTGCTCAAGAGTGGCTGGTGGGAAGACAGTGGTGCTACTGCAACAACCATCTCTGCCCATTGCCAATGGTCTGGTATCATTTGCAACGATGCTGGTAGTGTTACCGAATTACTACTTCCGGGCTACGGAATTCACGATAGCTTGACAAATTTCGGCGTCTCTTCTTTTCCGAACCTGGTTAGACTAGATCTCAGTGGAAATAAACTTTATGGAACCATCCCACATCAAATCGGTGCACTCTCCAAACTCACCCATCTCACTTTGTCGAATAATTTTATGGAAGGATTTATTCCCTCCTCCATTGCAAACTTGACAACTTTGGTTATTCTAGACTTGAGCTACAATTCTTTTTCTGGTCGCATCCCTCCCACTCTTGGCCTATTATCCAATCTAGATTTCCTGGACCTCAATAGTAACTACTTCAGTGGGGTAATTCCTCCGGCACTTTCTAATTTGACAAAGCTTTCCCGGCTATACATTCACTGGAATCCCGCAATAAGAGGAGTTCTCCCTGAAGAAATAGGAAATTTGAAGAGTTTACTTGAATTAGACTTGAGTTACAATGGAATTTCTGGCAGCATTCCTCCAACTCTTGGCCAATTGTCCAATCTATACTCCCTTGACCTCAGCACTAACCACTTTAGCGGGACAATTCCTCTAGCTCTTTTTAATTTGACAAATCTTTCCCGGCTAGACATTCACTGGAATCCCGCAATTGGAGGATTTCTCTCAGAAGAAGTAAGAAATTTGAAGAGTTTAGTTGAAGTAGACTTCAGTGGCCTTAATCTTTCAGGTGCCCTTCCTTCATCTCTTTGCGGCCTAACCAAACTAGTCTCTCTTTCAGGTGCTCAGAATCAAATGCATGGTTCCATTCCCTCTGAAATAGGAATTTTGAAAAATTTGAAACATCTTGCCCTTGGGTCCAACCGGCTGACTGGTCAAATCCCTCCGACCCTTGGCAATATGACTGCTCTAGTTTCTTTGGACCTCTCTTCTAACCAAATAAGTGGTTCCATACCTCTTCAACTTTCCGTTTTACCTTCTCTAAAATTTTTAGATCTTTCCTATAATGCTTTGGAAGGTGAACTTCCGTGTGAGCTTGTCAATAAGTTTGGTTCAGAAAGTTTTGTCGGCAATCCAGACTTGCATAGACATGACCCCCCATACTACATCATAGGTGTTGGCGTAACCTTGTTGGTGTTCGCAATAACTGGCGGATTAGTAATTTATATCTGTTGCTTCAAGAAAGTGGAAGTTGAGCTGATGGACAATAAACATGGAGACATTTTTAGAATTTGGAACTATGATGGAAATATGGCTTATGCAGACATAATTAAAGCAACCAATGATTTTGATGTCGGTTATTGCATCGGGACAGGGGGTTATGGCAGCGTGTACAGAGCTCAGTTGCCAAGTGGGAAAGTAGTGGCTTTGAAAAAGCTTCACCGTTTGGAAGGTGAGAATCCAAATTTTGACAAGAGCTTTAGGAATGAAGCCGACATGCTTTCTAAAATCAGGCATCGGAACATCGTAAAGCTCTTCGGATTCTGTCTGCACAAGCGATGCATGTTTCTGATTTATGAGTATATGGACAGAGGAAGCTTGTTTTGTATCTTGAGAGACGAAACTGAAGCTGTGGAGCTGGACTGGGTTAAAAGAGTGAATTTGATCAAGGGCATTGCCAGTGCATTGTCCTACTTGCATCATGATTGTGATCCGCCAATCATTCACAGAGATGTATCAAGCAACAACATTCTTTTGAATTCACAGCTCGAAGCAACTCTTTCTGACTTTGGAACTGCGAGGATTTTGGAACTTGATTCATCAAATCAAACGGTCATTGCAGGCACCTTTGGTTACATGGCACCAGGTAGGTTACCTTGTTATCCCAGATCACTTTCTTTTTTTCACATTGTTTTCCATATTTTCTTGATGCACTATTAGGCTTAACTTTCAAGGACAGAAAAGAAAAAATTCTTCCAACTGAAACGATTTTTTTTTTTTGGAATAGTAAGTCTAGAGTTGTCCAGTTGAGATTAACTTTATTTTAATCCAAATATATACTTACTTGTCAATGCAGAGCTAGCCTATACCATGGTGGTCACTGAAAAGTCCGATGTGTATAGCTTTGGCATTGTGGTGTTGGAAACGCTGTTTGGAGAGCATCCACGAGAATTCCTTTCTTGCATATCATCACAACCCAATGAACCAATAATGCTGAAGGATCTTCTTGATACCCGTCTGCCCCCTCCGACTAACCCTCTGGTCGTTCGTAATGTGGTTCTCGCGACAGCGTTAGCCCTGGATTGCATCAACGCAAACCCGAAATGTCGACCAACAATGCAGCAAGTGGTGAACCGATTTGAAGAGAGCAGGCGAGAATCAACTAGGCCTTTGCACACCATTGCTGTGAATCAGCTTGTTAGTCCACCAGTACTTTCACTGCCTGAACAAACCTGCGCAGATGGGACGAGTAGCTTAAGCACCATAAATGAATTCCATGTGGATATCTCTGCGACTCTGCCATCATCCAATTTTTCTATCCATGTTTCTACCTAAACAACATTGACATCTGGTAGGAAACAGAATAAGATCGTGCTTTGGAAAATGGAAACTTGACAAAGCACTTAGATTGCTACATACAGCCATTTAGTGTGCTAATGAAAAAAAAATGTACTTGTTAATGAACAAGTAGTTTAAGCACCATGAGTGACTTTCATGTGGATACCTCTGCCATCATCCAAATTTTCTATCCATGTTTCTACTTACCTATAATATTTACACCAAAGGAGAAATTGAATTTACTTGTTGGCTTTATGTAGATGAATTCTCGGCAGAGCAATCCTTACCAATCTAACACTTTGCAATTCCGAGTCGAGATATCTAAACATAGAATGATTTTCAATCTGAATTTATTATATCACCTATTAGTTTTAATTCACCAAACTTAAACAAATTCTAATTCTCAAAACTTGCTTTACCATTGTTTCTTCCCAAAATCATTTTCACCAATAACAACCGCAGAAAAAAAAAACGGATACCAAATTTCCAATTGTGGAACCTATATGCAACGGGGTACTATTTTGGTGCTTGTGACTCCATAAGTCCATTGCGGCAATTTTTTGCTTCCTCCTAGGATGCCCTCCACCCCACCAAAAAAAAAAAAAAACCGGTTGCTCATCAATTAGGAGTTCCCTTATTGCTTCCTGATTTTTAACCAAAAGTGTAAAATAGCTTAAGAAAATGCTGTACCGTTACAAGAAACTCTGGGACACGCCAAGTACCCGTAGAAACCAAAGAAAAGAGCAAGTTGATATGTGCAGGATGTTCTATCGTTTCTGGGAAAAAAAAAAGAAAGAAGAAGATACGTGCAGGAGGTCGTTGGGTTGGAGTGATATGGATATTTGCCTTGGGCTAGTGGGCTTAAGTTGGTAAAAAGGATTATTGGATGGGTCTTCATAATTGGGTGGGCGCGGTCTTCTCTCTTCCTTTTTTTTTTTTTTTTGAGTTTATTAGAAATATATCCTTAGAATTCATGTGATAAATTTGATGTCTCAAATCTGAAGTATGAATCCATTAAATTATTGAATTATTAAATATTAAATCTAATACATTTGAGTGCATATCACATTCAGTGATAAATGAATAGTTTATCACTTAATTTTGGGAGTAAGTTTTGTCTAGAAAATTCAGTGCCACTTAATTAGTTCAAATGTTTAATTTTTGGTTATCAAACAGTCTAAATATGTTAAGATCTGAATCAATTAAATTTAATGACTAAATTAGTTTATGTTAGATTAATCCAAGTCAACACTTAAATTTTTTTTTTAGTGTAAGTGGAAGGGTTCAAACCAATGACTTCTTATTTACACTGCCTCCCCCGAACCATTCAACCCTTCCCCTACCCCAACACTTAAATTAAGTGGTTTAGATTTTAATATGTTTAGAAGTGCTTGATAACAAAAAATAAAATATCTAAATTAATTGAGTGATGCAGGATTTTCTAAACAAAACTTGATTCTAAAAATAAATAATAAGCTATTCACTTATCACTTAATGTGATATACAATCAAATGTATCAGTTTTTTTTAAGTGGAAAAAGTGTTTCAGATTTAGTATTTACCAATTCAATAATTTAATAGATTCAATTTTCAATTTTCAAACTTCAGTTTTATTAAATGCATACTTAGTCTATGAAAGTCTTACTTCCAAATATATACTCTAGGGATTAATTTTGTTAGGTGAAGTTAGATAAATCTGATGGCCCTTAATCTCAAATCTTAGCTCTATCATATTGCTTGATCCTATTCAGGCAACATTTTGGACGAGTATAGTAGTGCTCTGTTAACAAATGCTCATTCCTACCAGTTCTTATCAATCTTAGCCATCCACCAAGCTGCAGCAATTATAACTGCATGCAGCTTGGTGGCTGTAGTGAAGTTATCAGCAGCTGCAAAAGCAGAAGCAGCAGCAACCAAGAATTTAGAAGCTGAGGACTGCTCAACAGCGACTGGTGGCCTGACACCATCGCATCAAGAAATATTTCTGGCCATTAAAAGTGGCCTGGACTAGCATGCAATGATGCCAGCAGTGTAACAGCGACACTGCTACCCGCAGGCTACACTATAGGAGACAAATTGAGCAATTTCAGCTTCAGCTCTTTTCCGAGCCTCGTTAGACTTGATCTCATTGGAGCAGGACTCACTGGAATCTTACCACCTGAAATAGGTGCACTGTCAAAACTCACGTACCTCGATCTGTCTTCCAACCAACTCACCGGTGAGCTTCCTAATACAATCTCAAACCTTACCAAATTGGCCTATCTTTACATTACTCAGAATAATTTGTGTGGCGTTGTTTCACAGAATATTGGTAACTTGGTCAATTGGTCGCCTTGGATTTGAGCGATAACAATTTTTCTGGTAGTTTTCCTCCAGCCATTGGTAGCATGAAAAAATTAGAATATCTTTCAGGTGCTCGGAATCAATTTGACGGTTCCATTCCCCCTGAAATAGTGAACTTGAAAAGCTTGAATCATCTAAATCTTAGCTTCAACAGCCTCACAGGTCGGATCCCTACAAACCTGGGCAATCTGACAAGTCTAGTTTCTTTGCATCTCCAAGTCAACCAAATCAATGGTTTAATACCATCCCCTCTCTTTCATTTGACTAATTTGACCTCTTTGGACCTCTCTTCTAACCAAATCGGTGGCTCCCTACTCCCTGACCTTGGAGAAATGAAATGTCTAACCGTACTAAACTTTTCAAACAACCAGATTCATGGTACCATACCCTATGTTTTCAGAACCGGACCGGATAGCGACTCGGCCGAGGTCAGGGGTCAGGGGTCAATGGGTTCGACCGGGGGTCGATAGGGGTCGAACCGGATGACGTCATAAATAAAAATTATTTTAAAATTAAAATGTTATATATATAATATCTAATAATATATTGATATTAATAAAGGCATATTCATATATATTTGATGTTTCAAATATATTTAACAAGAAAATACAAAGAAATTAGAACAATCAAGTAGCAATTTATATTATTTAATAAATATTAACAAGTTTAGAATTAAAATTATGAATTTAATTGAAAAATAACATCAAATTTTAGGACAATATTTATAAAGTATCAAATATTTGAGGTATATCAATAAGTTTTAACAATTTAGGGGGTCAAAACATAATATTAAAAAGTTTGAATTTTTTTTTTAAAAAAATACTGTTGAACCGGAAAAACCGGTTTTTTCCCGGTCAAACCCGGTCAAACCCGGTTTTTGACCGGCTTTGACCGGGTTTTAAATTTCCGGTTTTCTAATGTGACTCGGACCGGCTACCTGGCCGGTTCCCGGTTCAACCGGTTCGACCGGCCGGTCCGGTCCGAGTTTGAAAACAGAGACCATACCTCTGGAGATTGGTTCTTTAACTCTTCTAGAAAAGGGAAAATGACCAATTTAGTCCCTATACTTTTTTTTACTGTCAATTTAGTCCTTATATAATTTTTTGGGCCAATTTAAACCCTATACTTATTTATCGGTTCCAATTGAGGATCTCCACGGCGGCACCACCTCGTAATTGCGATTCAACGTCTAATTGAGCACTTATGCGGGGGCATTCTGGTACTTCACTGTTGGGGCTCATTTTCAGAAGTAAAATCAAAACCAAAAAGTTACCGGTGCAATTTTTATCACCACTGACAAAAACCCAAACCTGAAACCTCAACTTTTTCTTACAAAAACAGACTGAAATTGACTGAAATGGTGATGAATAAGGAAATGTAGTGGCGCAGGAAGTCGAAGGAATCTGAAAAGGGAGCAAGTGATGAAAGGCGCGAAAGAAGAATTTTGAGAAACAGGGGTCAACAAAAATGGGTAAGTTGAGCCACTTAAATCTGTTTGATTTGTTGTGTTAATAGCTTAATGAAGTTCGGTGTGGGTTTGTCTTGCCCTAAATAGCAAGTATTGTACTTTAATAGCAAGATCGATTGAAATGTGGTTGGAAAAAGGGCTCTGTTTTCTGTTCTTCCTTTTTTTTTTTTTTTTTCTGAAAAGGGGTTGCATGGCTGTAAATCTAATTTGTTATGTTCGGTGTGGGTTTGTGTTGTTGTGAACAGCAAATATTGTACTTTAATAGCAAGATCGATTGAAATGTGGTTGGAAAAAGGGCTCTGTTCTTGGTTTTCATTTTTTTTTTCTGGAAAGGGGTTCATGTGGTCCATGGCTGTAAATTTAATTTGTCATGTTGCTTTCATGTCCCTCAAAAGGCAGACAATGACTATAAATTACAAATTATGGTAGTAATTTTTAATTTGTTTGGAAAATAAAATAGGTGATGACTCAGATATATTCACTCTGTATATCTACTCTGGTGGGGCATACATTGAAGAACCAGAACCAAAATATGTGGGGGGTACCATGGAGCTTTTTAATGGGGTTTTAGCCTCCAAGATTAACGTAGCTTCTGTGCTAACTTTGGTCATTTACTTGGATGTGATGAAAACGCCAACTATAGATATAGAATCCCTACCATAGATGGGAGACTGAGAGTTAGACAAATAGACAGTGAGCAGGACATCATGGACATGGCTGCTATAGGTATACAAACTGGGAAAGTTGAACTGTACATTGTCCAAGAGTTTCATATTAGATCCATAGAACCTAGCAAGAACATGGCAGTTTTCGAGAGAGACAGTGAGAATGAAAAAAAAAAATCTACTGTATGTGGACATCACTTTTGATGAATTCTGTGGGAATGAAGAACTTGCAGAACTTGCAGTTGATGTAACTAAAGTAGATTGGGAGAAAATAAAAAAGAGTAAACGGAGAGGTGCTAATGTGATTGAAAAAGATGAAGGTGCAGATAATGAAACTGAACCAGAATTAGAGGAAACGGATGGTGGTGAAAGCTTTCATGATAGTGACTATGATTTTAGGGAAGACAAAGATGACATAATATACAAGAATTGTGCAACTACTGCTGATATTGAAATTGATGGTCAGAGGAGTGTATATGATGCTAGTTATGGAGGGGAAAATGCCACTGGTGAAGAGAAGAAAGGATCAGAGCAGCCACAAAAAGCCAAAGCACAAGCAAAAGGAAAAGGAAGTGTTGCTACTGACCACGACTGTGATATTTATGATGGTGACCAAATTCCTATCCAAGAGGAATCTGATTCCATCAACACAGAGGAGTTTAATAGCTGCTCTAGTAGCTCGGATGAAAATACCTCAAGAAAGAAACCGAAATATGCAAGGTTCAAGCCAGATGTGGATATGAAGGACCCCAAATTATATGTTGGTTTACTGTTTGACACTAAGAAGATGTTTAAAAGAGCTGTTGAATATTATTCTGTGCAGTGGGGCAAAGAGCATGGTTGGCAAAAGAATGATAAGAATAGGATCAGAGCAAAATGCAAGAAAGAGAAATGCAATTGGTTTGTTTATGCTACAAAAGAACCAGATTGCGATGCATTCATGATAAGAACGATGGGGCCACAACATCAATGTGGTAGAACTTTCTATCACAAACATGCAAATTCTGGTTTTTTGGCTAGGCATTGCATGGAGTTCTTGCGGATGAATAAAAAGGTTACAATTGGTGCATTTAAGGACAAGGTGCATGAAGAACTGAATGTGAACATCACAAAAGATCAGGCTTATAAGACCTTTGGGAAAGCCAAAATTATGATCCAAGGAAAATATAAGTAGCAATACACAAGAATTTGGGACTATTGTGAGGAATTGTTGAGCTCAAATCCTGGTTCCACAGTGCATGTAGAGACGGAGGCTGATGAATTTAGCGGAAAAGAGAGATTCAGAAGACTATACATTTGTTTTGCAGCCTTGAAAAAAGGTTTTAAAGAAGGATGTCGGCCTGTACTTGGTGTGGATGGGTGCCATCTAAGAGGACCACATCCGGGAGTGCTTTTGACAGCTGTAGGGATAGATGCTAATGATTGCATCTATCCTGTTGCATATGCAGTGGTTGAGACTGAGAACAAGAGTTCTTGGACATGGTTCATTGAATTCTTAAAGTTTGATCTCACAATCCAGGACCAAAGACAATGGACATTTATCAATGATAGGCAAAAGGTATGCCTAAGTAATATAGAATTTTTTTGTTGGAAAACTACTTTATAATGACTAATTAGTGAATTTTTTTGTTGTTTTATATAACAGGATTTGGGTTCCGCCATCCAAGATATTCTTCCTGGAGTGGAGCATAGACACTGTGTTAGGCATTTACACAACAATTTCAAAAAGGTCCATCCCGGAGAAACACTCAAGGGTATGTTTTGGGCTTGTGCAAGATCCTCGTATGTCAATAAATTTGAAACTGAAATGGATATGTTAAGGCAGTATGATGAGAAAGCACACAAATGGCTAGTGGACAACACATCACCATGCCATTAGTCTAGATCACATTTCACGATCACAGCGAAATGTGATATTCTTCTCAATAATGTGTGTGAGATCTTTAATTCTGTTATATTAGATGCAAGAGAAAAGCCCATCCTTGGTATGCTTGAAAACATTAGGATATATCTAATGGAAAGACTTAGGACAAAAGGGAATAGATGAGAAAAAGAAGTGATATTATTTGTCCAAAAGTTCAAAAAAAAATTGAAAAAGCAAAGGATGATGCTAGATCAAATATTGCCAGATGGTCTGATGATGACAGATTTGAGGTGACACATATGTATGGGGCCAAGTTTGTTGTTGACTTAAAGGCAAAGACATGTACATGTAGAAAATGGGAACTCACCGGTTTACCGTGCTCTCATGCTATAGGCTGCATTGCTTTGACCGGAGTCGAGTCTGAAAGTCTAGTGCATCCATATTACTCAAGGGATGCATATCTAAAAGTTTACGAGCCAGCTATTGGTCCAATTAATGGACCTAATAACTGGAAAAGGTGTAAGAGGGCACCTATGTATGCACCTAAGAAACTAAAACTTCCCGGTAGGCCTAAGAAAGTAAGGAGGAGAGAGCCGGATAAGCCACGAAGTGATATGGCTGGATGCACAAGACTGTCTAGAAAGAGTACTACACGTATGACTTGCTCTCTTTGTCATCAAAAGGGCCACACTAAAAGAAGATGTCACCTCAGCATGGAAGGAGTGGACAGCAATGAAAGAATACCACCTGTGAATAGTAATAGGTGTGGAAAATGTAAGAAACTTGGACACAATCCAAAAACTTGTCCATTGGATGCCAAGGGAAAAAACGGAACTCACGGTGAAACTGGTATGGCTGAACTCATATTTTCTTTCATGTTGCACTGTTTTAGCTAGCAGTTGCTAATCTGTTTTAGTTGTTGCAGCTCCTTCTGTGGATGGTAATGAGACATTTCAAGACTCTCCTACATTGCAAGAAGTTGAAACACATCTGATATGTTGCTACATTTTAAGTTTTTTAGCTATTACTGTAATTGTTGCTCAAATCCTGTTTACTGTTTGATGAACACATCTGATATTTGTCATGTTTTTATAATGCAAGTTGATCAAGTTCCTGAAGAAATTGATGTTCAACCTATTGCTTCAACTGAAAGCTCTCAGAAGCTCAAAAGGACCATGTGTTGCTTTTATTGTCATGCCTCGGGTCAGAGCAAAAGAACTTGCACTTGCTGCCAAGCACAAGGGTGGAGAAACAGGATGGCTACTGTGAAAAAAAGAAAAGAAAGGGTAACTTTTTTGGGGCCACAAAATCATATATAAATTATTGATTTTAATTTACTCTTGGAGGTTCTCACTATGTATGCATTTGCAGTCTCATAGGATACTCGATGAGCTGGATGATCAGTGAAAATGATAATATTTAGATGATGACGTTGCTGATGAAGTTGTTTTTGAATTGACTATTTTTTGGCTGATGAAGTTGCTAGATGAAGCTGGCTTATTGTTTTTTTGCTGATGAAGTTGCTAGAAGACCTTTATGTCATGGGATTCACTTGCTTTTGTGATGAATCGAGCTGCTGAATGTTTTTTGCTGCTAAGACTGCTAATGTAATGAATTCTGGATTCTGGAAGTTTTCCTACGTTCTGTGATGTTGATTCTAATCTAATGGGTCAGTTCTAACATTTGAGATGTTGATTAGTAGTATGATTTTTGGAAAAGTTGATTTTGCTGCATATGTGCTACTGGTGTTGTCTTTTATTTATTTGGTGATTGAAGACTAGTGAACTATTGTTCCCAACTCGTGAAGGCTGCAGGTGCCCTATTTGATCTTTAAGATTTGCTGGGGACTTTTTGCACTTACCTGTGACAAAGTCAACTGATTTCCAGAAGGAAGTTATTCCATTAATGAAATTTATCAATTGTATACAGCGCCATTTTTTCCTGTTGTGGATAAAGATGTATCTTAAACATTGAAGCTTGTAAACCAAATTCTACAGTTCCAAACTAACTGAAGTGGAAGTCAATGGCTCTTATGATACCTGTTTGATACTCTTGATAAAGAAAGTAAGAGGGGGGCGGCTAAGTTTTTAGTTCATCTGAATTTCTATTGCATGACCAGATAATTTTCCCCTGCCTAGCTGAAGGAATTGGGATTGAGTTCGAGTAATCAACTGACTCGTTGATTGCTCAATTTGGACAGAGTATACTGAGTACATCACCAAAAACTCACTAAAGACTGAAGAAAGCTGCTTTCTTTGATATTCAACCCCAAATTTGTAAACATATAACTAGGAACTCAAAACTATTACAAATCCATAACAATCCATATCCAAAACTATTACATGAAACCTCTGCAATTACTTCATTTGAAGAGGGCAGCATTACATGGTCAAAGAGGGCAAGAATAATGAACTTTCATACGATGTCCAGAACTACTGCAACATCTTCAATTCACTGAAGCTACCATTTTGCCTTTGAATGCACCCAAGTATAGCAACAACTAAAATGCAACAATAAGTACAAGCCAAGAACAATACTTTCACTTTTACCTTCAATTTGCTGATTTCAATCTTCAGTGCTACGTTCTCCCTCTCGGTACTTCTCAGTTCCCTCAAAATTGCAGCTAGCGTATTTTTCATTTTTTGCGGTATGGGTGGATCATACCACAAAAAAAATTTACAAGCCCCACGTTTCTGCATTCACATATATTTCATAGTCAAAATTCAAGCAATAACTCAACAAAATCTAACGTTTAGCACACAAAATTACCCCATAATTTCTGCAACCATGAAATCTTCTTGCTGGGTTTGCCTCCATCCATGATGTCACAATTCTGCATTGTTCACGGCAGTGGCATTGCACGATTTTGTCTCCATTGTAATATTCATCATTTCCTTCATAAATCAGGCTTTCATTGTCTGCACCATGAAACCCGACACCGGCGCTCTTCAGTACTCCATCACTACTTTGAGTTCGTGAGCTTGAGCTTGAGGATGCTTTGTCCCAATTCCTACTTGAATGCATTTCGCTGCAGTGATTTCGTCCAGAGCCACCGACCAGATCAGATCTCCAGAGCCACTGTGTTGCATTACAAATCAATTTTGGTTTTGATTTTACTTCTGAAAAGGAACCCCAATAGTGAAGTACCAGAAATGCCCCCGCATAAGTGCTCAATTAGACGTTGAATCGCGATTACAAGGTGGCGCCGCCGCAGAGATCCTCAATTGGAACCGATAAATAAGTATAGGGTTTAAATTGGCCAAAAAAATTATATAAGGACCAAATTGACAGTAAAAAAAAGTATAGGGACTAAATTGGCCATTTTCCCTCTAGAAAACCTAGAAGAGTTTGGTGCAAAAGGGGAAGTTTGTTTGGTGCCTTGAGGAATAGAAATGCAGCTATACAATTGGATTGGATTAAGAGGATGAATTTGATCAAGGGGATTGCAAATGCATTGTCATACCTGCACCATGATTGCCGACCACCGATGATTCATAGGGATGTATCGAGTAAGAATATTCTTCTGAATTCAGAGCTTGAAGCAAGTCTCTCCGACTTTGGTACAGCAAGACTTCTGGAGCTTGATTCATCAAATCAGACAATAGTGGCAGGCACTTATGGTTACATAGCACCAGGTAGTTTGCCTTGTTATTTCAATGATAGTTTCTTCACATTATCTCCATCATATTGTCTGAGCTAGAATTTCATCCACAAGCTTCAATCTTCAAGTAAAGAAAAGAAGACTTTCTCGGAGAAAAATTAATAGCACGATGATTAGATGTTCTACTTTTCTGTACTACGTATGCCCAAATAATCTAGCTTTGAAGACTCAAAGCGAATTAAATTTATGATATTTGCTTAAGAGCGACTTCAAAGTTATGACAAATATACATTAGGGTCAATGTCGATGCGAAATTGCCAATCAGGATATGTATCAATTAATTACCTGTTAATTTCTGTTGCAGAGCTAGCCTATACAATGGTGGTAACTGAAAAGGTTGATGTTTATAGCTTTGGCATTGTGGTCTTGGAGACACTGTTCGGAAAACATCCAGGAGAGTTTCTCTCCTCCTTGTCACCAGAATCTGCTAAACAAACAAAGCTGAAGGATCTACTGGATGCGCGTCTAGTCCCTCCTGTAAATCGCTTGGTTGCTCGCGATGTGGTTCTTGCTGTAACATTGGCAATGGCTTGCTTAGATCCCAACCCAAAATCTCGACCAACAATGCAGCAGGTAGTGCTGCAATTTATTTTCCCCACTAGAAACTCAACCATTCCTCTGCATGCCATCACCGTGGACCAGTTGATGCCTCCACGATTTAGTGCGCAATACGTTGCAAGGACTTTACCAGTACAAATAATGGGGGAGGGAGAGGGCAGAAAAGTAGCTCGTCTGCAAAGTTTTCAGGCTGTTTAGATAGTATTCTATGTAGATATAACTACCGCCATACCCAAGGCATCATCCGAGTACTGTACCATGCACTCACACCTATGGATCCTACATATATTGACTAGTAATATTAGTAATTACATATAACATTATTAATTAGTTGTCAAATTACTATTTATAATAGTAATATTAGTAATTACTTGTATTATTAGTTTATCCTCTTAGTACAGTAGTTTGCATTACTATACTGCATTATCATGCTAAATCTATTACTAAAAGAACATTGGTAATGGTATAGTATTCTATACTATTGCTAATATTTTAGTATTAGTATATATATATATTATTAATAGTACAACATTCAATAATAGCATATATGTACGTATGTGCATATGTTACCCGGAAGCAAGATTCTTGATAGGCTTAATAAGGATTTTAAAAAGTCAGTTAATCAAAATCAGTAAAAGATTTAATATTGAAACACTATATTGTGACACTTTATTAAATCTAACACGTAATACATTTCAAACGCCTTCAAATTTAAGTAATATATTACAGGAATAAATATTGTCGAAATTCTGGTGTTTATATGATTTGTTTTAGGGTCCGTTTGGTTGGACTGAAAATATTTTCCATCAAAGTCATTTTCCTGGAAAATCACTTCCGTCCCCATAATTTTCCAGTGTTTGGTTATTAAGTGAAAATATTTTCCGAATTCCTTTTTATATAATTTTCCGGTGTTTGGTTTGTCAATGAAAATATTTTCTGATATGTTTGTTGATATATTGCAAATATTTTTCTACTCTCAAAGCATTCATTTCATTACAAGTTAATTTTAGTTTCTATTCATTATAATCATATTATCATTTTTATAAAATATTTATTCATATTACACCAAGAATTCTTAAATTTTCCAACTCCAATTGGTAATAATCTGGAAGAATTCAATACATACAGAGGCAAATATATGCCAAAATATAAAATATTGCTCAACAAAAACGAAAATCACATCTCCAAATGGAAAACGGTCCCAAAAATAGCAAAAGAACCAATTTTTCTCCAAAAAAACTTCTAAAAGGCAAGACTCATTGTATATCTAGATTTTTCTGTATCTTCATAGATGTTTTTGTGTGAGAGTGTAGAGAAAAGGAATAAGATAGCAAAAGATAAAAAAGAGGGGAAGGTCGCCAACCATTATTACTTAAATTCCTGGCGGTTCACCATTCACGCAAGGCATTATACGATTCATACTCCAGAAATATCAGTAGACTTGTGCCAAAGGAAAATCCTTTGTCGTTACATGATGCTTCTTGCTGATGATGGCATTGATGCAAAGGAGCAAACTGATCACCTATTGGCTTCCCGAATGTGGAAGCATGGAAAGAAGCAACGAAACAAATAAGCCCCGAAGGCAAACATGCATCCAAAAGCTCCACCCCTCCTTTCTCTTCGAACTTGAGGTAGAAGTGGAACACCGTAAGCAGGATTTGGCACCATGTATTGCTGATAGGAAGCAGTGCTAGCAGCAGTTGGCATTGTAGGATCTTGCGGTCTGGGTTGTGGAACCGAACAGAAGTCTTGTGGACCAAATGTGGGATCTTGAACTTGAGCTGGGTTTGATGAGGTGAATGAGATAAACTCAGAGTTTGCATAGACGGTGTCTTGAGCGTCGTGATCGTACTCAACCCATGATGATGAAGATGATGATGTTGGTAATGGTGGGGCAGAGGGCTCATACGGCGGACAGTAATATTGGTACTGACAATGGCATGGTGGTGGTGGGTGGCGAGTTATCAAAAACCCGCATGCGGTTAATCGATTTAAAACAACTCTATCTTTAAAGGGTTAATACCACTTTGTCCTCCCAAACTTTGGACGATTACCCACTTCAATCCCTAAACTTCAAAATGGGACACTTAAATCCCTAAACTTATAAATACCTCCCACTTAAGGAAAATTGTTAATAAATCCTGAATATCGTTGGTGGTCGAAGTGTCCCATTTTATAAGGGTTTAGGGATTTAAGTGTCCCATTTTATAAGTTTAGGAACTTAAGTGGGAGGTATTTATAAGTTTAGGAACTTAAGTGTCCCATTTTGAAATTTAGGGACTGAAGTGGGTAATCGTCCAAAGTTTGGGGGGGACAAAGTGGTATTAACCCATCTTTAAAAGCAATACAAAAACTGATACCGGGTGCAACCATATTTTCAATAACTACAAGGGCAGCTACTTTTTAAAAAAATAAAATAAAATAAAAACTACCTAGAAATGGTGGGGGTTAGGCATAGATTCCGACCTATTTATTACCAAATTCAACTGAATGGTGGGTTTGATTATTTTTAATCGTGTAAATCTTTTGAATTAAATAATTTCAAATCACATGGGACAGGTGCCGGCGGAAATATAATCACATTAATAGAATTAATTTTGAGTAATGATGTATTGTTGGCACACCCAAAAAACCTCCAAGTACTCCTCTTTTTATTCAAATTCAATTTTATAATAAAGATGGAAAAATAAATAAACAATTATTATGTAGTTAGCTAATTTGGAAAAATATAATTGTATCAACTACTTTAATTAAATATTTATGCCATAATCCTACCAAGTGTGTTAAGACTAAACAATTAAAACAACTGAATATCATTTTTTTTATTAGAAGTCATACATTAAAGATTTAGATATCAAGTTGTAGGTCATATTAACTGAGATAGGATTATTAAAGATGGTTTTTCCATATACCATTATTTGTTAGATAGTAAAAGATATTCTTCTTAAAACATTCTGTCTTAGATATCAATTAATTTTCTTTCTTAATTCGAGTGGCATGGTTTTGATCATAATTGGTGCATTACATCATATATATATATATATATATATATATATACATATATTTATTGATAATTTCATGCAATTAGCCTTTGACTTAGTTATTCATGCATATACTCATATGTATGCATTTCAAATGTGTCAGTTTTACGATTCTTAGTATAAAAAATCTTTCAACATAATAGATGCAGTCCCGTTAAAGAAACGGGTTAAGAACTAGTTTAAATCAAAGTCAAACTATAAAAGAGTATTTCATTTAATAGGCTTGACTAACGAGTGGCCTGAGGCACACGTTATTGGTTTAGAGGATATTAGCTGTTAATACTTTGGCAGAAGTGTAACTATTTTTGAAAAGTGACTGTTTGTATTTATATTGAAAATTGGGTGCGATTTAAGTGTTTTAACGAGTTTTAGCACTCATTAAAAAAAAATCATTAAAATAGTCATCCTTGAGAGTGCAACTCCCTTTAAATTATCAAAAGGGCAAAGTACACATTACCCTCCTGTGATTTAGCTCTTTTTTACATTACTCTCTTGTGATTTGCAAAACTATATATAATTCCCTTATAAATTGGACTAAAGTGTCAAAGTCATTTGAATTTGCATTCTATAACGGAGTCAACTAAAATGTCAAAAATATGTACCTTTTGTGAAGTTGGAAATTATTAATTAACCTCAAGGGCGTTATATATATATTTTTTGAAAACTATAAAGGGGTTATGTGATAAAACACTAAACCATAAAAAAGTTATATGCTAAAACATAAATTCATAAGGGATTAAAGTGTCATGCATATTAAGTTTATGTATTTCGGTCACTTTAACCAATTTAGTTTTAAACAAGGATATTCTCGACATTTCTTTGGGTTCCATTACAGAGGATCATTTTCGTCATTTTGACACTTTAGTCCAAATTCTGAGGGAATTATGTATAATTGTTAAAACTATGATGGGATTATATGAAAAATTGCTAAATCATAGGGTAAAGTGTGTTTTACCCTGATCGAAAAGAAAAGGTAAAACAAAGCCCGGTCAAGAAATGAAAAAGTCTTCTACGTGTTTAAGCACAGCAGGAAAGTCTTCCAAAAAATTTTGCACAACAATCGCAGTGAACTTGACCCTCAAATGTGAAATCAAATCAAGGCCAGAAAGAACACGTTACAAGCCTTCCTTGGTCGCCTAAGATGCAGATTGGAAAGACCTTGACTTAAGACTTTAAATGCAGGCCTTTAAATTCATGCTAGCATTGGTAACGTAGTTCGTTGAAATATCAATGTCACTGTTACTTAAGCACTAAAACAAATAATGGCCTAATTATCTTTCATAAAACCATAAAGAAATTATGTAAATAAATGTAAATTTCACATGAGAATAAAGTGAATATTCATGCAAATTATAGATGGTTTAGTGGACATTATGATTTTATCACACACATTTTTTGAGTGCATCTAGTGCAATTGCCATTGTTGATGGTGTTTTTCATCCATTGTTCACTTTATATAGAACTACAAAAGAATTATGTGGATATTTTAAAACTTTGAGAGGTCATGTGGCAATATACAAAACTACAAGGGGGTTAGATGTAATTTGTCATAAAAATAATTATCAAAATTCCAAGATCCAAAATAAGAAGCCAAGAAGGATAAATTATTGATTACCCTCATGTGCATTTACATAATATCATTTGATCCCCCTAAGATTTTAATATATCCACATAACTCCTTTATAATTTTATGTAAAGTGGAAGTTTGATGAAAAATAGTCTTCATAACATGTAATGACAATATTGTCCTTATTTCAAGCACTAAATTGAATAAGGGCCTAATCACTTTTGATTAAATTACAAGAGGATTATGCAGATAGATACGAAACTATAGAGGAGTTAAGTGGATATTATAATTTATTGTCAGACATACTTTTGAAATACGTCTCGGTCAATCTTCGTAAACGAAGATATTTTCCATCCATTTTTCGTTGTGCATGTCATCGGAGATTATGTGAGTATTTTGAAACTCAATGGCATAAAGGAATTAGCCTCTTCATTTAGTGAAAAAGAGTAAATTGCTCAGCTGACCCCCAAATTATATTATATATTATTTAAACCCTTAGACAAGTTAATGTGTAAGTTTTTGGTCATTTTATCAATTTTTGCTATTTGACCTGACAGAATGGAGAGGCAAAGGGGCAAAATTATCCGTTCACATATTTGAGCAGAAGAATATACTTTAAGACCATCATATATGTTATATACTACTCATATTTAGAATTGTAAACGAGTCGAATCGAGTTGAGTCGAGTATCTTGTGTTTAAACTCTATTTGTTAAGCTATTCGAATAAGATTCATGTTCCTTCGATAATATTCGAGATCCAAATTTGTGTTCGTGTTCAATTTGTTAAGCAAAATCCTAGTTCGAATTCGAGTTTAAGGTCGACTGGTTTAACATAAACGAGCCATTCGCAAACAATTAGACCCATATTTGTGAATAAATAAGCTTGGAATTAAGAATTAGGAATACAATATTAACCATAAATTTTGTGAAATGACAATTAGGTCCATGTTTGCGAATGAACTCGTGTTCGTTTGATTACTTATCGAGTCAAAATATTTGTTCAAACTCGACTCATATAAAATTTCGAACGAGTCTAAATAAGCCGAGCTAACGAATAGTTATGTTCATTTAACAGCTATACTCATATTTTTCTTCCTTTCACGAGGCTGTCTAAACAACGTCAAAGAAAGTGCTAGTATTTCTCTCCTTTCTTGTTTCTTTTTCGCTCCTAAATTCACAAACTAAGCCTTGCATGCTAAAATTTACTATTAATCACATTTTCAAAATTTGCCCTTAGATTTCCCCTTTAGTACGAAAGAGGACACCCATTGGATTTGAGAAGCATATGAGGATGATGGAGGATGTTCTTAATCAAGAAAAAGGTTATGAGTAATTTCCTATTAATTGTACCACTTTTTCTTAAAATTTGGCAAAGGTTACCAATTTATTCAAATTTCAATTTGGTAGAATTGTATACGTATCTGGTAAAAGTCGTTTTCTAAAAAGAAATATGTTAGTTCAAAGAAATAATTGAGTTATTGAATCATTCTAAACTGCGTTTGCCTTCTAAGAATAATCAACATAGTTGGACAGAAACCTTTCAGCCCGATAAATTTGACTGGTTTTTGAAGCCTGAAAGATGTGACTTTGAGCAATGCCCATTAACTCCAAATCACAGCTTTAAGCTAATGAATTGTGAACAAAGATGAGTATATCTTATGAGTTACTAATTATTCAAATAAATAAAAAAATAATGCATTATTGGGACCAAAATATCGAGGAGACAAAAAAATCCTGATCAACAAGATTATTAATACGCGTATGTCATGGTGCCCAAGCCATTAACTCCAGACCGACTACCACAGAATAACTCAAATTGTTCTTCCTTCTTTCTTTTTAATGTCCTAGATTGACATGCTAAGCCTTATATCTAAGGTTTACATTTTTTTTTTTTGGGTATAAGAAATCTGCTCTTAGAATTTAGAATTTATTCTTTAGCACAAAGAGAGCAATAATTAGATTTGAGAACCATATGAGGATTGTGGCGTAAGTTTTTAAACTTTTTTGTAAAAAAAAAAAAGGCTGCAAGTAATTTCCTTTTAACTGTACCGCTTTTGTTGAATTTGGTCAAAATTTACCAGTTTAGTTGAAGTTGACTTTATTATCTGTGCCTGTTAAACGAATATCCGTGTCATTAAATTTTCAAAATTGGTGTCTAAATTCGTGTTGCACATTTTGACTAATTATACTGAAGAAACATTTAACTGTACAATTGTTACTAAGTTAAATGCCTATGACCAGATATGTCTTGACTAAATCTATAGAAATGCAAAAGAAGGATCACTACAGTTTAAACTCATATGTCTTAGTGTTCACGTGTACGCAAATGCCTTGAACAAAGATATGTCATGAATTTGATCACCTTTGTTTTTAAAATTTTTTTTTTTCAAAAAAAGGGTTGTGAGTAATTTCTTTCTGATTGAACCGCTTTTGGCAAAGGTTACCAATTCTAACTCTGATGTTGGCTCAGAGTAATAATGGAAGAGTTCTTGGAATCAACTCAAGACCACAAACACTGCTGACTGCACTGCATTGCGAGTCTTCCAAATTAAAATGCTTTTAACAATCAGTGTGAATGATACAGATTGAACTAAAATATTAAGTGCCAGTCTTTCAATCCAGACTACTTGCTCAGGGCGGGCGCTTACATTTCATCTATCTTACCTTAATTACGGTCTTTCTTGGTTATTGACGGTCCTACTACTTAAATTGTTTTTTTTTTAGTAGAACCGTATAGTTGTTAAGAGTCCAATTCTGTCTTACATTTCATCTATCTTATCTTAATTACGGCCTTTCATGGTAATAGAGCATCGATGGATGTTGGATGCAGCGGAGTTGTTGTTCTCATGATACTGGCAGTAGCAATAGCAGGAGCAGCAAAGGAGTCTGCTGTGAATTTATTAGAGGCTGAGGCACTGCTCAAGAGTGGCTGGTGGGGAGACAGCAGTACTGCTGCAACAAACATCTCTGCCCACTGCCACTGGCCTGGTATCATTTGCAACGATGCTGGTAGTGTTACCGAAATACTACTTCCGAACTACGGAATTCAAGATGAGTTGGCAAATTTCAGCCTCTCTTCTTTTCCGAACCTGGTTAGACTAGATCTCAGTGGAAATGAACTTTACGGAGCCATCCCACGTCAAATTGGTGCACTCTCCAAACTCACCCATCTCAATTTATCTTCCAACGCTCTTCGAGGTGAGCTTCCGTCTTCTCTAGTAAACCTTACACAACTCGATGTTTCTTCGAACCGGATTGAAAGCTTAATTCCTCCGGGGATTGGAAACTTGACAAATTTGATTACTCTAAATTTGAGCTACAATTTGTTTTTTGGTCCAATCCCTCCAATTCTTGGCCACTTGTCCAAATTAGTCTCCCTCGATCTCAGTGGAAATGAACTTTCCGGAGCCATCCCACATCAAATAGGTGCACTCTCCAAACTCGCCTATCTCAATTTGTCTTCCAATGCTCTTCGAGGTGAGCTTCCGTCTTCTCTAGTAAACCTTACACAACTAGCACAACTCGATGTTTCTTGGAATTTGATTGACAGCTTAAATCCTTTAGAAATCGGAAACTCGACAAATTTGGTTACTCTAGATTTGAGTTACAATTCTTTTGGGGGTCCCATCCTTCCCACACTTGGCCAATTGTCTAATCTACGTTCCCTTGACCTCAGCAATAACCTCTTCAGTGGAACAATTCCTTCAGCTCTTTTTAATTTGACAAATCTTTCCTGGTTACATATTCAATGCAATCCCAAAATTGGAGGATTTCTCCCAGAAGAAATAGGAAATTTGAAGAGATTACTTGAATTAGACTTGAGTTACGGTGCATTTTCTGGCAGCATCCCTCCAAGTCTTGGCCAGCTGTCCAATCTACGGTCCCTTGACCTCAGCACTAACCACTTCAGTGGAACAATTCCTTCAGCTCTTTTTAATTTGACAAATCTTTTCCGACTAGACATTCACTGGAATCCTGCAATGAGAGGATTTCTCTCAGAAGAAATAGGAAATTTGAAGAGTTTAGTTGAATTAGACTTGAGTTACGGTGCATTTTCTGGTAGCATCCCTCCAAGTCTTGGCCAGCTGTCCAATCTACGCTCCCTTGACCTCAGCACTAACCACTTCAGCGGGACAATTCCTTCAGCTCTTTTTAATTTAACAAATCTTTTCCGACTAGACATTCACTCGAATCCCGCAATGAGAGGATTTCTCTCAGAAGAAATAAGAAATTTGAAAAGTTTAGGTGAATTAGACTTCAGTGGCCTTAATCTTTCAGGTGCCCTTCCTTCAGCTCTTTGCGACCTAACCAAACTAGTATCTCTTTCAGGTGCTGAGAACCAAATTTATGGTTCCATTCCCTCTGACATAGGAAATTTGAAATATTTGGAATATCTCCATCTTGGGTCCAACCAGCTGACTGGTCAAATCCCTCCGACCCTTGGCAATCTGCCTTTTCTACAAATTCTAGATCTTTCCTCAAACCAACTTACAGGCCCAATTCCTACCCAATTTGGGGATAATATTAAATCCAAATGGCACCTTTCGACTTTGGATCTTTCCCACAATATTCTCTCTGGCACTGTCCCCTGGTCTATTCTGCAACTGGGGGACGTCGACCTGTCCTATAATGCTTTGGAAGGTGAACTTCCGTGCAAGCTTGTCATTCAGTTTGGTTCAGATAGATTTGTCGGCAATCCACACTTGCGTCACGATTCCACTCTTTGTGGTGCATCTCCTTCTCCTTCTGTTATGGGAAATCACACTCCTTCTATTGTGGGAAATCATAGACATCGCACCCTATACTACATCATAGGTCTTGGCATACCCTTGTTGGTGTTCGCAATAACTGGCGGATTAGTAATTTATATCTTCTGCTTCAGGAAAGTGGAAGTTGAGCTGATGGACAATAAACACGGAGACATTTTCAGAATATGGAACTATGATGGAAATATGGCTTACGAAGACATAATTAAAGCAACCAATGATTTTGACGTCAGTTATTGCATCGGGACAGGGGGTTATGGCAGCGTGTACCGGGTGCGGTTGCCAAGTGGGAAAGTAGTGGCTTTGAAAAAGCTTCACCGTCTGGAAGGCGAGAATCCAAATTTTGACAAGAGCTTTAGGAATGAAGCCGACATGCTTTCTAAAATCAGGCACAGGAACATTGTAAAGCTCTTCGGATTCTGTCTGCATAAGCGATGCATGTTTATGATTTACGAGTATATGGACAGAGGAAGCTTGTTTTGTATCTTGAGAGATGAAACTGAAGCTGTGGAGCTGGGTTGGGTTAAAAGAGTGAATTTGATCAAGGGCATTGCCAGTGCATTGTCCTACTTGCATTACGATTGTGATCCGCCAATCATTCACAGGGATGTATCAAGCAACAACATTCTTTTGAATTCACATCTCGAAGCAACTCTTTCTGACTTTGGCACCGCGAGGATTTTGGAACTTGACTCATCAAATCAAACAGTCATTGCAGGCACCTTTGGCTACATGGCACCAGGTAGGTTACCTTGCTATCCCAGATCACTTTCTTCTTTTCCCCTTGTTTTTCATATTTTCTTGATGCTCATATTAGGCGCTTTGTCTTTTGGTTTTGAACTTCTAAGAGCTGTTAAGTCTAGAGTTGTCCCAGTTGAGATTAACTTTATTTTTATCCAAATATATACTTGTCAATGCAGAGCTAGCCTATACCATGGTGGTCACTGAAAAGTCAGATGTGTATAGCTTTGGCGTTGTGGTGCTAGAAACACTGTTTGGAGAGCATCCGCGAGAATTCCTTTCTTGCATATCATCACAACCCAATGAACCAATAATGCTGAAGGATCTTCTAGATGCCCGTCTGCCCCCTCCGACTAATCCTTTGGTCGTTCGTAATGTGGTTCTCGCGACAGCGTTAGCCCTGGATTGCATCAACGCAAACCCGAAATGTCGACCAACAATGCAGCAAGTGGTGAACCGATTTGAAGAGGGCAGGCGAGAACCAACTAGGCCTTTGCACACCATTGCTGTGAATCAGCTTGTTAGTCCACCAGTACTTTCACTGCGTGACCAAACCTGCGCAGATGGGACGAGTAGCTTAAGCACCATAAATGAATTCCATGTGGATGTCTCTGCGACTCTGCCATCATCCAATTTTTCTATCCATGCTTCTACCTAAACAACTTTGACATTTGGTAGGAAACAGAATAAGATCGTGCTTTGCAAAATGGAAACTTGGCCAAGCACTTAGATTGCTGCTACATACTGCCATTTGGTGTGCTAATGCAAAAAAAAAGAAAGTGTACTAATTAATGAACAAGTAGTTTAAGCACCATGAATGACTTTCATGTGGATATCTTTGCCATATCCAATTTTTCCATCGATGTTTCTACCTACCTATAATATTTATACCTCGGGAGAATTTACTACTTGTCTTTATTTATGTAGGTGAATTCTAGGCAGAGCAACACTTACCAATCTAACAATTTGCAATTCCAAGTCTAGATTTAAAGAAATATTAGTTTAAGGATTCAAATATACAAAACTCATGCCAAAAATGATAGGATCAGGTCAATCCAAAGTTGTATTTTAAAAAAAATAAATTTGCTTAAATTCTAGCTTGCATAACCTATAGGGATAATTTCAGAAACCTCCCTTGAGATTTTTGACAATTGCAGAGACCTCCCTTCACGTTTATTAAACTACACCTACCTCCCTTGCTTTTACTATTTATGTAACAATATAGGCCCAACAGGCTATATTTTTTCTCAAAAATTCTAAACTATCCCTTTTGTACAAAATAAAACAAAAATTATTTTGCCAATTGCTTTCTTTCATATTTCAACCAAACCCAAGGTACTAACAAACTAAACCTAACAAATAGTCTAATTCCAAATTCTAAACCCAAGTAATTCCATCATCATAGTTATAAAATTGCTTCTCCCAAAGTATGCATTCAATTTTGAAGATTCGTTCCATTGTTCAAAAATATTCTCACCATATGGTTATATGGAATGGTCAAACTCACAATCAACTGTTCTTATGTTTGCATAATCTTTAACATAGGATGCCATGGTTTGGTTCCATATAAGTGATTTAACTCCTACTACATGAGCCACATTGTGGTCTTGAAGAAAATCCTTAAGGAAGATTTAGATATGGATGGGATTAATCAAATTTAAGAAAAGGAAAGGCATCATTATGACTATAGAGATCTTCAAAAAATTCATTTTGCCAAAAATCAAAGTTCTATTTACAATTAATCACACCCCAAACTTCAAACCCAATGCCCACACTTTCTCAAAACAAAATAATCTAGCCTACTATTAAATCTCCAAACACGTTAACGTTTTAAATACAGAGAAGAAACTCTATCTTCATAAGGAAACCACAACCAACAATTGTCAAGCATAAAAAGAAATATAAATGTACTTATTGACATCTTAAAAAGTTTTTTGGATGGATGATAGACAAATTAGCAAATTTATCAATTTCAAACGCCCTTCCTCTTTTGGCCAATGATTGCATTATTTGTTCCATTAGTATTGTGTGTCTCTTCATTTCCTCTTAATTTGACCATGAAATCGGATTTTACTTCAATCATCAAATCTAATCTCTTAAATAAACTTGTGATTTGACAATTTCAAAGAGAAGAAAAGGGGAATAGAAATATATACTAGAGTTTGAGGGATCACTTGTGGTGTGATTGACTGCAATTATAGGCAATGGTTGGTGGTAATTTGAGAGTAAATTATAGAAAGAAGGGGTTGATGTATGAAAACAAAATGATAGTAAGCGAGAGAATCGTCGTTAGCTGTAACTTGTAAACAAGATAGCCGAAAAGGTTAATTTTCTTTTTCTTTTTCTTTTTTTAAATCTCATTTCACTATACTATGAATTATTTATTAAGTGAATGTCATTATAGTCATATTATTGTGACAAGGGAGGTTAGTGTAATTTGCAAAACTTGAGCGGAGTCAAGTGAAATTGTTATAACCTCAAGGGAGGTTTGTGAAATTATCCCTAACCTATAACCAAATTTAAAATTCTAACTCTAAATATGTAGCATGCATTTGCCTTTACTAGTTAAAAGAGAAAAGGGAATTTCACACTTCAGAAATTATTGAAACATAAATGGTGCAAACTTTCTTTTAAAAAAATTTTTAAATATAAATGTGTGAGTTTTTATCAATCTCTAGTTTGCCATATAAACACAGAATGATTTTCAATATGAATTTATTATATCACCTATTAGTTTTAATTCACAAAACTCAACCACAGAAAAGAAAAAACTCGAACATCAAGTTTCGAAATGTGGAACCTGTTGGATAAATGGCTACAACAATGTTAACACTATCTGCTTGAGTCGTGCGTAGCACTGTCCTAAGAAACTATTTCATGAAATCGAAATGTTTCCCCAGGATTAAATAAGTCTTCTTCTATTTATTGCGAACAAGAAAGACAAGCTTTCTTCTTGTTGCAAACTAGAAGGACCAGAACTAGCAAATTAAAACCAGCAGATATATATAAAAAAAGAAGAAGATGAGAACAGAATTATCAGGAATATATCAACTAACAAAAAATAAAAGAGAGAGAGAGAGAGATGGAGCAGCTATCAGAAAGATATCAGCTGAAGCTGTTGGTGTGATTTTCTGAGGAGGGAATGGATCCTATTTATAGATTTCAGAATGAGGTGCAACCCTTCTCACTTCCAATGTGGGACAAAGACTACAACTTTTCTCACTTCTCAATTTGGGATAGAGAAAACAATACTTCTCATTTTTCGATGTGGGACAAAGAATATTTTTGAAATACTATATATTTTACAACAATCTCCCTCCTATTTCAAAAAACTTCTTTGGATAAAGGAAGAATTTTAAAAGTACTCTGCTGGATTTGGTTGAAATGTAATTAGATTGGTGTCTTTTGGACTATAAACCAAACATAGATTGATAAAACATGACCTACAGAATTATTGGTGAAATATAAATTTGTATGAACCAATAACTTTTGATGTATGATAGAGATTTTATCAATCACATTATAACCCATAATTTGTTGTTAACGCGGTTTTGCGTCTTTTTGCCGTGCGCCTACCTGGTTATTCATGAGAGCTCTAAAGATTTGACCAATGAATCTTATAGGAGCGGCCCCACTCCACTCTCATATAGGTGAATTCATCAAGTGTGTATTGCTTTAACTACACCTCCCTAATGGGATATGAATTCATTAAGAGTTTTAACTCATTCTCACAATTACTCAAAGCACTTATCTCTGGAGGGACTTAAATTGAAGTGTTTTACCATCAATATTGACTTGTTATTACCCATATGAACCTACTTCATGGGATCACCAATCACATAGGTTGGGTTACCGTCTCTATTGACAACTTGTTGGTCGAAGTCCCATTTCTTTTGTAGTTTGAAGAATCAATTTTCTTCCTACGGGTTTAGTCAGAGGATCGGCCAAATTCAACTCTGACTTTACATAATCAATGGAAATAATTCCATCTCTAAGCAGCTGCTTTACGACATCATGTCTCAATCTCATGTGTCTACTTTTACCATTATAAGATTTATTTTTTGCAATAGCAATTGCCGCTTGACAATCACAGTGTATAGACACAAGAGGCAACATTCATCAATAGGAGGAATATTGTCTAAGAAATTTCTTAACCAATCTGCCTCAGAACCAGTCAACTCCAGAGCTATGAACTCCGATTCCATAGTTGACCGAGCAATGATTGTCTGTCTGGCTGACTTCCATACTACTGCACCACCAAGGGTGAACACATAATCACTAGTGGATTTTGTATCATTTGAATCAGAGATCCAATTAGCATTACTGTAACCCTCTAACAAATGGGAAATCTACTATACAGGATACGAAAATTCATAGTACCTCTCAAATATTTCATTAGTTTGACTAATGCAAACCAATGCTCACGGTTGGGATTATGAGTATATCTACTCAGTCTACATACAGCATAAGCTATATCAGGTCTTGTGAAATTCATCAGATGCATCAGACTCCCAATAATCTGAGCATATTTAGACTGAGCAATTGGGTCACCATTATTTTTCTTTAATTGAGTGTTACCGTCATAAGGAGTACTCAGGTGTCACATCATAATTTTCAAACTTCCTAAGAAGTCTCTCTATATAATGTTCTTGTGACAACATTATACCATCACCTTTCCTTATAATTTTAACACTCAATATCATTTTGGTTTCACCCAAATCTTTCATATCAAAATTAGAAGACAAAAAATATTTAGTACTATTTACAATATCTAAACTAGTACCAAATATAAGCATGTCATCCACATATAAACTGATTATCACATATTGATCATTTATAATTTTGACATATACACATTTATCTACTTGTACAAACGAGAATCCATATTTTATCAATACTTGATCAAATTTCTCATGTCACTGTTTAGGAGCTTGTTTCAGACCATAAAGAGATTTAATTAGTTTGCAAACCTTATTTTCTTGTCCAGATACAATACATCCCTTAGGTTGAAACATATAAATTTCTTTTTCTAAATCACCATTTAAAAAGGCTGTTTTGACATCCATTTAATGAATAACAAGTTTATGAATAGAAGCTAAAGCAAATAAAACTCGAATAGATGCAATTCTAGTTACTAGTGCAAATGTATCGAAATAGTCAATATTTTATTTTTGAGAAAATCCTTTTGCTACTAAACAAGGTTTGTACTTTTCTATAGAGCCATCAGAGTTATATTTTCTTTTAAAAATCCATTTGCAACCAATAGGTTTTGCACCAGGAGGTAAGTCTACCAAAATCCAAGTTTTATTTGTCAAGATAGAATCAATTTTAGATTTGATTGCTTCTTTCCAAAATTTACAATCAGGAGAAGAAATAGCATCGGAGTATGTTAAAAGATCATTATCAATAAGAAAAGTTTGAAAATCATTTCCATATGAAAATTCTTTCCTTGGCCTTTTGCTCCTTCTTAATTCCTCAATTGGAATAATTTCATTATTTATTTCAACAGGTGCATGAGAAATTTTACTAGACAGTGGAAAAATATGTTCAAAAAATTCACTATTCTTTGTCTCAATAATTGTATTACAATCCAGCACATCACTTCTTAAAACAAGAAATCTATATGCAGCACTATGTTCAGCATATCCAATAAACATACAATCAGAAGTTTTAGAACCTAATTTTCTTTTCTAAGGTTCGGGCAACAATACTTTAACAAGACACCTCCATACTTTCAAATATTTTAAATTAGGTTTATAATTTTTCTTTTCAACTACTCCATTAGATTCGGGTGAATAAGGTGGTGTTACTTCATGTATTATACCTTCATGTTCACAGAAGCTATGCAAGGCTAAATATTCGTCTTTTCTATCAGACCTAATTCCTTTATCTTCTTGTTGATTTTCTACCTCAGACTTATAAGATAAAAGGCATTATATGTACCATCTTTATTTCTAAGTAAATAAAGTTTAGTATATCTAGAGTAGTCATCTATAAAAGTAACATAATATCTTTTTCCTCCTTTAGTCATAATTTGTTTTAAATCACCTAAATCTGTGTGGATTAAATTTAATTGTTTAGTTTCTCTTTGAACAGTTATACAAGTCTTCTTTGTCATTTTAGTTTCTGTACATATCTCACATTTGTCCATTTTTTCATTAATACCAGAAATTAGACCACAAGATTGCATTTTCTTTATATAACTAGCATTAACATGTTCTAATCTAGCATGCCATAAAGAAATTAAATCAACAATATAGGCAGATGAAAATCTATTTTCATTGATCACATTTGAAAGAATTTGTAAAATAGAATGCCGACATACCTTATTGGCATATTGCCAAGATTCTTGCATCTTGACATCCGTAGTTGTAGGTGGTTGTGTTTCTATCGGTGCATAGGCTATTCCATGAATGTCGAGTAGAAAGTGCACACGTTCTTGCCATCTTTTGAAGCTTTCATTGACAAAAACTTCAATTTTGGATACGTCTAGAAAAGGCCAAACGTAGTGCGACTGCAATTGATCCTGATGCAGGTTGCGAGGTGTTAACATTGTTGGAGGCCTTAGTTTCTTAGATTGTTGGATAAATGGCTACAACAATGTTAACACTATCTGCTTGAGTCGTGCGTAGCACTGTCCTAAGAAACTATTTCATGAAATTGAAATGTTTTCCCAAGATTAAACAAGCCTTCTTCTATTTATTGCGAACAAGAAAGACAAGCTTTCTTCTTGTTGCAAACTAGAAGGACCAGAACTAGCAAATTAAAACCAGCAGATATATATAAAAAAAGAAGAAGATGAGAACAGAATTATCAGGAAGATATCAACTAACAAAAAATAAAAGAAAGAGAGAGAAAGAGAGATGGAGCAGCTATCAGAAAGATATCAGCTGAAGCTGCTGGTGTGATTTTCTGAGGAGGGAATGGGTCCTATTTATAGATTTCAGAATGAGGTGCAACCCTTCTCACTTCCAATGTGGGACAAAGACTGCAACTTTTCTCACTTCTCAATGTGGGACAGAGAAAACAATACTTCTCATTTTTCGATGTAGGACAAAGAATATTTTTGAAATACTATATATTTTACAACAGAACCTATATTCAGCGGGCTACTATTTTGGTGCTTATGACCCCATAAGTCGATTGCTGCGATTTTTTGCTTCCTCCTAGGATGCCCCAAAAGAAAGAAAAAAAAAAGAGTTTCCTAGTTGCTTATCAATTGAGGAAAATGCTGGTGATTACTTTTTTTTTTTTTTTGAGGAAAAAGCTGGTGATTCCTGATTGCTTCCTGGATTTTAACCTAAAGTGTATAATTGCTTAAGAAAACGTTGTACTATTAAAAGAAATTCTGGACCACATCAAGTACCCCATAGCATCCAAGTAAAACAGCGAGTTGATATGTGCAAGGAGGCCGGGGAGGTGGCTGTTGGGTTGGAGTGGAGTGGACATTTGCGTTGGGTTAGTGGGCATAAGTTGTTTACAGAATGGTTGGTAAAAAAAATTATGGTTGGGTTTACAGATGGTTGATGATACTATTATACCTAGTATTCCTGTACGCATTCAGAATCTGCTTCTAAGAGTAGAACTGATAATTTGAGTAATCTTGACCTTTCTTCATATGTGAACCAAGGAATGCCTCTGCCTGGATGTATTGTTCACCAAGAAACCTAGTCTCATGTTTCTAGTAGATTCGATTATCAAAATGGTTCTTGCAAATATACTTTTGGGAGAAATTGGTGGCCACCTTCTGGTTCATTTGCCGCCAACCATCCAGTTTGAGCTGCTTATGGAAGAAGTTGGAGGCCATGATAATTGAATGCAGGATCTGTAAATTGCTGTAAATGAATGCTAGCAAAGTTTTATCAATTAGGGTCTGTTTGGTTGGAAATAAAATGTTTTCCTTGGGAAAATATTTTCCGTGAAAGTAATTTTCCATGAAAATCATTTCCCTTTCATCATTTTCAGGTGTTTGGTTAGCTTATTGAAAATATTTTTTTACTTCATTTTTTTGGTGTTTGTTTAACTTTTGAAATATTTTCACTTTTATCTCTATCTTTACTTTCTACACATTATAACTACATACTTCTTCCCATGCAAAATAAGAAAATTTATCTCATTGTTTAACTTTAAAAAATCTTGGAGAAATGTATATATGAATAAAAAATATCTCTTTAAGTAATAAACAAATTGCTGGCCATTTAGTGTCAAATATCAATCACTTGCAATACTTATTGTGACATATATCTTGCACTCTCACTGCTGAAAGTTTCTCTAGAAAAGAATGTCCCTATTATATATAATTAATTACTAGCATACGATGAGCAGGATGAGGTTTTTTTTTTATATTTTGAATATATTAGGGGGAGGGTTGGGTGGTACGGGAGAGGGAGTGTAAGGAAGAGGTCTTGGGTTCGAGTCCTCCTGTTTACACTAAAAAAAAAAAAAGAACATACTATAAAATATTTTCAGTAAATTTGGAACATACTACAGGCGGGATGCATGCATTTCGGAAAACAACTTCAGTAAGTTTGGAAGGGAAGTTGTTTTCCATAAGATGAGTGAAAATATTTTCCTGGAAAACATTTTCACCCGAAACAAACGGACCCTTAATGTGTATATTGCTCCTCATAGTCGAAATAGTGATGCCTTCCTGCTGACAAATTGACCATCTTATATTAGCTTTTGGAATTTGAATCTTCCGGTTGCTTGCAAGCTTCTTAACATACATTGTAGGATATATTATACTTCTTGTACATGTAAAAATTTTCAGGAGGTGCAAAAAAAGACACTTGGTTTATAATTCTATTTTATAACAAAAAAATGCAAAAATAAATAAACAATTATTATGTAGTTAGCTAATTTGGCTTTTCTTTTCTTAGCTAACCATATGTTCCAAAGCAAACATTCTGGTATAAAAAGCTATACGTAAAAGTATTGTGCATGAATGGAAATATAGAAATATATTAGTAGAAGGCTAATAGAAAGTTAAGTTATGCTATAGATGTTATGCACTTATTAGGTTAGATCCCATCTCCCTTTAATTTTTTTATTATTAGAAAATGATAAACAGTATTAGCAGATGTAGTTTTGTAAGTTCCATAGAAAACCTCAGGGCTTCACACTGTTATAATTTTGTTAAATTTTTGGACAATTTTGCTCTCCCTTTACTCCCATGACGGTGAAGTTGCTAAGCCTTAGTTACAATTTTTCTTCCTATCCATCCCTTCACCCATGATCCGACATCACCACTCCAAAACCCAAACATCCAATACCAATGCGAATGCCTCATACTTTGGTAAAACTCTGGCAAAGGTATCAGAGTTTCCAAACTTTGAACTCGAGCCAGGTGGTTTCAATTGCTTCCTCATTTCTGGCTTGAGATTAGATGATCAAGCTATACACATTACACACCAATTCTTAAAGAGGTTGGTACTCGAAGAAATTCCGGAGAAGTTGAGAAACAGAAACCAACCATGATAGTAATAATGGCATTTTTAAGAACTTCCACACAACGTACACTTCAAGTTTGAGGACTGACCTTGACTCTCAAAAGTGAAATCCATGAATCAAGACCAGAAAAAGGTACATGGCATTGCGAGTCTTCCAGCTTGAGGGCCAGTGTGTTTAATGGCATTTCTAAGAAATTCCACACAACAATTCTAGTGGAAGACGGATCTTTGTCTCTCAAAAGCGGAATCAGATCAATTCCAAGTCATACACATTAAAACGCGTATGTCATGGTGCTCGTTTAACTCTCCATATGTAGTCTTCAAATCCAGACTGTCTACGAGCCTTGAGGCTTTCTGTTCCCTCAGGTATTGTAAGGCTTGTAGTATCGGTAAGGTTTTGATCATGGTTTTTTTTTCCACCTTTTTGCTCTTATTGACGATTGTCTACAATTCTTTTGATTTATAAGAACAGTCAATATAGCTAAAAGCAGCATCACAGATTGTCTACACTTCGAGTTTGAAGACGTATGGACATAGACTCTTAAAAGCAATCAATTAATCAAGACCACAAACACTGCATTGCGCGACTTCCAAATCAAACCGCGTGCTTTAACTATCCATATCACTGTCACTGATTTTAAATGCAGAGTCTTTCAATCCAGACTACTGTACTTAGAGTGCTTATGCATTTCATCTACCTTGCGGTCTTACATTTATTTTTGACGTGCGGACTTTAACTGCCTGATGTTCCCTGCTGTATTGTAAGGCTTGTAGTATCGGTAAGGTTTTGATCATGGTTTGTAGTTTAACCATGAGTTTAACTTGAAGGCATGATACCAAAAGAGATTGAAGAATCTCTCGCAATTACACTAGCATAAGTTTACAATGTGTTATAGAGTTTCAGAATAACTAAATGTCTACAATGAGTAGACCACTTTATTCGATGTTAAAACAATTTGGAGAAGAATTATCTACAATTTGTTTTTAATTGCAATAATTAAAAGGTCATCTAATGATATAAACTAACATAATGATTAAAACTATGCATAAAAATTGTATAAAAGTGCACAATAATAAAAATTATGCATTGAGTGCTAGATGTATAGTTTCATATACGCAATGGGCAGATAATGTATACACAGTTTAACTATCAAATGAACGTTTAGTTAACTTGTAATTCATAAGGTTGAGAAAAGTTTAATGTCAAGTGCATAAGATTTGTTAGAAAGAAAATAAAAATAGCATTGTGTAATATATATTTTTTTTAATGCTGCTTTGGAGAAATGATGGTGATAACTGTATAGAATTTTAAAACTTTCGGGAGGCAATTGTCGGGTTAGAGGACATATTACCAAATCTCATGGGGTGCAAAAGTGAGGCAACAATAGCAAAACCTTTTTATAGACTATATATTCTAAAATTTCTAAAAAATTGAGAAGGTGCAGTCGGGCTAGCAATGGCTCCATCTATATATTTATATAAATATATTCTCATATATTTGTCGAGTGGAAATATTACCAAATTTCAAGGGGTGCAAAAGTGAGGCAACAATAGAAAAAACTTTTTATAGACTATTCTAAAATTTCTAAAAAAAAAAAAATTGAGAAGGTCCAATTGAGCTGGCTATGGCTCCACCTATATATCTATATATATAAATATATATATATATATATATATATATATTCTCATGTTTTGCGGAGTGGATTTTTTTATCTTTTTGCCATGTGGCAAACCAAATTATAAATAAATTGTTTTTTTATTTTTTGAGGATTTTATTTTTGTCTTTTTTTCTTGGCAACCAATCTATTAATTACTTACCTTATATAAGTTTGTATGTTTGTACCTTCTTTATTTTTTTGTTAATCAACTCATCTTTTCTTTTTTTTTTTTAAATCCTCTTCAAGCACTTTTTCTATTTTTATTATTGGTTTGATCATTCGTGATCATTAATTTGGACAAATTATGCTACGTCAATGTTGACGTAATAGTATCTATTTTCTCTCTTTACCTTCCTCTCTAATAATTCTTTTTTTCTTCTAATAATTCTTATTGTAATAATAATGTTATTTAATAGATTTCCTAAAATTATTTCATCATTAGTGTTTTCTTATCTACAACATATATGTCTTGCATATTTCGCAAGGAAGTTCTTTTTTGATGGTCAAGTCAAGTGTTCTCCAATTTTCTTATTAATCAACCCTGAATCTCGCTTAATTAATTTTCTCAATTAATTGACCCGGAGTTAAATATATATACCTTTTAACCATCTACTTTTTTAACATCATATAACTATGTATATGAAATGATAATGATGATACTAAATAGCTGAATATATATGATATATGAATTGACATGTATAATTTTGGTATGTTTCATCATTTTTCTTAACAAACTCAAATAATTGCTTTTCTTTGATCCCTATAAAGTAAAGGGAAATGTTATATGCACTCCATTTTTTGTTATTAGCACCTCCACTATTTGTTTTACCATATAATCTAATAAATAAAAATTATATGATTAAAATGATAGTGAGAGTGTGATCAACAAAAATAGGAGTGCAAATAATATTTTTCGTAAGTAAATTATATTTATGTTTCTTTTAACATCAGAATTTTCCTTTTTTACATTCAATATACTCCCTTTGTCTCATTAAAAGTGTCACACTTTCTATTTTGGAATGTCCTAAAATGTTTGTAATCTTACCAAAATTAGAGTTACTTTTGACCACTTTTTTCAATGTTATCCCCACCATTTACTACATTTCATATTAAATTCATTTTTGAATTTTGAATTTTTATGGGCTATTTTAAAAGTTAGAATATCGAAATGCGACAATTTGGACAGAGGCAATAACTCTTAATTTTTTCCATTTTTTTATCTCAAAATGAAACTACAAGTTCAATGTTAATATTTTTTTCATTTTTTTTCATTTTAGAATAAAACTGCAAGATCACTCTTAAATTTTTTCTTTTATCATCTCAAAACAAAACTTTAAGATCACTCTTAATTTTTCCCCCTCTCATCTCAAAACAAAACTTTGGGTAAGTTTTCAATTAATTTTCTTTCTTAATTTGAGTGGCGTGGTTTTGATCATAATTGGTGCAATATTACATCATAAACATAATTCAATAATTTCATGAAATTAACTTTTAAATTAGTTATTCATACCAAAAAGCACCACATGTATACTCAAATGTATGCATTCCAAATGTGTCAATTTTACAATTCTTAGTATATAATTATGTTTTGATCCACAGTATTATTAAAAAGTCTTTCAACACAATAGATGCAGTCCCATTAAAGAAGCAGGTTAAGAACTAGTTTAAATAAAAGTTAAACCGTACAAGAGTATTTCATTTGATAGGTTGGCTATTAAAAGGGTGTCAGCTGTTAATATTTTGGCAAAAGTGTAACTATTTCGAAAAAGTGACTGTGCATTCATATTGTAAATGCGATTTAAATGTTTTAACGAGTTTTGCCATTCATTAAAAATCCTTAATACAGTCATCCTTGAGAGTGCAGCTCCCTTTAAATTAAGAAAAGGAAAAACAAAACCTGGTCAAGAAACAAAAAAGTCTTCCACGTGTTTAAGCCTGCAGAAAAGTCTTCTAAGAAATTTTGCACAACAATTGCAGTGAACTTGACTCTCAAATGTGAAACCAAATTAAGGGCAGAAAGAACGCGTTACAAGCCTTTCTTGGTCCCCCTAAGACGCAGACAGGAAAGACCTTGACTTAGACTTAAAATGCAGATCTTTAAATTCATGCTACCTCAGAAAGAATTTGATGGGAATTAGCTGAAATGTCAATTTCGCTGTTACTTAAGCACTAAATCAAATAATGGCCTAACCATCTTGCATAAAACCGTAAAGGAATTATGTGAATAAATGTAAACATCACACGAAAATAAATTGGATATTCATGCAAATTATAGATGGTTTAGTGGACATTATGATTTTATCACACACATTTGTTGAGTGCATCTAGTTCAATTGCCGTTACTGATGGTGTTTTCCATCCATTTTTTACTTTATATAGAATTACAAGAGAATTATGTCAAAATTTCAAAATTTTAGGAGGTCATGTGGCAATATATAAAACTATAAGGGAGTTATATGTAATTTAATCCTAAAACTAATTATCAAAATTCCAAGATCCTAAATAAGAAGCCAAGAAGGATAAATTACTAGTTACCCTCATATCCATTTTCATAATATCATATGATCCCCCTAAAGTTTTAAAATATCCACATAATCCTCTTATGATTTTATGTCAAGTGAAAGTTTGATGAAAAATAGTCTTCATAACATCTTAGTTGCAATGATAATATATCCTTATCTCAGGCACTAAATTGAATAAGGGTCTAATCACTTTTCATAAAATCACAGGAGCATTATGCAGTTACATACGAAACTATAGTGGGTTAAATGCATATTTATGCAAAATTATAGAGGAGTTAAGTGAATATTATAATTTTATTATCATACATACTTTCAAAACCCGTCTCAGTCAATCAACGTAAACGAAGATACTTTCCGTCCATTTTCCGTTGTACATAATGTCATTGGAGATAATGTGAGTATTTTGAAACTTTAAAGGAGGTTATGTCATATTACGCAAAAATATGAGGGGTTGAGTAATTTTCCCAAATAAGAGAAGCCAAATTTTGTACCTCTTTAAAACTACTATAGTATGATGCAAAAAGAAACTTCTAGGCTATGTATAGTTTTTTTCCATGACAATAATACGCATTGCAAATGTAAGAGGGAAAGGAAGAAATTAAAAGAAATTCCACTTTTTCACTATCTAAGAAACTTTTACCATATATGGACTTCAAAGCAAATTTGGGGCTACATCTGAGAAGCTGCATGCAAGACCCAAGAGAAACTGCATGCAAGACCCAAGTGAAAGACCGACTTTGACTCTCGAAAGCGGAATGAAATCAAAGGCCGAAAAAGACAGAATACTCTCGAAAGTTGTGCTCGTTTAACTCTCCATACCAAGCCAATAATCCAGATCGACTACCACAGAATACTCAAATTGTTTTTTATTTAGTAGAATCGTATACCTGTTAGGTGTCCAATTCTATCATACATTTCATCTATCTTATCTTAGTTACGGTCTTTCACGGTAATAGAGCATCGATGTATGTTGTATGCAGCGGAGTTGTTCTTCTCATGATACTGGCTATTGCACCAGTAGCAATTGCAACAGCAGCAAAGTCTGCTCTGAATTTAGAAGCTGAAGCACTGCTCAAGAGTGGCTGGTGGGGACTCAGCAGTATTATTGCAACAAACATCTCTGCCCGCTGCCGTTGGTCTGGTATCATTTGCAACGATGCTGGTAGTGTTACCGAAATACTACTTCCAAACTACGGAATTCAAGATGAGTTGACAAATCGTGAATTGACAAATTTCAGCTTCTCTTCTTTTCCGAACCTGGTTAGACTAGATCTCAGTGGAAATGAACTTGACGGAGTCATCCCACATCAAATAGGTACACTCTCCAAACTCACCTATCTCAATTTGTCTTCCAACGATCTTCTAGGTGAGCTTCCTTCTTCTATAGTAAACCTCACGCAACTAGCACAACTCGATGTTTCTTTGAATTCGATTAAATGCTTAATTCCTCCAGGTGTCGGAAACTTGACAAACTTGATTACTCTAGACTTGAGCCACAATTTGTTTTTTGGTCCAATGCCTTCAACTCTTGGCCACTTGTCCAAATTAGCTTCCCTCTATCTCAGGGGCAATGGACTTGAGGGAGACATCCCAAATCAAATAGGTGCACTCTCCAGGCTTGTCTATCTCAATTTCGCTTCCAACTATCTTTATGGTGAGCTCCCATCTTCTCTAGTAAATCTTACGCAACTAGTACAACTCGATGCTTCTTGGAATTTGATTGGCAGCTTAAATCCTCTAGGGATCGGAAACTTGACAAATTTGGTTACTCTAAATTTGAGTTACAATTCTTTTGGAGGTCCCATCCCTCCCACTCTTGGCCAATTGTCTAATCTAGATTCCCTTGACCTCAGCAATAACCACTTCAATGGGACAATTCCTTCAGCTCTTTTTAATTTAACAAATCTTTCTTGGTTACATATTCAATGGAATCCCAAAATTGGAGGATTTCTCCCAGAAGAAATAGGAAATTTGAAGAGATTACTTGAATTAGACTTGAGTTATAGTGGATTTTCTGGTAGCATCCCTTCAACACTTGGTCAATTGTCTAATCTACGTTCCCTTGACCTCAGCAATAACCACTTCAGCGGGACAATTCCTTCATCTCTTTTTAATTTGACAAATCTTTCCCAACTAGACATTCACTCGAATCCTGCAATGGGAGGATTTCTCTCAGAAGAAGTAGGAAAATTGAAGAGTTTAGATAAATTAGACTTCAGCGGCCTTAATCTTTCAGGTGCCCTTCCTTCATCTCTTTGCGGCCTAACCAAGCTAGTCTCTCTTTCAGGCGCTCAGAATCAAATGCATGGTTCCATTCCCCCGGAAATAGGAAATTTGAAAATTTTGAAACATCTTCTCCTTGGGTCCAACCGGCTGACTGGTCAAATCCCTCTGACCCTTGGCAATCTGACTGCTCTAGTTTCTTTGGACCTCTCTTCTAACCAAATAAGTGGTTCCATACCTCTTCAACTTTCCATTATACCTTCTCTAACATTTCTAGATCTTTCCTCAAACCAACTTAGAGGTCCGATTTCATTTATATTAAATTTGGACACCCGGTCTAGCTTGAAGCGTTTATATCTACAAAACAACTCTTTGAGTGATATTTTCCCATGGAAAATTCTAGATCTCCCTCTGTTACAGACAGTGGACTTAAGTCGTAACCGCATTAGCGGAAAGATACCAACCCAATCGGAGCCGCACGTTTCGACTTTGGATCTTTCCCACAATATTCTCTCTGGCACTGTCCCCTCGTCTCTTCTGCAACTGGAGGACGTCGACCTGTCCTATAATGCTTTGGAAGGTGAACTTCCGTGTAAGCTTGTCATTCAGTTTGGTTCAGAAAGATTTGTCGGCAATCCAGACTTGCATTACACTTCCACTCTTTGTGGTGCATCTCCTCCAGTTATGAAAAATCACAGACATCACCCCCCATACTACATCATAGGTCTTGGCGTGTCCTTGTTGGCGTTCTCATTAATTGGCGGAATAGTGCTCTATATCTTCAGCAAAACCAAAGTCAAGAAAGTGGAAATTGAGCTGATGGACAATAAACATGGAGACATTTTTAGAATTTGGAACTATGATGGAAATATGGCTTATGAAGACATAATTAAAGCAACCAATGATTTTGATGTCAGTTATTGCATCGGGACAGGGGGTTATGGCAGCGTGTACAGAGCTCAGTTGCCAAGTGGGAAAGTAGTGGCTTTGAAAAAGCTTCATCGTTTGGAAGGCGAGAATCCAAATTTTGACAAGAGCTTTAGGAATGAAGCCGACATGCTATCTAAAATCAGGCACAGGAACATTGTAAAGCTCTTCGGATTCTGTCTGCACAAGCGATGCATGTTTCTGATTTATGAGTATATGGACAGAGGAAGCTTGTTTTGTATCTTGAGAGATGAAACTGAAGCTGTGGAGCTGGACTGGATTAAAAGAGTGAATTTGATCAAAGGCATTGCCAGTGCATTGTCCTACTTGCATTACGATTGTGATCCGCCAATCATTCACAGGGATGTATCAAGCAACAACATTCTTTTGAATTCACAGCTCGAAGCAACTCTTTCTGACTTTGGAACTGCAAGGATTTTGGAACTTGATTCATCAAATCAAACGGTCATTGCAGGCACCTTTGGCTACATGGCACCAGGTAGGTGACCTTGTTATGCTAGATCACTTTCTTTTTTTCACCTTGTTTTTCATATTTTCTTGATGCACATACTAGGCTTAACTTTCAATTGAAACGATTATTTTTTTGAACAGCAAGTATCACAACATTGTTCAGATCATTTAGTACTGAAAACTCGATACAATTTGTACTCCTTTACCATAGCAGCCATATCAATATATCAAAGGATAGCAATTAGATTAGTCGGACTAAGAATCCAGAGTTGTTCAGTTTATTTTATCCAAATGTACACTCACTTGTGAATGCAGAGCTAGCCTATACCATGGTGGTCACTGAAAAGTCCGATGTGTATAGCTTTGGCGTTGTGGTGCTAGAAACGCTGTTTGGAGAGCATCCACGAGAATTCCTTTCTTGCATATCATCACAACCCAATGAACCAATAATGCTGAAGGATCTTCTTGATGCCCGTCTGCCCCCTCCGACTAACCCTTCGGTGGTTCGAAATGTGGTTGTCGCAACAGCGTTAGCCCTGGATTGCGTCAACGCAAACCTGAAATGTCGACCAACAATGCAGCAGGTGGTGAACCGATTTGAAGTGGGCAGGCAAGAACCAACTAGGCCTTTGCATACCATTGCTGTGAATCAGCTTGTTAGTCCAGTACTTTCGCTGCGTGACCAAACCTGCGCAGATGGGACGAGTAGCTTAAGCACCATAAATGAATTCCATGTGTTGGATATCTCTGCGACTCTGCCATCATCCAATTTTTCTATCCATGTTTCTTCCTAAACAACTTTGACATCTGGTAGGAAACAGAATACGATCGTGCTTTGCAAAAATGGAAACTTGGCCAAGCACTTAGATTGCTGCTAGATAAGGCCATTTGGTGTGCTAATGAAAAAAAAAGTGTACTCATTAATGAACAAGTAGTTTAAGCACCATGAATGACTTTCATGTGGATATCTCTGCCATATCCAATTTTTCTATCGATGTGTCTACCTACCTATAATATTTATACCGAAGGAGAATTTACCACTTGTCTTTATTTATGTAGGTGAATTCTAGGCAGAGCAACACTTACCAATCTAACAATTTGCAATTCCAAGTCTAGATTTAAAGAAATATTAGTTTAAGGATTCAAATATACAAAACTCATGCCAAAAATGATAGGATCAGGTCAATCCAAAGTTGTATTTTAAAAAAAATATGTTGCATAAATTCAAGCTTGCATAGCCTATAGGGATAATTTCAGAAACCTCCCTTGAGATTTTTGACGATTGCAGAGACCTCCCCTCAAGTTTATTAAGTTACACCTACTTCCCTTGCTTTTACTATTTATGTAACAATATAGGCCAAAAGGCTATATTTTTTTTTCAAAAATCCTAAACTACCCTTTTTGTACAAAAATAAAACAAAAATTATTTTGCCAATTCCTTTCTTTCATATTTCAACCAAACCCACTGTACTAACAAACTAACCTAACAAATAGTCTAATTCCAAATTCTAAACCCAAGTAATTCCATCATCATAGTTATAAAATTGCTTCTCCCAAAGCATGCATTCAATTTTGAAGATTCGTTCCATTTTTCAAAAATATTCTCACCATATGGTTACATGGAACGGTCAAACTCACAATCAACTGTTCTTATGTTTGCATAATCTTTAATATAGGATGCCATGGTTTGGTTCCATATAAGTGGTTTAACTCCTACTACATGAGCCACATTGTGGTCTTGAAGAAAATCCTTAGGGAAGATTTAGGTATGGATGGGATTAATCAAGTTTAAGAAAAGGAAAGGCATCATTATGACTATAGAGATCTTCAAAAAATTCATTGTGCCTAAAATCAAAATTCTATTTACAATTAATCACACCCCAAACTTCAAACCCAATACCCACACTTTCTCAAAACAAAATAATCCAACCTACTATTAAATCTCCAAACATGTTAACGTTTTAAATACAGAGAAGAAACTCTATCTTCATAACGAAACCACAACCAACAATTGTCAAGCATAAAAAGAAACAGGGTAAAATACCAAAAATCCCCCTGTGGTTTGCCAAATGTACATTTTACATCCCTATGGTTTGAAAACCTACAATTTAACTCTCTGTCGTTTCAACTAAAATGAAAATCTGACAGAAAACATCTAAACTAATGTCTAAATGGAAAATGTCAAAATTGCCTCTCTAGAAGTCAATTCCTCGGAAGAATGTTTCGTGCATTTGAGAATAGGTAAAATACCAAAAATCCCCCTGTGATTTGTCAAATGTACACTTTACCTCCCTATGGTTTGGAAACACACAGGGCATCATTGGCAAGTGAAAATATTATCACAACCACAACTCTCAGCAGAAGTGCGTGGCACTTAAATACCGTTATTGTAGATGTTTTCTGTCAGACTTTCACTTTAGTTGAAACAACAGGGAGTTAAATTGTACGTTTCCAAACCATAGAGAGGTAAAGTGTACATTTGGCAAACCACATGGGGGTTTTTGGTATTTTACCCAAAGAAATATAAATGTACTTATTGACATCTTAAAAGGTTTTTTGGATGGATGATAGACATATTAGCAAATTTATCAATTTTAAACGCTCTTCCTCTTTTGGCCAATGATTGCATTATTTGTTCCATTATTATTGTGTGTCTCTTCATTTCCTTTTAATTTGACCGTGAAATCGGATTTTACTTCAACCATCAAATCTAATCTCTTAAATAAACTTGTGATTTAACAATTTCAAAGAGAAGAAAAGAGGAATAGAAATATATAGTAGGGGTGTGATTGGTTGCAATTATAGGCAATGGTTGGTGGTAATTTGAGAGCGAATTATAGGAAGAAGGGGTTGATGAATGAAAACAGAATGCTAGTAAGCGAGAGAATCGTCGTTAGCTGTAACTTGTAAACAGGATAGCCGAAAAGGTTAAGTTTTTTTTTCTATTTTTTTTAAATCTCATTTCTTTATACTATGAATTATTTATTAAGTGAATGTCATTATAGTCATATTATTGTGACAAGAGAGGTTAGTGTAATTTGTAAAACTTGAGGGGAGCCAAGTGAAATTGTCATAACCTCAAGGAGGTTTGTGAAATTATCCCTAACCTATAACCTAATTTAAAATTTGAACTCTAAATATGTAGCATGCATTTGCCTTTACTAGTTAAAAGAGAAAAAGGAATTTCACACGTAAGAAATTATTGAAACATAAATGGTGCAAACTTTCTTTTAAAAAAAATTTAATATAAATGTGCGAGTTTTTATCAATCTCTAGTTTGCCATATAAACATAGAATGATTTTCATATGAATTTATTATATCACCTATTAGTTTTAATTCACTAAACTCAACCACAGAAAAGAAAAAACAGGAACATCAAGTTTCGAAATATGGAACCTATATTCAGCGGGCTACTATTTTGGTGCTTATGACCCCATAAGTCGATTGCTGCAATTTTTTACTTCCTCCTAGGATGCCCCAAAAAAAAAAAAAAAAGAGTTTCCCGGTTGCTCATCAATTGAGGAAAACGCTGGTGATTCCTTTTTTTTTTTTTTTTTTGAGGAAAAAGCTGGTGATTCCTTATTGCTTCCTGGATTTTTAACCTAAAGTGTATAATAGCTTGAGAAAACGTAGTAATATTAAAAGAAATTCTGGAGCACATCAAGCACCCCATAGCATCCAAGTAAAACAGCGAGTTGATTTTTGGCGTTGTGGTGCTAGAAACACTGTTTGGAGAGCTTCCGCGAGAATTCCTTTCTTGCATATCATCACAACCCAATGAACCAAGAATGCTGAAGGATCTTCTATATGCCCGTCTGCCCCCTCCGACTAATCCTTTGGTCGTTCGTAATGTGGTTCTCGCGACAGCGTTAGCCCTGGATTGCATCAATGCAAACCCGAAATGTCGACCAACAATGCAGCAAGTGGTGAACCGATTTGAAGAGGGCAGGCGAGAACCAACTAGGCCTTTGCACACCATTGCTGTGAATCAGCTTGTTAGTCCACCAGTACTTTCACTGCGTGACCAAACCTGCGCAGATGGGACGAGTAGCTTAAGCACCATAAATGAATTCCATGTGGATGTCTCTGCGACTCTGCCATCATCCAATTTTTCTGTCCATGCTTCTACCTAAACAACTTTGACATTTGGTAGGAAACAGAATAAGATCGTGCTTTGCAAAATGGAAACTTGGCCAAGCACTTAGATTGCTGCTACATACTGCCATTTGGTGTGCTAATGACAAAAAAAGGTGTGCTAATTAATGAAGAAGTAGTTTAAGCACCATGAATGACTCTCAAGTGGATATCTCTGCCATATCCAATTTTTCTATCGATGTTTCTACCTACCTATGATATTTATAGCGAAGGAGAATTTACTACTTGTCTTTATTTATGTAGGTGAATTCTAGGCAGAGCAACACTTACCAATCTAACAATTTGCAATTCCAAGTCTAGATTTAAAGAAATATTGGTTTAAGGATTCAAATATACAAAACTCATGCCAAAAATGAGATGATCAGGTCAATCCAAAGTTGTATTTAAAAAAAAATAAATTTGCATAAATTCTAGCTTGCATAACCTATAGGGATAATTTTAGAAACCTCCCTTGAAATTTTTGACAATTGCAGAGACCTCCCCTCAAGTTTATTAAATTACACCTACCTCCCTTGCTTTTACTATTTATGTAACAATATAGGCCCAAAAGACTATATTTTTTCTCAAAAATTCTAAACTACCCTTTTTGTACAAAAATAAAACAAAAATTATGTTGCCAATTGCTTTCTTTCATATTTCAACCAAACCCAGTGTACTAACAAACTAACCTAACAAATAGTCTAATTCCAAATTCTAAACCCAAGTAATTCCATCATCATAGTCATACAATTACTTCTCCTAAAGCATGCATTCAATTTTGAAGATTCGTTCCATTTTTCAAAAATATTCTCACCATATGGTTATGACAAGTGCCAAACCTGTGCAATAATAATTATTAAAAAGTCCTAATTACCACCACAATTAATTATAGAACAAATCCAAGTACTGGAGCAGGGAACCTAGGTGTGCAATGGGTTACTTGATTCACCCTATTCCCGAAGAGTTTGCTTGATCCGATATACCAGATTTGTCTATAAAAATATTAACTTTGCGTACAATGGCAAGTAGGGTCGATTCCACAGGGAGCGGGTAGGAAATTATTCTTTCCAAATTAGTAGAACGGAATTGGGGGATTTTCAATGGGAGGCAAATAAAAATGAAATAAAACAACAAAATTCAAAACTAACTCACAAAGCACAAATTTACTAAAAATAGCAATTAATAGAAGTTCTACCCAAAGGATCAACTGCTCAGGCACGGTCCAATTAAATGATCATTGATGCAAAGATATTTCACCCATTCATCACTAGGTTGGTTATAGTTGTCAACAAGGTCTGACAACCAGTTCTTCCTTACTTTCTCGACAGTCAAGGTACGACCATTGACTGCTTCTCTAACCAGATAACAACCCTAGGTACGACCATAGGAATTTAATTACCCAATTGCATTAAAGGTAGAAGAACCCAACCCTAACTAATAAACACGCTAAGAGGGTTTATTTAAATTAGATCTTACGTTTCCCCAACATAAAGCCAATTATGGTGGTTGTCACTAGGTATCAACTAAACGAACAATTACGGATTCAATTTAGTTAATGTGACAGTAGGCTATTAAATTAAATCAAATACCCGGCCGTTGATATTTAATTAATAAAATACCCATGAACAATTAATTCAGGAAACGCACGAATAGTAATAATTTGGAAGAAATAAAGAAGATTCGATTAGATCTCACAGACATTGTGGATCGCGCCTTCGCGTCGACCTTTGGGTGGAGGAGAAAGCTAGCCGCTCCTCATCGTGTCAATCCCGCGTGATTTAATTGAATTCATTCAATTAATTTCTGAAGAATTGGAAAGGTGAAACAACGAAGGAACAGTTCTTCGTATTTTGCGTCTACGCTCGAGCCGCCAGCACAAGGGAAATCTCACGAAATTTAGAAGAGTCAAAAGTGAAAAGTGAAAAGGGTCTCGATTGTACAGAGCCCAGATGCAATACGAAAAATCTCCAATGTCTGACCGCTAGCCGAAGAAGAAACAAAAGCAAAGAAAAGTGTCTAGCCAAAAATTGCAAAAAGTAAAACTAAAGCTAAAAGAAGTGATCCCCCCGAATCTTGCTTTTTCCTCCTTTTTATAGCCGCCGTCAGTAGTATTCCTCCCAGGAAGAGGCTTTTGCCTAAGGGGCGCTGATCCCACGCTTCAGGTTCACGTGGACCGGGGTCCGTCTTTTCGGTAGCATCTACCTTTTCTGGCGTGGCCACGCCCTGAGATGAAAGGTCTTCTGGAAATTTACCTCAAGATATCATTTTTAATGCTAACCACCTACAATTCACACAAACATCAAATATGAGTGAAATTCCATTTCTTAACACCATGAATAGCCAAAATTAGGACAAGATGACAATGCAAAATATTCCAAATAACTGCTCTATCAGGTTATATGGAATGGTCAAATTCACAATCAACTGCCTTATGTTTGCATAATTTTCAACATAGAATGCCATGGTTTGGTTCCATGTAAGTGGTTTAACTCCTACTACATGAGTCACATTTTGGTCTTGAAGAAAATCCTTAGGGAAGGTTTAGGCATGGATGGAATTAATCAAGTTTAAGAAAAGGAAAGGCATCATTATGACTATAGAGATTTTCAAGAAATTCATTTTGCCAAAAATCAAAATTCTATTTCCAATTAATCACCCCACAAACTTGAAACCCAATGCCCACACCTTCTCAAAACAAAATAATTTAGCATACTATTAAATCCCCAAACATGTTAACATTTTAAATACAGAGAAGAAACTCTATCTCCATAACGAAACCACAACCAACAATTGTCAAGAATAAAAAGAAAGACATCATAAAAAGTTTTTTGGATGGATGATAGATAAGTTAGCAAATTTATCAATTTCAATCCCTCTTCCTCTTTTCGCCAATGATTGCATTATTTGTTCCATTATTATTGTGTGTCTCTTCATTTCCTTTTAATTTGACCATTTACTTCAATCATCAAATCTAATCTCTCAACTAAACTTGTGATTTGACATTTTTAAAGAGAAGAAAAGAGGAATAGAAATATATAATAGAGTTTGAGGGATCACTTGTGGTATGATTGGCTGCAATTATAGGCAATGGTTGGTGGTAATTTGAGAGCGAATTATTGGAAGAAAGGGTTGATGGATGAAAATAGAATGATAATAAGCGAGAGAATCGTCGTTAGCTGTAACTTGTAAACAGGATAGCAAAAAAGGTTAAGTTTCTTTTTCTTTTTTTTTTTTAAATCTCATTTCATTATACTATGAATTATTTATTAAGTGAAGGTCATTATAGTCATATTATTGAGACAAGGGAGGTTAGTGTAATTTGTAAAAAAACGAGAGGAGCCGAGTGAAATTGTCATAAACCTCAAGGGAGGTTTGTGAAATTATCCCTAACCTATAACCAAATTTAAAATTCGAACTCTAAATATGTAGCATGCATTTGCCTTTACTAGTTAAAAGAGAAAAAGGGATTTCACACTTAAGAAATTATTGAAACATAAATGATGCAAACTTTCTTTTAAAATAATTTTTTAATATAAATGTGCGAGTTTTTATCAATCTCTAGTTTGCCAAATAAACATAGAATGATTTTCAATACGAATTTATTATATCACCTATTAGTTTTAATTCACTAAACTCAACCGCAAAAAAGAAAAAACATAAACAGCAATTTTCGAAATGTGGAACCTATATTCAGCGGGCTACTATTTTGGTGCTTATGACCCCATAAGTCGATTGCTGCGATTTTTTGCTTCCTCCTAGGAAGCCCCAAAAGAAGAAAAAAAAAATGAGTTTCCCGGTTGCTCATCAATTGAGGAAAACGCTGGTGATTCCTTTTTTTTTTTTTTTTTTTGAGGAAAAGGCTGGTGATTCCTTATTGCTTCCTGGATTTTTAACCTAAAGTGTATAATAGCTTGAGAAAACGTTGTACTATTAAAAGAAATTCTGGACCACATCAAGTACCCCATAGTATCCAAGTAAACAGCGAGTTGATACGTGCAAGGAGGCAGGGGCGGTGGCTGTTGGGTTGGAGTGGAGTGGACATTTGCGTTGGGTTAGTGGGCTTAAGTTGTTTACAGAATGGTTGGTAAAAAAAAAAACTATGGTTGGGTTTACAGATGGTTGATGATAGTGTTATACCCAGTATTCCTGGTACGCATTCAGAATCTGCTTCTAAGAGTAGAACTGATAATTTGAGTAATCTTGACCTTTCTTGATATGTGAACCAAGGAATGCCTCTGCCTGGATGTATTGTTCACCAAGAAACCTAGTCTCATGTTTCTGGCAGATTGGATGATCAAAATGGTTCTTGCAAATATACTTTTGGAAGAAATTGGTGGCCACCTTCTGGTTCGTTTGCCGCCAACCATCCAGTTTGACCTGCTTATGGAAGAAGTTGGAGGCCATGATAATTGAATGCAGGATCTGTAAACTGCTGTAATGTATATATTGCTCCTCATAGTCGAAATAGTGATGCCTGCCTGCTGACAAATTGACCATATTAGCTTTTGGAATTTGAATCTTGCGAGTCTGGATTCTTTTCTGGTTGCTTGCAAGCTTCTTAACATACATTGCAGGATTATACTTCTTGTACATGTAAAAATTTTCAGGAGGTGCGAAAAAAGGCACTCGAGTTATAATTCTATTTTATAACAAAAAATGCAAAAATAAATAAACAATTATTATGTAGTTAGCCAATTTGGCTTTTCTTTTCTTAGCTAGCTATGTGTTCCAAAGCAAACATTCTGGTATAAAAAGCTATATGTGCAAGTATTGCGCATGAATGGAAATATAGAAACATATTAGTAGAGGGCTAATAGAAAGTTAAGTTATGGTATAGATGTTATGCACTTATTAGGTTAGATCCCATCTCCCTTTAATTTTTTTATTATTAGAAAATGATAAACAGTATTAGCAGATGTAGTTTTGTAAGTTCCATAGAAAACCTTAGGGCTTCACACTGTTATAATTTTGTTAAATTTTTGGACAATTTTGCTCTCCCTTTACTCCCATGACGGTGAAGTTTTACAATTTTTCTTCCTATCCATCCCTTCACCCATGATCCGATATCACTACTCCAAAACCCAAACATCCAATACCAATGCGAATGCTTCACACTTTGGTAAAACTCTGGCAAAGGTATCAGAGTTTCCAAACTTTGAACTCGAGCCAGGTGGTTTCAATTGCTTCCTCATTTCTGGCTTGAGATTAGATGATCAAGCTATACACAGTACACACCAATTCTTAAAGAGCTTGGTACTCGAAGAAATTCCGGAGAAGTTGAGAAGCAGAAACCAACCATGATAGTAAAGTGGGCAAGGGAAAGCCATGCACACATGCCCATTGATTGTCGACAAACCCTTAGTCATCATTTGGTTTTGATTAGACAAATATGAACTCAGCATTTGTTTCATGTAATGATAGCCATAAAGGAATCTTGAAGGCTAGAAAGATTTCTCGTGACTCTCTCAAAAGAAAGAAAGTTCTGATGCTTCTTTTCTTTTTGGTCGTAACTTAGGTCATTCTTGCTTTTAGTCTCCTAAACTGGCAAGCTAAGCCTTAAATGCTAAAATTTATAACTAATTCTTGTTTTAAAATCTGCCCTTAGAATTTATTTACTCGATCTTGGGAGGGGCTAAACTCTACATCCTCCATCTTAAGTCCGTATTTGGAACAATTTCTAATATTAATGCTACAAATTATCTTTACTAACAGTACAAGCCATTAATGCATTAAAGAGTACGTGAATTTAGACTGTAGAGCCGTAGAAGTATAGATTTAGATTTGAGAAGCACAAAGAGAATAATAAATTAGATTTGAGAAGCATACGAGGATGCTGGAGTTTGTTTTTAAACTAAAGTTTAGGAAAAAAAAATGAAAGAAGAGGACATGAAACAAAGTTGTTAGATATTAAGGGGAAGTTAAGTTTCCTCGGTGGGAAGAAATTGTTAGATAAAAGATATTTAATATTTTTTGTAATGCCAGAAAGAAGATGCCATTTTTGCCTGTCGAACAAACATCATGTTATTGGAGTAGAAAGAGACACTTTTAAACCAAAATATTACTGCTAATTTTCTCCCATTTCACGGTTCTCAAACAACAGATAGGAAAGTTCTAATATTTCCTCTTTTCTTTTTTATGGTAACTTAGGTCATTCTTCCTTCTTTCGTTTTTAATAACCTAAACTCACAAGCTAACCCTTATCTGCTAAAATTTACAATTAATTATTTTGGATAAATTACATTTTACCCCCTATGATTTAGCATTTTTTACATAACCCCCTATGATTTTAAAAATTATACATAACCCCCTCAAGGTTTGGATTGAAGTGTCAAAGTGACGGAAATAGTCATTCGTAACGGAACTTCTAAAAATATCGAAATTACCCTTATAAATACATGACACACTAACCCCCTCATGGTTTAATACTTTATCATATAACTCCCTTATAGTTTAATACTTTACCATATAACCTCCTTATAGTTTTTAAAATATACATATAACCCCCCTTGGTTAATAAATAATTTTCAACTTTACATAAGGATATTTTAGATATTTTAGATTACTCCGTTACGAATGATCATTTCCGTCACTTTGACACTTTAATCCAAACCATGAGGGGGTTATGTATAACTTTTGAAACAATAGGAGGGTTATGTAAAAAAAGCTAAACCACGTACAGGGGGTAAAAGTGGAATTTGCCCAATTATTTTTTAAAAGCTGTGCTTAATATATATACTCCTTAGAATGGAGAACCATAAGAGGATAATGGAGTATGTTTTTAAATTGAAAAAGAAAAGGTTACGAGTAGTTTCCTTTTAATTGTACCACATTTGTTGATTTTTGGCAAACCATATCAATTCATCAGTTGAAATTCAATTAGTAAAATTCTCTGCTTGTTAAAAGTTCAAAGTAGTAATGGAAGATTTCTTGTATGTATAGTTTTTTCCCCTCTTGTTGAAGATTGTCTATAATTCTTTTGCTTTATATATAAGAACAGTCACTACAGTTAATGGCATTGATAAGAACAACGTACACTTCAAGTTTGAAGACGGACCTTGACTCTCAAAAGTGGAATCAACTAATCCAGACTGCATTGCGAGTCTTCAAGTTTGAGGGCCAGTGTGTTTAATGGCATTTCTAAGAAATTCCACACAACAATTCTAGTGGAAAACGGATCTTTGGCTCTCAAAAGCGGAATCAGATCAATTCCAAGTGCTCTCGTTTAACTCTCCATATGTAGTCTTTAAATCCAGACTATCTACGGGACTTGAGGCTTTCTGTTCCCTCAGGTATTGTAAGGCTTGTAGTATCGGTAAGGTTTTGATCATGGTTTGTAGGTTAACCATGAGTTTAACTTGAAGCCATGATACCAAAAGAGATTGTAGAATCTCTCACAATTATATCAGCATAAGTTTACAATGTGTTATAGATTTTCAGAATAACTAAATGTCTACAATGAGTAGACCACTTTATTCGATGTTAAAACAATTTAAAGAGGAATTATCTACAATTTGTTTTTAATTGCAATAATTAAAAGGTCATCTAATGGTATAAACTAACATAATGATTAAAACTATGCATAAAAATTGTATAAAAGTGCACAATAATAAAAATTATGCATTGAGGGCTAGATGTATGGTTTCATATACGCAATAGGCAAATAATGTATACACAATTTAACTATCAAATGAACGTTTAGTTAACTTGTAATTCATAAGGTTAAGAAAAGTTTAATGTTAAGTGCATAAGATTTGTTAGAAACAAAATAAAAATAGCATTGTGTAACATATTTTATTTTAATGCTGCATTGGTGATAACTGTATAAAATTTTATACTCAAATGTATGCATTCCAAAAGTGTCAATTTTACAATTCTTAGTATATAATTATGTTTTGATCCACAGTATTATTAAAAAGTCTTTCAACACAATAGATGTAGTCCCGTTAAAAACGCGGGTTAAGAACTAGCTTAAATAAAAGTTAAACCATACAAGAGTATTTCATTTGATAGGTTGGCTAGCCAGTGTCTAAGGGTACGCGTTATTGATTAAAAGGGTGTCTCAGCTGTTAATATGTTGACAAAAGTAAGTGACTGTGCATTCATCTTGTAAATGCGATTTAAATGTTTTAACGAGTTTCGCCATTCATTAAAAATCCTTAATACAGTCATCCTTGAGAGTGCAGCTCCCTTTAAATTAAGAAAAGGAAGAACAAGACCTGGTCAAGAAACAAAAAAGTCTTCCACGTGTTTAAGCCCCGCAGAAAAGTCTTCTAAGAAATTTTGCACAACAATTGCAGTGAGCTTGACTCTCAAATGTGAAAGCAAATCAAGGCCAGAAAGACCGCGTTACAAGCCTTCCTTGGTCGCCCTAAGACGCAGACAGGAAAGACCTTGACTTTGGGCCAAAATCTACCAGTTTAGTCGAAGTTGAATTTAGTATCTATACCAGTTAAACGAATAACCGTGTAATTAAATTGTCTAAATTTTGTCAAGAAAAGAATTATTGACAAAATATCAAGAAAAGAATTGCATTTCGTGTTGCACATTTTAATTAATTATACTAACAAACATTTAACTGTACACTTGTTGCCTTAGGTATGCTAAATCATTACAGTTTAAACTCAAATTAGTGTCTTAATTAGTGTTCACATGTACGCAAATGCCATGAACAAAGATATTTCATGAATTTGATTGCCCATAGAAGGCAAAAGAGATTGAAAAAAAAAAAGGTTGCATACCGGTATTGAATTACTGGCATCAAAATGTACTTTTAAGACCTGAATATTGCTCCCTTTCTGAGATACAATTAGATACAATTTGATTTTTTTTAGAAATCTGTCCTTAGAATTTATAATTTACTCTTTAGCACAAAGAGCAATAATTAGATTCGACAACCATGTGAAGATGATGGAGTCTGTTTTTAAAATTTTTTTTTTCAAAAAAAAAAAAAAAGGTTGTGACAGGTTGTCGAAGCCTGTGCAATAATAAAACCTGCTCAAACTAAAAGTGATTTCTGTAGATAGCGGTGAGCAGGGTCGAATCCACAGGGACTGGGAGTAATTATTTCTTTTCAAGTTCACAGTGACAAGGGGGGTGTTTTTGTGCAGAAGGTGACAATCAAAGAAATTCAAATAAAATCTAAGAAACTACTAAAAATTAAATAACAAATTACTAAAATCTAATGAGTGATAATTAAGGATCTAGCCAAGGAAAAACTTCAGCAATGGTTCACCTAATTGATCATCGATGCAAAGCCAATTCCAATTATTTATCAATAAATAGGTTATAACTACTAAACAAGCGATGGCAGCCAACCCCTCCTTACTGTGTCGGTGATCAAGGTACGCCCGTTAATCACTGCTCTAATTGAGAAATAATCCTAGGTACGCCCGTAGAATTTAATTCCCCAATTGCCTTACGTATTAGAGGAGCCCTATTCTAACCAAATAACGCACTACCAGGGTTATTTTAGATTAGCCCGCGTATTCCCCTGACACAAACCTAATCATGCCAGTTGTCACTATTTTAGAGCAATTAAACAATTACGGATTTAATGCCCTAATTGACAATAGATTATCCAATCAACTAATTATCTGGATCCAAGACAATTAATTAATTAAATAATCATAAGCATAGCAATCAAGAAATATGCGAATACCAATAAATAAAAGAAAAAGATAAAATTAGATCGATCTCACAATTTTAGATGACCCAAAGCATCCGTTGTCCCTTGACTAGACAAAGGGAATTAGTTCATTTTCCGTGAACAAATCCCACAGGAAAGTGAAGAAACGATCCCAACCATTATTCTTGTTCACGAGACTTCACCTTGACCGACTGAATAAAGAAAAGCTTGGAAAACAATGATTGATTCAATTCTTCAAAGAGTCCCTGTCATGCGTGGACTGAAGCTTCCTAAGAGACAAAAGAAAGGTCAAAGCTCTCTAAGAAAGCTCCTCACCTACGTGAACTGGAGCTAAAGCTAAACACTAGTCTAACTACTACGCTACAGGACGAAAAGAGAAAAAGGTAATGCCCTCTCTCTGCAATTACAATTTGCCTGTTCTAATCCTTCGCTCTCCTGTGCGGCGGCTCCCCTTCCGGAGAGGAAGAAGAAGACCCCTGACTTCAGCCCTTCGTTCCTCTTTTTAATGCTTTTGTCTTCGGCAATTACTAAAATGGGCACAAGTTTACCTTTGCCAACAATGCCCCTGGGATAAGCTCTGTGCCTTAGACTTCTTTTCTATCAAATTGGCACTTGTTATCATATTTTCGTTCTACTCCCTGAAATATATGCCAAACACTAAAAATGAGTAGAATCCAGCAATTAATCCACATCGGGTCAGGTAATAGGGAAAATTAATAATAAAATAAATGATAAAATTACACCCTATCAGGTTGCGAATAATTTCTTTCCGATTGAACCGCTTTTGGCAAAGGTTACCAAATCTAGCTCTGATTTTTTCTCAAAAGTGGAATCAACTCAGGACCACAAATGCTGCTGACTGCTCTGCATTAATTGCGAGTCTTCCAAATTAAAATGCTTTTAACAATCCGTGTGAATGATGCAGATTGGAAAGATACTATTTTAAGCGCGAGTTTTTCAATCCTGACTACTTACTCAAGGCGGGCGCTTACATTTCATCTATCTTATCTTAATTACCCTCTTTCATGGTCAATTACGGTCCCACTACTTAAATTATTTTTTATTTAGGAGTCCAATTCTATCTGTCTTATCTTAATTACGGTCTTTCATGGTTAATTACGGTCCCACTACTTAAATTGTTTTTTATTTAGTAGAATCGTATACCTGTTAGGAGTCCAATTCTATCTTACATTTCATCTATCTTATCTTAGTTACGTTCTTTCATGGTAATAGAGCATCGATGGATGTTGTATGCAGCGGAGTTGTTCTTCTCATGATACTGGCTATTGCACCAGTTGCAGTAGCAGCAGCAAAGGAGTCTGCCGTGAATTTATTGGAAGCTGAAGCATTGCTCAAGAGTGGCTGGTGGCGAGGCAGTACTACTGCAACAAACGTCTCTGCCCATTGCCATTGGAATGGTATCGTTTGCAACGATGCTGGTAGCGTTACCGAAATACTACTTCCGGGCAGCGGAATTTACGATGAGTTGACAAATTTCAGCTTCTCTTCTTTTCCGAACCTGGTTAGACTAGATCTCAGCGAGAATAAACTTCACGGCGCCATCCCACATCAAATAGGTGCACTCTCCAAACTCACCCATCTCAATTTGTCTTTCAACAGATTTGAAGGTGAGCTCCCGTCTTCTCTAGTAAACCTTACGCAACTAGCACAGCTCGATGTTTCTTGGAATTCGATTGACAGCTTAATTCCTCCGGGTATCGGAAACTTGACAAACTTGGTTGCTCTAGACTTGAGCCACGATTTTTTTTTTGGTCCAATCCCTCCAACTCTTGGCCACTTGTCCAAATTAGCCTCTCTCGATCTCAGTGGCAATGGACTTAAGGAAGACATCCCACATCAAATAGGTACACTTTTCAAACTCACCTATCTCAATTTGTCGAATAATTTTATCGAAGGCTTTATTCCCTCCTCCATCGCAAACTTGACAAATTTGGTTACTCTAGACCTGAACAACAATTCTTTTTTTGGTCCCATCCCATCCATCCTTGGCCAATTGTCCAATCTAGATTTCCTGAACCTCAATATTAACCACTTCAGTGGGATAATCCCTCCAGCACTTTTTAATTTGACAAAGCTTTCCCGGCTATACATTGGCAGGAATCCCGCAATAAGGGGAGTTCTCCTTGAAGAAATAGGAAATTTGAAGATTTTACTTGAATTAGACTTGAGTTACAATGGTTTTTCTGGCAACATCCCTCCAACCCTTGGCCAATTATCCAATCTAGCCTCCATTAACCTCAACAATAACCACTTCAGTGGGACAATTCCTTCAGCTCTTTTTAATCTGACAAATCTTTCCCGACTAGACATTCACTCTAATCCTGCAATGGGAGGATTTCTCTCAGAAGAAATAGGAAATTTGAAGAGTTTAGTTAAATTAAACTTCAGTGGCCTTAATCTTTCAGGTGCCTTTACTTCAGCTCTTTGTCGCCTAACCAAACTAGTATCTCTTTCAGGTGCTGAGAATCAAATTCATGGTTCCATTCCCTCTGAAATAGGAAATTTGAAAAATTTGAAATATCTTTTCTTCGAGTCCAACCAGCTGACTGGTCAAATCCCTCCGACCCTTGGCAGTCTGACTACTCTGATTTATTTGGACCTCTCTTCTAACCAAATAAGTGGTTCCATACCTCTTCAACTTTCCGTTATACCTTCTCTAAAATTTTTAGATCTTTCCTCAAACCAACTTAGAGGTCCGATTCCATTTACATTAAATTTGGACACCTGGTCTAGATTGAAGCATTTATATCTACAAAACAACTCTTTGAGTGATATTTTTCCATGGAAAATTCTAGATCTCCCTTTGTTACAGACAGTGGACTTAAGTCGTAACCGCATTAGCGGAAAGATACCAACCCAATCGGAGTGGTACTTTTCGACTTTGGATCTTTCCCACAATATTCTCTCTGGCACTGTCCCCTCGTCTCTTATGCGACTGGGGGAAGTCGACCTGTCCTATAATGCTTTGGAAGGTGAACTTCCGTGTGAGCTTGTCATTCAGTTTGGTTCAGAAAGATTTGTCGGCAATCCAGGCTTGCGTTACACTTCCACTCTTTGTGGTGTATCTCCTCCTGTTATGAAAAATCACAGACATCACCCCCCATACTACATCATAGGTCTTGGCGTGTCCTTGTTGGTGTTCTCATTAATTGGCGGATTAGTGCTTTTTATCTTCTGCAAAACCAAAGTCAAGAAAGTGGAAGTTGAGCTGATGGACAATAAACATGGAGACATTTTCAGAATATGGAACTACGATGGACATATGGCTTATGAAGACATAATTAAAGCAACAAACGATTTTGATGTCTGTTATTGCATCGGGACAGGGGGGTATGGTTCTGTATACAGAGCGCGGTTGCCAAGTGGGAAAGTAGTGGCTTTGAAAAAGCTTCACCGTTTGGAAGGCGAGAATCCAAATTTTGACAAGAGCTTTAGGAACGAAGCCGACATGCTATCTAAAATCAGGCACAGGAACATTGTAACGCTCTTCGGATTCTGCCTGCACAAGCGATGCATGTTTCTGATTTATGAGTATATGGACAGAGGAAGCTTGTTTTGTATCTTGAGAGATGAAACCGAAGCTGTGGAGCTGGATTGGATTAAAAGAGTGAATTTGATCAAGGGCATTGCCAGTGCATTGTCCTACTTGCATCATGATTGTGATCCGCCAGTCATTCACAGGGATGTATCAAGCAACAACATTCTTTTGAATTCACAGCTCGAAGCAACTCTTTCTGACTTCGGAACCGCGAGGATTTTGGAACTTGATTCATCAAATCAAACAGTCATTGCAGGCACCTTTGGCTACATGGCACCAGGTAGGTTGCCTTGCTATCCCAGATCCCTTTCTGCTTTTCACCTTGTTTTTCATATTTTCTTGATGCACATATTAGGCTTAACTTTCAAGGACAGAAAAGAAAAAAATTCTTCCAACTGAAACGATTAATTTTTTTTTTTCGAATAGTAAGTCTAGAGTTGTCCCATTTGAGATTAACTTTATTTGTATCCAAATATATACATACTTGTCAATGCAGAGCTAGCCTATACCATGGTGGTCACTGAAAAGTCCGATGTGTATAGCTTTGGAGTTGTGGTGCTGGAAACGCTGTTTGGAGAGCATCCACAAGATTTCCTTTCTTGCATATCATCACAACCCAATGAACCAATAATGCTGAAGGATCTTCTTGATGCCCGTCTGCCCCCTCCGACTAACCCTTTGGTGGTTCGAAATGTGGTTCTCGCGACAGCGTTAGCCCTGGATTGCGTTAACGCAAACCCGAAATGTCGACCAACAATGCAGCAAGTGGTGAACCGATTTGAAGTGGGCAGGCGAGAATCAACTAGGCCTTTGCACACCATTGCTGTGAATCAGCTTGTTAGTCCACCAGTACTTTCACTGCCTGACCAAACCTGCGCAGATGGGAGGAGTAGCTTAAGCACCATAAATGAATTCCACGTGGATATCTCTGCGACTCTGCCATCATCCAATTTTTCTATCCATGTTTCTACCTAAACAACTTTGATATCTGGTAGGAAACAGAATAAGATTTTTGACAATTGCAGAGACCTCCCTTCAAGTTTATTAAATTACACCTACCTCCCTTGCTTTTAGTATTTATATAACAATATAGGCCCAAAAGGCTATATTTTTTTTTCAAAAATCCTAAACTACCCTTTTTGTACAAAAATATAACAAAAATTATTTTGCCAATTGCTTTCTTTCATATTTCAACCAAACCCACCGTACTAACAAACTAACCTAACAAATAGTCTAATTCCAAATTCTAAACCCAAGTAATTCCATCATCATGTTATAAAATTGCTTCTCCCAAAGCATTCATTCAATTTTGAAGATTCGTTCCATTCTTCAAAAATATTCTCACCATATGGTTACATGGAACGGTCAAACTCACAATCAATTGTTCTTATGTTTGCATAATCTTGAACATAGGATGCCATGGTTTGGTTCCATATAAGTGGTTTAACTCCTACTACATAAGCCACATTGTGGTCTTGAAGAAAATCCTTAGGGAAGATTTAGGTATGGATGGAATTAATCAAGTTTAAGAAAAGGAAAGGCATCATTATGATTATAGAGATCTTCAAAAAATTCATTTTGCCAAAAATCAAAATTCTATTTACAATTAATCACACCCCAAACTTCAAACCCAATGCCTACACTTTCTCAAAACAAAATAATCTAGCCTACTATTAAATCTCCAAACATGTTAACGTTTTAAATACAGAGAAGAAACTCTATCTTCATAACGAAACCACAACCAACAATTGTCAAGTATAAAAAGAAATATAAATGTACTTATTGATATCTTAAAAAGTTTTTTGGATGGATGATGGACAAATTAGCAAATTTATCAATTTCAAATGCTCTTCCTCTTTTGGCTAATGATTGCATTATCTGTTCCATTATTATTGCGTGTCCCTTCATTTCCTTTTAATTTGACCATGAAATCGGATTTTACTTCAATCATCAAATCTAATCTCTTAAATAAACTTGTGATTTGACAATTTCAAAGAGAAGAAAAGAGGAATAGAAATATATAGTAGGGTGTGATTGGCTGCAATTATAGGCAATGGTTGGTGGTAATTTGAGAGCGAATTATAGGAAGAAAGGGTTGATGGATGAAAACAAAATGATAATAAGCGAGAGAATCGTCGTTAGCTGTAACTTGTAAATAGGATAGCAAAAAAGGTTAAGTTTCTTTTTCTTTTTTTTAAAAATCTCATTTCATTATACTATGAATTATTTATTAAGTGAAGGTCATTATAGTCATATTATTGTGACAAGAGAGGTTAGTGTAATTTGTAAAACTTGAGGTGAGCCAAGTGGAATTGTCATAACCTCAAGGGAGGTTTGTGAAATTATCCCTAAACTATAACCAAATTTAAAATTTGAACTCTAAATATGTAGCATGCATTTGCCTTTACTAGTTAAAAGAGAAAAAGGAATTTCACACGTAAGAAATTATTGAAACATAAATGGTGCAAATTTTCTTTTTTTAAAAAAATTTTAATATAAATGTACGAGTTTTTATCAATCTCTAGTTTGCCATATAAACATAGAATGATTTTCAATATGAATTTATTATATCACCTATTATTTTAATTCATTAAACTCAACCACAGAAAAGAAAAAACTCGAACATCAAGTTTCGAAATGTGGAACCTATATTCAGCGGGCTACTATTTTGGTGCTTATGCCCCCATAAGTCGATTGCTGCGACTTTTTCTTCCTCCTAGGATGGCCCAAAAGAAAGAAAAAAAGAAAAAAGAGTTTCCCGGTTGCTCATCAATTGAGGAAAACGCTGGTGATTCCTTATTGCTTCCTGGATTTTTAACCTAAAGTGTATAATAGCTTAAGAAAACGTTGTACTATTAAAAGAAATTCTGGACCCATAGTATCCAAGTAAACAGCCAGTTGATACGTGCAAGGAGGCTGTTGGGTTGGAGTGGAGTGGACATTTGCGTTGGGTTAGTGGGCTTAAGTTGTTTACAGAATGGTTGGTAAAAAAAAATTATGGTTGGGTTTACAGATGGTTGATGATAGTGTTATACCCAGTATTCCTGGTACGCATTCAGAATCTGCTTCTAAGAGTAGAACTGATAATTTGAGTGATCTTGACCTTTCTTGATATGTGAACCAAGGAATGCCTCTGCCTGGATGTATTGTTCACCAAGAAACCTAGTCTCATGTTTCGGGGAGATTGGATGATCAAAATGGTTCTTGCAAATATACTTTTGGGAGAAATTGGTGGCCACCTTCTGGTTCATTTGCCGCCAACCATCCAGTTTGACCTGCTTATGGAAGAAGTTGGAGGCCATGATAATTGAATGCAGGATCTGTAAACTGCTGTAATGTATATACTGCTCCTCATAGTCGAAATAGTGATGCCTCCCTGCTGACAAATTGACCATCTTAATTCTTTTCTGGTTGCTTGCAAGCTTCTTAACATACATTGTAGGATATATTATACTTCTTGTACATGTAAAAATTTTCAGGAGGTGCAAAAAAAGACACTTGGTTTATAATTCTATTTTATAACAAAAAAATGCAAAAATAAATAAACAATTATTATGTAGCTAGCTAGCTAATTTGGCTTTTCTTTTCTTAGCTAACTATATGTTCCAAAGCAAACATTCTGGTATAAAAAGCTATACATGCAAGTATTGTGCATGAACAGATATATAGAAGAATATTAGTAGAGGGCTAATAGAAAGTTATGCTATAGATGTTATGCACATATTAGGTTAGATCCCATCTCCCTTTAATTTTTTATTATTAGAAAATGATAAACAGTATTAGCAGAAATAGTTTTGTAAGTTCCATAGAAAACCTTAGGGCTCCATACTGTTATAATTTTGTTAAATTTTTGGACAATTTTGCTCTCCCTTTACTCCCATGGCGGTGAAGTTGCTAAGCCTTGGTTACAATTTTCTTCCTATCCAACCCTTCACCCATGATCCGACGTCACTACTCCAAAACCCAAGTATCCAATACCAATGCGAATGCTTCATACTTTGGTAAAACTCTGGCAAAGGCATCAGAGTTTCCAAACTTTGAACTCGAGCAAGGGGCTTGAGATTACATGATCAAGCTATACATAGTACATACCAATTCTTTTTAAGTTGTATAAATGCTTAAAGAGTTTCTAACCGTCAAGGATTCCTATGGCTGTTGGGAAATCTTCAGACATTACGATACCAAAAATCTTTGTGATGTTGAATGTGGAGGATAATAATTCAAACCATCTAATACAAGTACCAAAACCAAAAAGATTAATTTGGCCAAAATAACAGATACTAGCTCGAAGAGTCGCTGCTACATGCATGGAGGGAGACCAGTAGCTCGCCGGCTAGAATAATGGAAGTTGTAAACAAGGTCTGCTAATCAGGAAAAATCTCCTATTTTGTAATGGCACTTTTTATGATTGTAATACTGACAATATAAGGTGAATCCTACTGTGACATTAGTTATATATATATATATACTAACTAGTATTGTCCGTCTAAAAATTTTGCACTATAAGTTTACAATGTGTTATAGATTTTCAGAATAACTAAATGTCTACAATGAGTGGACAACTTTATTCAATGTTAAAGTAATTTAAAGAAGATATCTGCAATTTGTTTTAATTGTAATAACTATAAGGTCATCAAATGGTATAAAATAACATAATTATTAAAACTATGCAAAAAAATTGTACAAAAGTGCACAATAACTAATTATGCATTTAGTATTAGATGCATATTTTCATATGTGCAATAAGCAGATAATGTATACACAGTTTAACTATCAAATGAATGTTTAGCTAACTTGTAATTCATAAGGTTAAGAAAAGTTTAATGTTAAGTGCACAAGATTTGTTAGAAAGAAAATAAAAATAGCATTGTATAATATATTTTATTTTAATGTTGCATTGCAGAAATGATGGTGATAACTGCATAAAATTTTAAAACTTTTGGGAGGCAATTGTGGGGTTAGTGGAAATATTACCAAATTTCAACGGGTGCAAAAGTGAGGCAACAATAGAAAACCTTTTAATAGGCTATTCTGAAAATTCGATTTTGGTAGGTTGCTTGGTTGGTTTTTCCCATATTTTGCTAAGTAATTCATCTTTTCGGCACGTGGCAAAATAAATTATAAAGAAAATTGTGTTTTTTATTTTTTTGTGGATTTTATTTTTGTCTTTTTTTCTTTGCAACCAATCTATTAATTACTTAGCTTATATAAGTTTGTATGTTTGTGCCTTCTTTATTTTTTTTTGTCAATCAACTCACGTTTTTTCTTTTTTAATCCTCTTCAAGCACGTTTTCTATTTTTATTATTGGTTTGATCATTCATCAGTATTAATTTGGACAAATTATGCCACGTTAATGTTGAGGTAATAGTATCTATTTTCTGTCTTTACCTTCCTGTCTAATAATTCCTTTTTTCTTCTAATAATTCTTATTCTAATAATAGTGTTATTTATTAGATTTCCTAAAATTATTTCATCATTAGTCTTTTCTTATCTACAACATATATGTCTTACATATTTCATAAGGAAGTTCTTGATTGATGGTCAAGTCAAGTGTTCTCCAATTTTCTTATCAATCAACCATGAATCTCTCTTAATGAATTTCCTTAATTAATTGACCCAGAGTTAAATATTTACACATTTTAACCATCTACTTTTTCAACATCGTATATAGGCATATCAATGGGTTGGGTCTTACCCAAATCCAATCCAGACCCAATATATTTGGGTAGGGTTTGGATTTAATTTCTCAAATTCAGACCCTACCCAGACCCAAACCCAGACCCTATGAGAGAATCGTGGGTGTGGGTAAAGTCTGATTTTCTAGAATCCATATCCAAATCCAGACCCAGACCTTACCCAGATCCATATATATTTAATTAAATAATATATATTAAAAAATTTATAAAATAATATAATATTTTATGGCTATTGGATCAAATACAGTAAGATTTTATGGCATTCAGAATCTGCAATTAATGTTGGTGGTTGGATGATTAATGAGACTCGTGTCAAATTGCTTCTAGATGTTGTTGAAACATTAGTGACTACTGATGATTGGATTGAATCAAAGAAAAAATGAGTAAGTGTTTATAAATCTTCTTATGCTATTATTTATTTGTTATCGGTTCCTAATCAAAAGATTTTTATCTCATTCACTATTTTAGTGTTGGATTGCGAGACATCTGCCACCATTGAGGTTTAAATAAGCAAAAGAGGTACAAAATTACATTTTTTTAATAAAATTAAATATTTATATATGTTATGGTTGTTTTCTTTTTTAAAAACTAATCCTAGTTGTCATTGTAATTGGCCCAGACTTTTTCAAGAAAATGAGAAAAGGTAAAGGCAAATAAATGAAATATTGATGTGGATGCAGTTGAATCTTGAAAAATATATAGAAGTAGTCAATAATAATTCTTTCTTTGAGTTCAAAATATTGCATTCAATTTGTTGAATGTTAATTTTATTAGTTGAAAACAAAATTTGGATGATATTTCTATTATTTATGAACTCTATATATTTTTAATATATTTTTACTTTAGTATTTTCAAAAAATACCCATGGATACCCATTGAATACCCAGATCCATAAAGGTCAGGGTATGGATTTACTTTTGGGTCTGGATTTGGGTTTAGGTCTAACTAAATTAAATGGGTCTGGATCTGGATCAAAAGGATCCAACCCAGACCCTACTCATTGACATGCCTAAATTCGTATAGCTATGTATATGACATGATACTGATGATATTGAATAGCTGAATATATATGATATATGAATTGATAGGTATAATTATGGTATGTTTCGTCATTTTTCTTAACAAACTCAAATAATTACTTTTTCTTTTATCCCTTTGATAGGGTGTAAAAATGTAGTATATTTAAATGTATAAGTTGCTAGTTAATCATGTGATTTGAGCTTTATCTTAAGTAGAAACTACTTAGTTTTGCTCTTATCTTGTTCTAATAGGTGAAAACTCAATTGGAGGGAAAATGGACTAAAAACGTGGTGCAAAGAAGCAATGAAAGAGGAAAAAGTGAAGAGAAAGGGATTTGGCAGGATCGACATATTTCATTATTTTGGCGATAACTTGAACTACACAAATCGGATTGAGATGATTCTTGATTCAATTTGAAGCTAAGAGAGAATGCTATTGGACATTAAAGTTTGGTTCACATGTTTTCATAGTCAAAAATCCAAATTACTGAAGTATAGTTGTGTTGTGATACTCTTTGATAGGGTATTAATTGTTAGTAATTTTATCGTTAATTCTCCTCTTTATCCTTGCCAAATATTGCTCTAATTGTGACATGTACTTATATTTGGTATTTGAATCCAATTTCAGAAAGTGGAGCAGAAACTATCTTGAGAAGATTATTGTGAAACTCTATACAATTGGCCCATATGCATGGTGTAAACCAACGTCCATTTCTTTCTATGATGAAAAGGAATTGAATTGCATTTGGCTGGCCAACATCTCAATTAGGTGGGGACCGTGAAGACTTGACCATTGTGTAAAGACACATTTTTGGTTTGCTCTCTTATTTGTGAACGTGTGCACTTGGTCAAAGGAAACCGACAAACCATAGTTGGCTTTGCTTTTGTTTTCGGTGGAGTTGATTAGGTAGGGAAGGAATGTTTTCTTTTGTGAGCATGGAGTGAAGTTTCGAATTGGCTTGTTTTTATGCGTGGGGAGAGCCGCACATTGGGGGAGTCAGTTTTTCTTCTTCTCTTCCGGCTGGGAAGAGAAGTTTTTAGTTTTGGAGTTTTCTCTAAAAATAAGCTCCGTAGGAGGATAGAGGAGTTTTTAGTTTTCTCTCCGAGGGATGTTCCAGAGGAGAGAATAGGGAGTTGTTTTGGTTTGTTGAATTCTAGTGTGCAATTTTCTTATTCTCTTCCGAGAGCTTTGTTATTCACTCTCTCAATTATCGAAGAAAGATGATGTCTTTAAATTCAATTGAATTGTGTGAAGATTTTCTTATGAGGCGTGGCTAATTTTCTCCTCTAGTCAAGGATCAATGCGAAGACGCAGTCCCAATTATCTGTGAGATCTAATTAATTTTACGTGTTCCTTAATTTATTAATATTTGCATGTTTTCTATTTTAATTTCCATGGGATTATTTTGTTAATTGGATATCAAGGGCCCGATGTGCAATTTGACTTTTTAATCTCTTGTCAAATTAATCAATTAAATCCGTAATTGTTTAGTTGGTTAATATTAGTGGCAACTAGTATTTTCACATACTAGGAGAACATGCAATCTGATTTAAATAACCCTCGTAGCGTGTTATTAATTTGGGTTAGGCTTTTCTAGTTTTTAATGCAATTAGGAAATTAATTCCTACGGTCGTACCTAGGAGTATTTCCTGGTTAGAGGTAATCAACGGTCGTACCTTGGTTATCAATAAATTAAGGAAAAGCTGGTTGTTAGAGCTTATCGGCGACTATAACTAGTCTATTAATTAAATTAAGTGAACCTTCTTTGCATCAATGATCGAATGAATGGACTGTGTCTGCGTAGTTGTATCCTTGGCTAGAATTTATTTATTATTTATTTAATTGCTATTTACAATTGTATTAATTAATTATTTATTTTTGGTTAAATTATTTAATTGTTTTTTAGTTAAATTGTTTAATTATTTATTTTATATTTCATTTTGATAAAAATCCCCCGTGTCTCGAATTTAAAAAGAATCGAATTTTTTTCCAGTCCCTGTGGATTCGACCCTGCTTACTACTATACACAGAAAATTTATTTTTCTTAAGCAGGTATTTATTATTGCACAGGCACGACACCTGTCAATTTTTGGCGCCGTTGCCGGGGACTGACGTTAATTATTTGTTTCTTTTTAAGTTCATTTTTGTTCTAATTTTTTGGTATTTTTTTCTAGTTTATGCCTCGTTCTTCTCGTACAGGCAAATTAATTTTCGACCCTGAAGTAGAGAAGACCGCGCGTAGAACGAGGAAAGAAACCAGACAACTCAGAGAAGAGCAATACGGTATTGCATCTCAGGGACTTGATCCAGAGGTTGAGCCGACAAATTTGTCTGGTGACAATTCGAGTGATTCAGACCAAGAGGAAGTCACTATGGCAAATGCACGAACATTAAGGGAGTTGGCTGCTCCTGATTTAAATCAGCAGCCATTGTGCATTACTTTTCCAAATTTAAATGATGACACTCCCTTTGAACTAAAATCTGGTCTAATTCATCTCTTGCCATCTTTCCATGGTCTACCAGGTGAGGAGCCCTACAAGCACTTGCAAGAATTCGACGTCGTTTGCACCAGCATGAAACCCCCGGGAATTACAGAAGAGCAAATAAAGATGAGGGCTTTCCCCTTCTCTTTGAAGGACTCTGCAAAAGACTGGCTCTACTACCTACCGCCTGGTAGTATCACCACGTGGGACCAATTGAAGAAAAAATTTCTGGACAAGTATTTTCCGGCGTCTCGAGCTGCGAGCCTAAGGAAAGAGATATGTGGTATCAAACAACACCCTAGCGAGTCTCTCTATGAGTACTGGGAGAGATTTAAGAAACTGTGCACCAAATGCCCTCAGTATCAGATAAGTGAGCAACTGCTCATTCAATATTTCTATGAGGGGTTGCTTTTCAGGGACAGAAACATAATCGATGCTGCAAGTGGAGGGGCGTTGGTGAACAAAACCCCTCGAGGAGCATGGGAGTTGATTGAAGGGATGGCTGAGAAGTCACAGCAGTTTGGTTCAAGAGAGGACATCCCGACGCGTAGGGTGAATGAGGTGGAAACGTCCTCTATCCAACAGCAAATCTCCGAATTAACATCTTTCGTAAGACAATTAGCTGTGGGGAGTACTTCACAAGCCAAAGTGTGTGGGGTATGCACTGCCGTGGGTCATTCTACGGAAATGTGTCCATTGGTTCAAGAAGAAACTGCAGAACAGGTGAACATGGCTGGCCACGCGCCCGCGCCAAGAAAGCAGTACGATCCGTACTCAAGCACCTACAATCCTGGTTGGAGGGATCACCCCAACCTTAGCTATGGAGGAAATAGGCAGTCTAATTTTGTACCAAATAGACCACAAGGGCACCAACAGCAATATCATCCTCGCCCACCACCACTACCACCCCCTTCAAATTCAAGTCCGTCCATGGAAGAGATGATGAAGCAATTACTTGCTAATCAACAAAAGACGGATTCAGACCTGCAAAGCATGAGAAATCAACTGGGACAGGTGCAATCATTGCAAAATCAAATGAATCAAATGGCTATAACAATCAACCGTTTGGAGTCCCAAGTTCAAGGAAAGTTACCATCTCAGTCTGAGGCAAATCCAAAGAATGTAAGCGCAATGACCTTAAGGAGTGGCAAGGAAGTTCAAGGACCCGAACCGGTGATTTCTAAAGACAAGGACGAGCAACGGATTGAGAAAGAATTGGAAGAGGAGGGCAGAGACAACAAAAATGCAAAGGTACCCTCGAACCCAATTCCTACAGCTAAAACTAATCCACCTCCCTTTCCTAGCAGGTTAGAGAAACCAAAGAAGCAAGACAAGGAAAAAGAGATCTTGGAGATCTTTTGCAAGGTGGAGATCAACATACCCCTGCTGGATGCGATTAAACAAGTACCTAGGTACGCAAAATTTTTAAGGGACCTGTGTGCCAACCGCAAGCGGTTGAAGGGGGATGAACGAGTTATAGTTGGGGAGAATGTTTCAGCAATTCTACAAAGAAGGCTTCCACCGAAATGCGGAGATCCAGGTATGTTTACTATTCCTTGTAGGATAGGTAATACTTTGATTGGAAAGGCCATGTTAGACCTAAGAGCCTCGATTAATGTCATGCCAAAGTCCATTTATGCTTCATTGAACTTAGGCCCTTTGAAAGAGACTGGAATAATAATCCAATTAGCTGACAGGACCAATGCATACCCTGACGGGTTGATTGAAGATGTTTTGGTAAAAATTAATGAATTGATTTTTCCAGCTGATTTTTATGTGCTCGACATGGAGGATGAACACTCCCGTGATCCGTCACCTTTGTTGTTAGGTAGACCCTTTTTTAGCACAGCCCGAACCAAAATTGATGTTAATAAGGGTACTTTGTCTATGAAATTTGATGGTGAGATTGTTCATTTTAACATCTTTGAGACCATGAAATATCCATCCGATTCAAATATTGGCTCTGTTTTCTCGGTAAATGTTATTGACCCTGCTATACAGGAGTTTTTTGAAATTGAAGGCAGGGATGAACTAGAGGTCGTCCTGACCAGGCACTTTGAGTCCGAAACGACCTCTAGGGTAGAGTTGAGTGAAGAGCTTAAATGCGTGATTGGATCGTTGCAAACGTTACCAATCACGAAGACAAGATATGATCTTGCACCGATTTTCATACCCGAACCTCACCAAAGGTTACTTCCATCTGTGGTGCAGGCACCTGTCTTGGAACTAAAACCACTGCCGAAACACCTAAAGTATGTATACTTAGGTGAAGGGGAGACACTTCCAGTGATCATTTCCGCGGGTTTATCAAAGGTTCAAGAAGAGAAACTACTTCGAGTTCTTAGGGAACATAAGCAGGCGATAGGATGGACCATCGCCGACATCAAGGGAATTAGCCCCGCGGTGTGTATGCACCGAATTCGACTCGAGGAGAATGCTAAACCCGTACGGCAAGCTCAACGGAGATTAAATCCTCTCATGATGGAGGTCGTAAAGAAAGAGATTTTAAAACTGTTGGACGTTGGAATTATATTTGCAATATCAGATAGCCCGTGGGTAAGTCCAGTACAGGTGGTCCCGAAGAAAGCAGGGGTGACGGTAGAATCAAACCAAGAGGGTGAGCTCGTACCAATTCGAAAGCCCACCGGATGGCGACAGTGTATCGATTACCGGAAGCTAAACGCTGTCACAAAAAATGACCATTTTCCCCTCCCTTTCATTGACCAAATGGTAGAGCGATTAGCATGTCGAGCTTACTACTGTTTCTTAGATGGATTTTCAGGTTACTTTCAAATTGCCATAGCACCCGAGGACCAAGAGAATACTACTTTCACCTGCCTATTTGGAACATTTGCATACCGAAGGATGCCATTTGGATTGTGTAATGCACCTGCTACCTTTCAAAGATGCATGGTAAGTATCTTTTCAGAGTATGTTGAGAAGATTATTGAGGTTTTCATGGACGATTTCAGTGTATATGGTGAAAGTTTTGAAAACTGTCTAGATAATCTGAAATTGATCTTAGTAAGGTGTATAGAAACTAATCTCGTGCTTAATTGGGAAAAATGTCATTTTATGGTTGAACACGGGATAGTTTTGGGTCATGTAGTATCATCTACAGGTATTGAGGTTGATAAGGTAAAAATAGATGTTATATCTACTTTACCTTACCCCGCGAGTGTGCGGGAAGTTCGTTCCTTCTTGGGTCACGCAGGTTTCTATAGAAGGTTCATCAAGGACTTCTCGAAAATTGGAGCACCTTTGTTCCAACTTTTGCAAAAAGATGTATCCTTCGAATTTGATGAAACATGTAAGGGGGCATTCAATAAGTTAAAGGAGTTATTGACCACCTCACCTATTATCCAACCCCCTGACTGGAACCTCCCATTCGAGATCATGTGTGACGCCAGCGACTATGCAGTGGGTGCGGTATTGGGTCAAAGAGTAGGAAAGGCACCTCATGCTATCTACTACGCATCTCGAGCCTTGAACGGAGCTCAATTGAACTATTCAACCACCGAAAAGGAGCTTTTAGCAGTTGTTTTTGCCTTAGAAAAATTTCGGTCTTATTTACTTGGTACTAAAGTTATTATTTTTTCTGATCATGCAGCTTTACGATATTTGTTGACCAAGAAAGAGGCAAAACCGCGATTGATACGGTGGATATTGTTGTTACAAGAGTTCAACCTGGAGATCCGAGATAAGAAAGGGGCAGAGAACCTGGTAGCAGATCACTTGAGTCGAGTACAAGTCGTCGAAGAGGACCTCCCATTGAGAGAAGCATTCCCCGAGGAGCATTTATTTTCTATTAATTCATCTTTGCCTTGGTATGCAGATATTGTTAATTTTCTAGTCACTGACAAATTTCCTACAGGATGGCCTAAGGCGAAGAGAGACAAGTTGAGGAGCGATGCAAAGTTCTACATTTGGGATGATCCTTACCTCTGGAAGCGGGGCGCCGATCAAATCATCCGTAGATGTGTAAGTGAAGTTGAATTTCAATCTATTCTAGCCAATTGTCACTCTTTTGCATGTGGAGGTCACTTTGGACCAAAGAGAACGGCTCGTAAGGTGCTAGAGAGTGGATTCTATTGGCCAACCCTATTCAAGGACGCCTACTCATTTTGTAAGTCCTGTGATAAGTGTCAAAGAGTGGGTAATATCTCTCGTAGGGATCAAATGACCCAAACCCCAATGATTTTTGTTGAAATTTTTGACGTTTGGGGCATTGATTTTATGGGTCCTTTTCCTTCGTCCTTTGGTTTTTTGTATATATTGCTTGCTGTAGATTATGTTTCGAAGTGGGTAGAAGCAAAGGCCACCCGCACTAATGATTCCAAAGTGGTTGCAGAATTCATTAAGTCTAATATTTTTGTCCGCTTTGGGATGCCGCGAGCAATTGTAAGTGATCGGGGTACTCATTTCTGCAACAAAACGATCGCTGCAATTTTTAGGAGATATGGTGTCTTGCACAAAGTCTCTACATCCTACCATCCTCAGACAAATGGTCAGACGGAAGCATCGAACCGAGAGATCAAATCAATTCTAGAAAAGATGGTCCGACCCGATAGGAAGGATTGGAGTGTGAGACTAGAGGATGCACTATGGGCATATAGGACGGCATACAAGACACCTATTGGCATGTCCCCTTACCGATTGGTATTTGGAAAACCATGTCATCTCCCGGTAGAGTTTGAGCATAGAGCGTTTTGGGCGGTCAAGCAATGCAATATGGATATCGAGGAGGGCGGAATTCAAAGGAAGTTGCAATTACAAGAGTTGGAAGAAATCCGAAATGAAGCATACGAGAATGCAGTGATCTATAAAGAGAAGAATCGGATCTTTCATGACCAACAGATCTCTAGGAAGACATTCGTCTGCGGGCAAAAAATTTTACTATACCACTCCAAATTGAAACTATTTCCAGGTAAATTACGTTCTCGTTGGATTGGCCCTTTTGTTGTGACTAATGTCTTTCATTATGGTGCAGTAGAGATCCAAAGTTTGAAAACGGAGAAGAAATTTGTGGTGAATGGTCACCGTCTCAAGCCGTATTATGAAGGATTTCCAATTGAACGGGTGGAGATGATGCAACTGGAAGACCCGATTTGCTTAGTTTAAGCAAATTCTGGACTCCGTCTAGCCAAAGACGTTAAAGAAAGGTGCTTTTGGGAGGCAACCCAATTTTTGATTTTGTTGATTTTTGTTGTTCAATTCGTTAAATATGTCGTTTCTCATCTGGGTATTGTTTAAACTTGATATTTTCTCTACTATGATCAGGACAGGTGATCATGGCGTGCCCGCGCAGAGAGGGCACGTATTAATCTTACAAGTTCCAACTTCAAGGTCAGAGGATGTTTCTAAAACATGGCATGCCCACGCCATGTTGGTAAAATCTCAACATTACAAAGTGGAATCTTGGCGTGCCCACGCCATGTTTAACAAAAAAAAAAAAAAAATCAAAATCAAAATGCTGTTATTTTCCTTCTTAACACTCGTTTTAGTTTTTCAGCAATTCAATTCTGAATTTAAAAAAAAAAAAAAAAAAAACTGTAAGATCAAATTTTTTTTCCTTTCTTTTTTCTCTTTTCTTTCTTTTCTTTTTCTTTCTTTCTTTCTTTTTCTTTTCTTTCTTTCCTTTCTTTCTTTCTTTCTTCTTCTTTTCTTTCTTCTTCTTCCCGCTGTCCGTGTTTTCTTCTTCCTCGCGCACTCCGCCAACCTCTATTCTCCACTTCGTGCGCCTCACCTCCATCGCCACCACTGTCCACCACCCATCCAGCTCCTCACCGCCTCCCTCTTCTCTCTCTCTTCACACCGCACGACAACCAGCTCGCGTCACAACTCCTGCAACCCAGAGCAGCACCGCCACTGCCTGCTGCTTTCTCATCGCCATACCCCCAGCTCCACCCCCACCCTCGGTCTCGCTTCTACCCACCTAGCTCGCTGTCACCACCAGTCCGCGTTTTCCATCTTCCTCGCGCGCGTTTCCATCTGCAGCTGACTGAGCCTCCCAGCATCGCGAGCCACCAGCGGCAACCGCCGCCTCTTCAGCCAGCAACCAACTGCCGCCAACACTATCCACAACCAGTGCAGCTCCTCCACCTCAGCTCAGCTCTCTCTCTCTCTCTCGCCAACCATCCATAACCGCCGCCCTCAAGCTCATCCTGAAGCGTCCACCTCTGCATGCAGCCGCCGCTGTCTCAGCTCTCTCCACCAGCCCACACCAACTCCAAGCTCCATCTTCCTCCTCCTTGCGTGACTGCCACCAGCTTCACCAAGCAGCCGCGCACACGAATCTCCACTCCAACGCAGCCACAACCGCAAAACCTCCGCTCTTGCATTTTTCTCATACCCCTTTGACTATAAGATAACAAGAAATATGGTGCGATGGTGACTTTAGTTTAGTCCGTGCAAAGTGGAAACCTCAAGGTATCGGCTCTAATCAGAACATCAAGGTATCTCTGTAGCCTCAATCAAGTAGATTGTTTGGGTCAAATGAATGTTGTGAGCTGTGTTTTTATTACTACTTGGAACAGTCAAGTGTTTGTGTGAGCTGCCTCTGTGATATTAATTTGAATTGTTGTGATTTCTTGGAGACAATTATTGAGTTTCTGAAAGAATTGTGACTAATTACTGATATTGGTTGTTTTGATTTGCTTGAGTTGATATTTTATTACATTATTAGCAGCTGTGTTCTAATATTGTGTGTAGCTCCTTTTTCCGATTGTTTGTTGATTTGAATGATTATTGAGATTGGTTAAGTGTGTATCTAACTGTCCAATTGGAGACAATTGTTGAGATTTTGGGTCGAATTGTGTTTAAATTGCTGTAATTTGTGTCCAATTGTGGGTAATTTGCTGAGATTGTTTGTTAAATTAGGAGGTGCTTGTAATGCTTAAATTTGCTTATTGAAGTAGATTGCCTCTAATTGCCTTGTGTGAGAGTCTTTGGTCTTTTCCATTTAATTATTACGTTGATTGGGGTGATTTTGAGGTGCATTGTTATTGCATTTGGCTAAGTTTGGAACCACAAGTGCTTATTGATTGCATTTACTATAAGTGTTGGGGTAAATGTATAACTTGTGGGTGATTGAAGTGTGCATTTTGTTGTTTAAATTAACTAAGCGAGAGGCCCCAATATTTATTACAATTGTTATTACAATTTGTTGGAAATGGTTGTCTATTGTTCATTGGAGTGATATTTGGAGAAAATGGTGAGACTCAGATCAACCCCAGGGGCTAATCCACCGATGTCTTGACGATTTCAGGGGAGTTTCGTTGCCATTCTTCTTACTTTTTCTATATATTTGTTACATTGAGGGCAATGTATATTTTAAGTGTGGGGGAGATTTGGATTTGATTGGAGTTTCTTTAAATTGTTGCTTTTCTTATTGTTGTCTTGATGAATAAATGTGGCAACTCACTCTTCTATTGCTGGTTGTGATTTATCCTATGAATTTTGTTTAGATGGCAAGTAAACGCATGTTATCTTGGTGAATATCATGAGTTTAATGACTTGGTGCAAATTGTGGTTAACTTGTTTAGGCAATATAAATATTTTATTAGCAATTGTTGTGTGGATTGGGCAATTGTTGATCTTAGTTCTCCATATTAGGAGATGACGTGGGCCATGATCTTTAATTATCTGGTATTCTGGTACTTTAATTGTGATTAATAAATGACTCTACTCCGCTAGTGCCGTCACCCAGTAACCGGGAGTCTTCACCACAAGTGTCGACTTTCGCGTCAAAAAAGTGGCGATATCTATGAGTAGTTAGTCCTGAACCTGTGAAAAGTTGAGTAATTGGGCTCTTTCATCTAAAAATGTCAGAGTTCACGTCAAAAGACTTGAATAGCTTGAGACTGAGCATTTATTAAAAAAAAAAAAATTAATTATCAAAAAAAAAAAAAAAGAGAGAGAGAAGAAAATAATGTGTAAGCTTATGATCATGATTGGCCTGCCGATCCTTGTTCTTCAATGTTGAGATTTTGGTTTTCAGTTGACCAAATTGCTAACTTTTGCTAGTTTAATATTTTGATTTCTTAGACGAGTTAGCTATGAATTGGACGAGTCTACGATTTCAGGAGCTAACCGGGAGAAATATGTCCTGACACTTAGCTACTAAAACTTGATTTTGGGATAAGCGCAGCTTGGCAGTAAATGAAATGAGAGTTAGCCATTGTTGAATTTAGTTGTTCCCATGCTTGAGGGCAAGCATGATTTAAGTGTGGGGGGAATTGATAGGGTATTAATTGTTAGTAATTTTATCGTTAATTCTCCTCTTTATCCTTGCCAAATATTGCTCTAATTGTGACATGTACTTATATTTGGTATTTGAATCCAATTTCAGAAAGTGGAGCAGAAACTATCTTGAGAAGATTATTGTGAAACTCTATACAATTGGCCCATATGCATGGTGTAAACCAACGTCCATTTCTTTCTATGATGAAAAGGAATTGAATTGCATTTGGCTGGCCAACATCTCAATTAGGTGGGGACCGCGAAGACTTGACCATTGTGTAAAGACACATTTTTGGTTTGCTCTCTTATTTGTGAACGTGTGCACTTGGTCAAAGGAAACCGACAAACCATAGTTGGCTTTGCTTTTGTTTTCGGTGGAGTTGATTAGGTAGGGAAGGAATGTTTTCTTTTGTGAGCATGGAGTGAAGTTTCGAATTGGCTTGTTTTTATGCGTGGGGAGAGCCGCACATTGGGGGAGTCAGTTTTTCTTCTTCTCTTCCGGCTGGGAAGAGAAGTTTTTAGTTTTGGAGTTTTCTCTAAAAATAAGCTCCGTAGGAGGATAGAGGAGTTTTTAGTTTTCTCTCCGAGGGATGTTCCAGAGGAGAGAATAGGGAGTTGTTTTGGTTTGTTGAATTCTAGTGTGCAATTTTCTTATTCTCTTCCGAGAGCTTTGTTATTCACTCTCTCAATTATCGAAGAAAGATGATGTCTTTAAATTCAATTGAATTGTGTGAAGATTTTCTTATGAGGCGTGGCTAATTTTCTCCTCTAGTCAAGGATCAATGCGAAGACGCAGTCCCAATTATCTGTGAGATCTAATTAATTTTACGTGTTCCTTAATTTATTAATATTTGCATGTTTTCTATTTTAATTTCCATGGGATTATTTTGTTAATTGGATATCAAGGGCCCGATGTGCAATTTGACTTTTTAATCTCTTGTCAAATTAATCAATTAAATCCGTAATTGTTTAGTTGGTTAATATTAGTGGCAACTAGTATTTTCACATACTAGGAGAACATGCAATCTGATTTAAATAACCCTCGTAGCGTGTTATTAATTTGGGTTAGGCTTTTCTAGTTTTTAATGCAATTAGAAAATTAATTCCTACGGTCGTACCTAAGAGTATTTCCTGGTTAGAGGTAATCAACGGTCGTACCTTGGTTATCAATAAATTAAGGAAAAGCTGGTTGTTAGAGCTTATCGGCGACTATAACTAGCCTATTAATTAAATTAAGTGAACCTTCTTTGCATCAATGATCGAATGAATGGACTGTGTTTGCGTAGTTGTATCCTTGGCTAGAATTTATTTATTATTTATTTAATTGCTATTTACAATTGTATTAATTAATTATTTATTTTTGGTTAAATTATTTAATTGTTTTTTAGTTAAATTGTTTAATTATTTATTTTATATTTCATTTTGATAAAAATCCCCCGTGTCTCGAATTTAAAAAGAATCGAATTTTTTCCCAGTCCCTGTGGATTCGACCCTGCTTACTACTATACACAGAAAATTTATTTTTTTTAAGCAGGTATTTATTATTGCACAGGCACGACACCTGTCAATTTTTGGCGCCGTTGCCGGGGACTGGCGTTAATTATTTGTTTCTTTTTAAGTTCATTTTTGTTCTAATTTTCTGGTATTTTTTTCTAGTTTATGCCTCGTTCTTCTCGTACAGGCAAATTAATTTTCGACCCTGAAGTAGAGAAGACCGCGCGTAGAACGAGGAAAGAAACCAGACAACTCAGAGAAGAGCAATACGGTATTGCATCTCAGGGACTTGATCCAGAGGTTGAGCCGACAAATTTGTCTGGTGACAATTCGAGTGATTCAGACCAAGAGGAAGTCACTATGGCAAATGCACGAACATTAAGGGAGTTGGCTGCTCCTGATTTAAATCAGCAGCCATTGTGCATTACTTTTCCAAATTTAAATGATGACACTCCCTTTGAACTAAAATCTGGTCTAATTCATCTCTTGCCATCTTTCCATGGTCTACCAGGTGAGGAGCCCTACAAGCACTTGCAAGAATTCGACGTCGTTTGCACCAGCATGAAACCCCCGGGAATTACAGAAGAGCAAATAAAGATGAGGGCTTTCCCCTTCTCTTTGAAGGACTTTGCAAAAGACTGGCTCTACTACCTACCGCCTGGTAGTATCACCACGTGGGACCAATTGAAGAAAAAATTTCTGGACAAGTACTTTCCGGCGTCTCGAGCTGCGAGCCTAAGGAAAGAGATATGTGGTATCAAACAACACCCTAGCGAGTCTCTCTATGAGTACTGGGAGAGATTTAAGAAACTGTGCACCAAATGCCCTCAGTATCAGATAAGTGAGCAACTGCTCATTCAATATTTCTATGAGGGGTTGCTTTTCAGGGACAGAAACATAATCGATGCTGCAAGTGGAGGGGCGTTGGTGAACAAAACCCCTCGAGGAGCATGGGAGTTGATTGAAGGGATGGCTGAGAACTCACAGCAGTTTGGTTCAAGAGAGGACATCCCGACGCGTAGGGTGAATGAGATGGAAACGTCCTCTATCCAACAGTAGATCTCCGAATTAACATCTTTCGTAAGACAATTAGCTGTGGGGAGTACTTCACAAGCCAAAGTGTGTGGGGTATGCACTGCCGTGGGTCATCCTACGGAAATGTGTCCATTGGTTCAAGAAGAAACTGCAGAACAGGTGAACATGGCTGGCCACGCGCCCGCGCCAAGAAAGCAGTTCGACCCGTACTCAAGCACCTACAATCCTGGTTGGAGGGATCACCCCAACCTTAGCTATGGAGGAAATAGGCAGTCTAATTTTGTACCAAATAGACCACAAGGGCACCAACAGCAATATCATCCTCGCCCACCACCACTACCACCCCCTTCAAATTCAAGTCCGTCCATGGAAGAGATGATGAAGCAATTACTTGCTAATCAACAAAAGACGGATTCAGACCTGCAAAGCATGAGAAATCAACTGGGACAGGTGCAATCATTGCAAAATCAAATGAATCAAATGGCTATAACAATCAACCGTTTGGAGTCCCAAGTTCAAGGAAAGTTACCATCTCAGTCTGAGGCAAATCCAAAGAATGTAAGCGCAATGACCTTAAGGAGTGGCAAGGAAGTTCAAGGACCCGAACCGGTGATTTCTAAAGACAAGGACGAGCAACGGATTGAGAAAGAATTGGAAGAGGAGGGCAGAGACAACAAAAATGCAAAGGTACCCTCGAACCCAATTCCTACAGCTAAAACTAATCCACCTCCCTTTCCTAGCAGGTTAGAGAAACCAAAGAAGCAAGACAAGGAAAAAGAGATCTTGGAGATCTTTCGCAAGGTGGAGATCAACATACCCCTGCTGGATGCGATTAAACAAGTACCTAGGTACGCAAAATTTTTAAGGGACCTGTGTGCCAACCGCAAGCGGTTGAAGGGGGATGAACGAGTTATAGTTGGGGAGAATGTTTCAGCAATTCTACAAAGAAGGCTTCCACCGAAATGCGGAGATCCAGGTATGTTTACTATTCCTTGTAGGATAGGTAATACTTTAATTGGAAAGGCCATGTTAGACCTAAGAGCCTCGATTAATGTCATGCCAAAGTCCATTTATGCTTCATTGAACTTAGGCCCTTTGAAAGAGACTGGAATAATAATCCAATTAGCTGACAGGACCAATGCATACCCTGACGGGTTGATTGAAGATGTTTTGGTAAAAATTAATGAATTGGTTTTTCCAGCTGATTTTTATGTGCTCGACATGGAGGATGAACACTCCCGTGATCCGTCACCTTTGTTGTTAGGTAGACCCTTTTTGAGCACAGCCCGAACCAAAATTGATGTTAATAAGGGTACTTTGTCTATGAAATTTGATGGTGAGATTGTTCATTTTAACATCTTTGAGACCATGAAATATCCATCCGATTCAAATATTGGCTCTGTTTTCTCGGTAAATGTTATTGACCCTGCTATACAGGAGTTTTTTGAAATTGAAGGCAGGGATGAACTAGAGGTCGTCCTGACCAGGCACTTTGAGTTCGAAACGACCTCTAGGGTAGAGTTGAGTGAAGAGCTTAAATGCGTGATTGGATCGTTGCAAACGTTACCAATCACGAAGACAAGATATGATCTTGCACCGATTTTCATACCCGAACCTCACCAAAGGTTACTTCCATCTGTGGTGCAGGCACCTGTCTTGGAACTAAAACCACTGCCGAAACACCTAAAGTATGTATACTTAGGTGAAGGGGAGACACTTCCAGTGATCATCTCCGCGGGTTTATCAAAGGTTCAAGAAGAGAAACTACTTCGAGTTCTTAGGGAACATAAGCAGGCGATAGGATGGACCATCGCCGACATCAAGGGAATTAGCCCCGCGGTGTGTATGCACCGAATTCGACTCGAGGAGAATGCTAAACCCGTACGGCAAGCTCAACGGAGATTAAATCCTCTCATGATGGAGGTCGTAAAGAAAGAGATTTTAAAACTGTTGGACGTTGGAATTATATTTGCAATATCAGATAGCCCGTGGGTAAGTCCAGTACAGGTGGTCCCGAAGAAGGCAGGGGTGACGGTAGAATCAAACCAAGAGGGTGAGCTCGTACCAATTCGAAAGCCCACCGGATGGCGACAGTGTATCGATTACCGGAAGCTAAACGCTGTCACAAAAAATGACCATTTTCCCCTCCCTTTCATTGACCAAATGGTAGAGCGATTAGCATGTCGAGCTTACTACTGTTTTTTGGATGGATTTTCAGGTTACTTTCAAATTGCCATAGCACCCGAGGACCAAGAGAAGACTACTTTCACCTGCCCATTTGGAACATTTGCATACCGAAGGATGCCATTTGGATTGTGTAATGCACCTGCTACCTTTCAAAGATGCATGGTAAGTATCTTTTCAGAGTATGTTGAGAAGATTATTGAGGTTTTCATGGACGATTTCAGTGTATATGGTGAAAGTTTTGAAAACTGTCTAGATAATCTGAAATTGATCTTAGTAAGGTGTATAGAAACTAATCTCGTGCTTAATTGGGAAAAATGTCATTTTATGGTTGAACACGGGATAGTTTTGGGTCATGTAGTATCATCTACAGGTATTGAGGTTGATAAGGCAAAAATAGATGTTATATCTACTTTACCTTACCCCGCGAGTGTGCGGGAAGTTCGTTCCTTCTTGGGTCACGCAGGTTTCTATAGAAGGTTCATCAAGGACTTCTCGAAAATTGGAGCACCTTTGTTCCAACTTTTGCAAAAAGATGTATCCTTCGAATTTGATGAAACATGTAAGGGGGCATTCAATAAGTTAAAGGAGTTATTGACCACCTCACCTATTATCCAACCCCCTGACTGGAACCTCCCATTCGAGATCATGTGTGACGCCAGCGACTATGCAGTGGGTGCGGTATTGGGTCAAAGAGTAGGAAAGGCAGCTCATGCTATCTACTACGCATCTCGAGCCTTGAACGGAGCTCAATTGAACTATTCAACCACCGAAAAGGAGCTTTTAGCAGTTGTTTTTGCCTTAGAAAAATTTCGGTCTTATTTACTTGGTACTAAAGTTATTATTTTTTCTGATCATGCAGCTTTACGGTATTTGTTGACCAAGAAAGAGGCAAAACCGCGATTGATACGGTGGATATTGTTGTTACAAGAGTTCAACCTGGAGATCCGAGATAAGAAAGGGGCAGAGAACCTGGTAGCAGATCACTTGAGTCGAGTACAAGTCGTCGAAGAGGACCTCCCATTGAGAGAAGCATTCCCCGAGGAGCATTTATTTTCTATTAATTCATCTTTGCCTTGGTATGCAGATATTGTTAATTTTCTAGTCACTGACAAATTTCCTACAGGATGGCCTAAGGCGAAGAGAGACAAGTTGAGGAGCGATGCAAAGTTCTACATTTGGGATGATCCTTACCTCTGGAAGCGGGGCGCCGATCAAATCATCCGTAGATGTGTAAGTGAAGTTGAATTTCAATCTATTTTAGCCAATTGTCACTCTTTTGCATGTGGAGGTCACTTTGGACCAAAGAGAACGGCTCGTAAGGTGCTAGAGAGTGGATTCTATTGGCCAACCCTATTCAAGGACGCCTACTCATTTTGTAAGTCCTGTGATAAGTGTCAAAGAGTGGGTAATATCTCTCGTAGGGATCAAATGACCCAAACCCCAATGATTTTTGTTGAAATTTTTGACGTTTGGGGCATTGATTTTATGGGTCCTTTTCCTTCGTCCTTTGGTTTTTTGTATATATTGCTTGCTGTAGATTATGTTTCGAAGTGGGTAGAAGCAAAGGCCACCCGCACTAATGATTCCAAAGTGGTTGCAGAATTCATTAAGTCTAATATTTTTGTCCGCTTTGGGATGCCGCGAGCAATTGTAAGTGATCGGGGTACTCATTTCTGCAACAAAACGATCGCTGCAATTTTTAGGAGATATGGTGTCTTGCACAAAGTCTCTACATCCTACCATCCTCAGACAAATGGTCAGACGGAAGCATCGAACCGAGAGATCAAATCAATTCTAGAAAAGATGGTCCGACCCGATAGGAAGGATTGGAGTGTGAGACTAGAGGATGCACTATGGGCATATAGGACGGCATACAAGACACCTATTGGCATGTCCCCTTACCGATTGGTATTTGGAAAACCATGTCATCTCCCGGTAGAGTTTGAGCATAGAGCGTTTTGGGCGGTCAAGCAATGCAATATGGATATCGAGGAGGGCGGAATTCAAAGGAAGTTGCAATTACAAGAGTTGGAAGAAATCCGAAATGAAGCATACGAGAATGCAGTGATCTATAAAGAGAAGAATCGGATCTTTCATGACCAACAGATCTCTAGGAAGACATTCGTCTGCGGGCAAAAAATTTTACTATACCACTCCAAATTGAAACTATTTCCAGGTAAATTACGTTCTCGTTGGATTGGCCCTTTTGTTGTGACTAATGTCTTTCATTATGGTGCAGTAGAGATCCAAAGTTTGAAAACGGAGAAGAAATTTGTGGTGAATGGTCACCGTCTCAAGCCGTATTATGAAGGATTTCCAATTGAACGGGTGGAGATGATGCAACTGGAAGACCCGATTTGCTTAGTTTAAGCAAATTCTGGACTCCGTCTAGCCAAAGACGTTAAAGAAAGGTGCTTTTGGGAGGCAACCCAATTTTTGATTTTGTTGATTTTTGTTGTTCAATTCGTTAAATATGTCGTTTCTCATCTGGGTATTGTTTAAACTTGATATTTTCTCTACTATGATCAGGACAGGTGATCATGGCGTGCCCGCGCAGAGAGGGCACGTATTAATCTTACAAGTTCCAACTTCAAGGTCAGAGGATGTTTCTAAAACATGGCATGCCCACGCCATGTTGGTAAAATCTCAACATTACAAAGTGGAATCTTGGCGTGCCCACGCCATGTTTAACAAAAAAAAAAAAAAAATCAAAATCAAAATGCTGTTATTTTCCTTCTTAACACTCGTTTTAGTTTTTCAGCAATTCAATTCTGAATTTAAAAAAAAAAAAAAAAAAACTGTAAGATCAAATTTTTTTTCCTTTCTTTTTTCTCTTTTCTTTCTTTTCTTTTTCTTTCTTTCTTTCTTTTTCTTTTCTTTCTTTCCTTTCTTTCTTTCTTTCTTCTTCTTTTCTTTCTTCTTCTTCCCGCTGTCCGTGTTTTCTTCTTCCTCGCGCACTCCGCCAACCTCTATTCTCCACTTCGTGCGCCTCACCTCCATCGCCACCACTGTCCACCACCCATCCAGCTCCTCACCGCCTCCCTCTTCTCTCTCTCTTCACACCGCACGACAACCAGCTCGCGTCACAACTCCTGCAACCCAGAGCAGCACCGCCACTGCCTGCTGCTTTCTCATCGCCATACCCCCAGCTCCACCCCCACCCTCGGTCTCGCTTCTACCCACCTAGCTCGCTGTCACCACCAGTCCGCGTTTTCCATCTTCCTCGCGCGCGTTTCCATCTGCAGCTGACTGAGCCTCCCAGCATCGCGAGCCACCAGCGGCAACCGCCGCCTCTTCAGCCAGCAACCAACTGCCGCCAACACTATCCACAACCAGTGCAGCTCCTCCACCTCAGCTCAGCTCTCTCTCTCTCTCTCGCCAACCATCCATAACCGCCGCCCTCAAGCTCATCCTGAAGCGTCCACCTCTGCATGCAGCCGCCGCTGTCTCAGCTCTCTCCACCAGCCCACACCAACTCCAAGCTCCATCTTCCTCCTCCTTGCGTGACTGCCACCAGCTTCACCAAGCAGCCGCGCACACGAATCTCCACTCCAACGCAGCCACAACCGCAAAACCTCCGCTCTTGCATTTTTCTCATACCCCTTTGACTATAAGATAACAAGAAATATGGTGCGATGGTGACTTTAGTTTAGTCCGTGCAAAGTGGAAACCTCAAGGTATCGGCTCTAATCAGAACATCAAGGTATCTCTGTAGCCTCAATCAAGTAGATTGTTTGGGTCAAATGAATGTTGTGAGCTGTGTTTTTATTACTACTTGGAACAGTCAAGTGTTTGTGTGAGCTGCCTCTGTGATATTAATTTGAATTGTTGTGATTTCTTGGAGACAATTATTGAGTTTCTGAAAGAATTGTGACTAATTACTGATATTGGTTGTTTTGATTTGCTTGAGTTGATATTTTATTACATTATTAGCAGCTGTGTTCTAATATTGTGTGTAGCTCCTTTTTCCGATTGTTTGTTGATTTGAATGATTATTGAGATTGGTTAAGTGTGTATCTAACTGTCCAATTGGAGACAATTGTTGAGATTTTGGGTCGAATTGTGTTTAAATTGCTGTAATTTGTGTCCAATTGTGGGTAATTTGCTGAGATTGTTTGTTAAATTAGGAGGTGCTTGTAATGCTTAAATTTGCTTATTGAAGTAGATTGCCTCTAATTGCCTTGTGTGAGAGTCTTTGGTCTTTTCCATTTAATTATTACGTTGATTGGGGTGATTTTGAGGTGCATTGTTATTGCATTTGGCTAAGTTTGGAACCACAAGTGCTTATTGATTGCATTTACTATAAGTGTTGGGGTAAATGTATAACTTGTGGGTGATTGAAGTGTGCATTTTGTTGTTTAAATTAACTAAGCGAGAGGCCCCAATATTTATTACAATTGTTATTACAATTTGTTGGAAATGGTTGTCTATTGTTCATTGGAGTGATATTTGGAGAAAATGGTGAGACTCAGATCAACCCCAGGGGCTAATCCACCGATGTCTTGACGATTTCAGGGGAGTTTCGTTGCCATTCTTCTTACTTTTTCTATATATTTGTTACATTGAGGGCAATGTATATTTTAAGTGTGGGGGAGATTTGGATTTGATTGGAGTTTCTTTAAATTGTTGCTTTTCTTATTGTTGTCTTGATGAATAAATGTGGCAACTCACTCTTCTATTGCTGGTTGTGATTTATCCTATGAATTTTGTTTAGATGGCAAGTAAACGCATGTTATCTTGGTGAATATCATGAGTTTAATGACTTGGTGCAAATTGTGGTTAACTTGTTTAGGCAATATAAATATTTTATTAGCAATTGTTGTGTGGATTGGGCAATTGTTGATCTTAGTTCTCCATATTAGGAGATGACGTGGGCCATGATCTTTAATTATCTGGTATTCTGGTACTTTAATTGTGATTAATAAATGACTCTACTCCGCTAGTGCCGTCACCCAGTAACCGGGAGTCTTCACCACAAGTGTCGACTTTCGCGTCAAAAAAGTGGCGATATCTATGAGTAGTTAGTCCTGAACCTGTGAAAAGTTGAGTAATTGGGCTCTTTCATCTAAAAATGTCAGAGTTCACGTCAAAAGACTTGAATAGCTTGAGACTGAGCATTTATTAAAAAAAAAAAAATTAATTATCAAAAAAAAAAAAAAAGAGAGAGAGAAGAAAATAATGTGTAAGCTTATGATCATGATTGGCCTGCCGATCCTTGTTCTTCAATGTTGAGATTTTGGTTTTCAGTTGACCAAATTGCTAACTTTTGCTAGTTTAATATTTTGATTTCTTAGACGAGTTAGCTATGAATTGGACGAGTCTACGATTTCAGGAGCTAACCGGGAGAAATATGTCCTGACACTTAGCTACTAAAACTTGATTTTGGGATAAGCGCAGCTTGGCAGTAAATGAAATGAGAGTTAGCCATTGTTGAATTTAGTTGTTCCCATGCTTGAGGGCAAGCATGATTTAAGTGTGGGGGGAATTGATAGGGTATTAATTGTTAGTAATTTTATCGTTAATTCTCCTCTTTATCCTTGCCAAATATTGCTCTAATTGTGACATGTACTTATATTTGGTATTTGAATCCAATTTCAGAAAGTGGAGCAGAAACTATCTTGAGAAGATTATTGTGAAACTCTATACAATTGGCCCATATGCATGGTGTAAACCAACGTCCATTTCTTTCTATGATGAAAAGGAATTGAATTGCATTTGGCTGGCCAACATCTCAATTAGGTGGGGACCGCGAAGACTTGACCATTGTGTAAAGACACATTTTTGGTTTGCTCTCTTATTTGTGAACGTGTGCACTTGGTCAAAGGAAACCGACAAACCATAGTTGGCTTTGCTTTTGTTTTCGGTGGAGTTGATTAGGTAGGGAAGGAATGTTTTCTTTTGTGAGCATGGAGTGAAGTTTCGAATTGGCTTGTTTTTATGCGTGGGGAGAGCCGCACATTGGGGGAGTCAGTTTTTCTTCTTCTCTTCCGGCTGGGAAGAGAAGTTTTTAGTTTTGGAGTTTTCTCTAAAAATAAGCTCCGTAGGAGGATAGAGGAGTTTTTAGTTTTCTCTCCGAGGGATGTTCCAGAGGAGAGAATAGGGAGTTGTTTTGGTTTGTTGAATTCTAGTGTGCAATTTTCTTATTCTCTTCCGAGAGCTTTGTTATTCACTCTCTCAATTATCGAAGAAAGATGATGTCTTTAAATTCAATTGAATTGTGTGAAGATTTTCTTATGAGGCGTGGCTAATTTTCTCCTCTAGTCAAGGATCAATGCGAAGACGCAGTCCCAATTATCTGTGAGATCTAATTAATTTTACGTGTTCCTTAATTTATTAATATTTGCATGTTTTCTATTTTAATTTCCATGGGATTATTTTGTTAATTGGATATCAAGGGCCCGATGTGCAATTTGACTTTTTAATCTCTTGTCAAATTAATCAATTAAATCCGTAATTGTTTAGTTGGTTAATATTAGTGGCAACTAGTATTTTCACATACTAGGAGAACATGCAATCTGATTTAAATAACCCTCGTAGCGTGTTATTAATTTGGGTTAGGCTTTTCTAGTTTTTAATGCAATTAGGAAATTAATTCCTACGGTCGTACCTAGGAGTATTTCCTGGTTAGAGGTAATCAACGGTCGTACCTTGGTTATCAATAAATTAAGGAAAAGCTGGTTGTTAGAGCTTATCGGCGACTATAACTAGCCTATTAATTAAATTAAGTGAACCTTCTTTGCATCAATGATCGAATGAATGGACTGTGTCTGCGTAGTTGTATCCTTGGCTAGAATTTATTTATTATTTATTTAATTGTTATTTACAATTGTATTAATTAATTATTTATTTTTGGTTAAATTATTTAATTGTTTTTTAGTTAAATTGTTTAATTATTTATTTTATATTTCATTTTGATAAAAATCCCCCGTGTCTCGAATTTAAAAAGAATCGAATTTTTTCCCAGTCCCTGTGGATTCGACCCTGCTTACTACTATACACAGAAAATTTATTTTTCTTAAGCAGGTATTTATTATTGCACAGGCACGACACCTGTCACTCTTACGACCAGGTCTTAGTATTTTAGGCATATATAAGCATCCAGACTCCAAATCACTTGATTCTTGCAGCATCGGAAAGCTAATTGAAATATCTACAACTTTCATGTTTTGATCAAGAGTTGATTCGGCCTTATTGTTGGTGATCTGGGCTTCAAAGGTGATCTATGTACGGATTCGTACCGATCCGCAGATGGATCCATGACCGGTGTTGGATATCACCAAGGAATTCCCGCCAAACATCTTCAAATTCTTTGGTGTTTTGAGATTGGTCCAATGACTGGTGCCGGACATTGGGCCGATCATTGGGCTGGTCATCATCGAAAAAATGCGCGAAAACGTGATTTTTCAACTCTAATAAAACCTATTCCTACCTTGTTTAGGATACATCTTCAAGAAACTATAAATAAAGGTTCTTTATGTCGTTTTGAGAGAGAAAACATTAGGTTAGCATTAGTTCATCCTTTTTCCATCTTCTTTTCTTGAGAGATCCAGAAGAAAGAGTTGAAGAATCAAAGAAGAAGAGCGAAACGGACATCGAAGTAAGGGAAATTGAGAAGTTTTCTTTACTTTTATCTTTTTATTTATATCTTTTCTTTAAATTCTTGGTTTTAATTATGAATATGTTGAACTAAATTATATCTAGGGTTACAGTTTTGTGATGGAGTTTTGGATTATTTATCTTAGTTAAATTCTTAACTTTTGCCTTGATTTAATTGTATATTTGTGATTGGCCATCATATATATGCTCTTAGGGTTTGTATTGAACCAAGAAGGGATATACAACCATGCACTAGATAGATAAACATACTTAGTCTAATCACGAGAATAGGTTAGGGTTTGTATGATACACTTATATCACCAAAGTTCTTAATGGGTTTAATTAAATGCTTGTGATTTCAAAAGAAACGTAGGATTTAATTAGGGATACTTTAGATGTATTGAGAAATAATCTAAAATACAATTGTGTGATGCATTCATGGTTTGTTAAGAAATTAACTGGATAATTAATTCAAACTTTAGATCAAAACCTGAAACCTTAGTTTCTGCCAATTGTTTTCTCACCTTTATTATTAGATTTGATTATCTATTTTCTTCTTTAATTAGTTAAAAATAAATCGTTTGAATTTTATTATTTGTCTAGAATAATTAAAGTAGAGAAAATTAACTCATTCTCGTGGGTTCGATCCTGAAATATTCTAGGTGATTTATTACTGCGATCGACCCTGTGCGCTTACAGGAATTTGTCAATCACCCTATAAAGTAAAGGGAAACATTATTTGTACTCTATTTTTTGTTATTTGCACTTCCACCATTTGTTTTATCATACAATCTAATAAATGAAAAATATATGATTAAAATGATAGTGGGAGTATGATTAAAAAACATAGGAGTGCAAATAACATTACATGTAAGTAAATTATATTTATGTTTCTTTTTAACATCAAAAGTTTCCTTTTTGACATTCGATATACACTCTCCATCCTATTAAAAATGTCCTACTTTTCATTTTGGAATGTCCTAAAATGTTTTTCATCACACCAAAATTAAAGTTCCTTTTGATCTCTTTTTTCAATGTTATCCCCACTATTATCTATTTGATATTAAATTTAAATTTAGAATTTTAATTTTCGAGGATAATTTTAGAAACAAAACCATTAACATCATCATCAAGCCACTATTTTTAAAGGTTCGAATACAACTAATTTGTGACGGAGGCAGCAACTCTTAATTTTTTTCCTTTTTATCTCAAAATGAAACTACAAGTTCAATGCTAATACTTTTTTTCTTTTTTTTTTTCCATTTCAAAACAAACCTGTAAGATCACTCTTAAATTTTACTCTTTTATCATCTCAAAACAAAACTTTGTGGTCACTCTTAACTCTTTCTCTTTTATCATCTCAAAACAAAACTTTGTGATCACTCTTAATTTTTTTTCTCCTTTTCATCTCAAAACAAAACTTTGGGTAAGTTTTCAATTAATTTTCTTTCCTAATTTGAGTGGCGTGGTTTTGGTCATCATTGGTGCATTACATCATAAATATAATTCGATAATTTCATACAATTAGCCTTTGAATTAGTTATTCATACCACAAACCACCACACATACACTCGTATGTATTCATTCCAAATGTGTTAGTTTTACAATTCTTAGGATATAATTCCTAGGTATGTTTTGATCCACAATATTATTAAAAAGTCTTTCAACATACTAGATGCAGTCCAGTTAAAGAAACAGTTAAGAACTAATTTAAATAAAAGTCAAACTATACAAGAGTATTTTGTTTAATAGGTTTGGTCAACGAGTGTCCTAGAGCATGCGTTATTAGTTATTTTGAGTGTTAGCTATTAATATTTTAGCAAAAGTGTAATTAGTTCGGAAGAGTGATGTGTGTATTCATACTGTAAATTAGGTGCGATTTAAGTGTTTTCATGAGTTTCAGCACTCATTAAAAAATCCTTAACACAGTAATCCTTGAGAGTGCAACTCCCTTTAAATTATCGGAAGGAAAAGGAAAAAACAAAGCCTGGCAAGAAACAAAAAAGTCTTCAACGTGTTTAAGCACCGCAGAAAAGTCTTCTAAGAAAATTTGCACAACAATTGCAGTGAACTTGACCCTCAAATGTGAAATCAAATCAAGGCTGGAAAGAACACATTACAAGTCTTCCCTGGCCCCCTAAGACGCCGATTGGAAAGACCTTGACTTAGACTTTAAAAGCAGAGCTTTAAAATTCACGCTACCTCAGAGTACTTATCAGGAGGCCTAAATTTCATATATCTAACATCGATGGAGGTTGCATGCAGCAAAGTTGTTCTTCTCCTGATATCGGCTACTGCACAAGCAGCAGGAGCAGCAAGAAAGCCTGCTCTTGGTTACACCGAATACAGCGTAATGGGTCTTAGCATATTTTTTGTGGTTTACTCACTAATCGGTGGATTACTATGTTTAATCCTCTGCAAAACTAAGGTCAAGAAAGTAGAATCTGAGCCCTTAGACAACAAACATGGAGATGTTTTCAGAATGTTGAACTATGATGGACATATGGCTTATGAAGACATAATAAAAGCAACAAGAGGTTTTGATGTCAGTTATTGCATTGGGAGAGGGGATTATGGCAGTGTGTACAAAGTGCAATTGCCAAGTGGGAAAGTAGTGGCTGTGAAAAAGCTTCACCATTTGGAAGGCAAGAATCCAAATTATAATAAGAGCTTTAGGAATGAAGCCCGCATGCTATCCAGAATCCGGCATCGAAACATTGTAAAGCTCTTTGGATTCTGCCTGCACCAGAGATCCATGTTTTTTATTTATGAGTATATGGACAAGGAAGCTTGTTTTGTATCTTGAGAGATGAAATTCAAGGTGTGGAGCTAGATTGGATTAAGAGATTGAACTTGATAAATGGCATTGCCAATGCATTGTCCTACTTGCATCATGATTGTGATCCACCAATCATTCACAGGGATGTATCAAGCAACAACATTCTTTTGAATTCACAGCTTAAAGCAACTCTATCTGACTTTGGAACTGCAAAGATTTTGAAACCTGATTCCTCGAATCAGACAGTAATTGCAGGCACCTATGGTTACATTGCACCGGGTATTTACCTTCTTATTCCTAGAACACTTTCTTTTTTTCGCCTTGTTTCTGTTATTTTATCTCTGCACGTATCAGGTTTAACTTCTACTAGAAAGAAAAAAGCAAAAAAGACCTGTAACTACATATTATTGTTTTGCTGAACAGCAAGGTGTAGTACACGATGTATGGCTTAAATTTTCGAATATTGAAAGGATTGCAATTGGATTACTAGCTAGGTTTGGCAGCCTAGGATTGTCCAGCTGAGAATAACTTTATTTTATCCGCTACTTATAATTGCAGAGCTAGCCTATACCGTGGCGGTCACTGAAAAGTCTGATGTGTATAGCTTTGGTGTTGTGGTACTGGAAACATTGTTCGGAAAGCATCCACAAGATTTCCTTTCTTGCATATCCTCACAACCCAATGAACCAATAATGATGAAGGATCTTCTTGATGCCCGTCTGCCCCCTCCGACTAACCCTTTGGTCGTTCGAAATGTGGTTGTCGCGACAGCGTTGGCCCTGGATTGCGTCAACGCAAACCCGAAATGTCGACCAACAATGCAGCAAGTGGTGAACCGATTTGAAGTGGGCAGGCGAGAATCAACTAGGCCTTTGCACACCATTGCTGTGAATCAGTTTATAAAAGTAGAAACATGACCAAGCACTGAGATCATTGCATATACCATATAGTGTACTAATAAAAATAGAAAAAAAAAGTGTAGTAATTAATGAAAAGGAACTCTTATATGCCGATTAAAAGCCTAGGAAATTTTGTCATCAATATCTAAGCCAAAGGAGATTCTACTTGTTGGGCTTTATTTCCAGATTTATACTTGATTCTTCAAAACTTTATAAAGCGATCATACCGTCTACTCATCTAATTAACTGAGTACATGGGGAGCTATAAAGTGGAATATTTTGTTTCACCATGTGAAGGGCATCATAATAATTTTTTTCTTTTTACCCAAATAAGTATTATTTGTGCTAATACTCCTAATGCTTATAGATGTGATTAACGAATCAACTGCTCTACTTGCAGGCTACTTGGCAAGTTTAAAATAGTACCATTATTCTTTTGGGATCAAAATTGTATAAATTTCGTCAAAAGTGAAAATAACTACTTCTTGAACGAACTGGGCATAATCAACTAGAAAGGAAGGCAAGGACCCATAAAGACATATCATGCTGTACCGCTGAAGTTGTCGATTGGGTCTATTCGTGGGCATGACAAATACTTACATGGACCACAGTCCACGAAACCCAACAGGCATCGTCCAAATTTTCTCTCCACGTTTCTACCTGAACAACTTTGACATCCGATAGGAAACTCAATAATATCATGTTTTTGGAAAATAGAAACATTGGAAAGGAAAGATGGAACCGTCATCCAAGTTGAATGAAAAGAAATATTGGAAAGCATTATGGAAGTTGGATGTTCCTCCGAAGCTTAAATGTTTTGCATGGAGGTTGATCATGAATATCTTACCCACAGCGGTGAATTTGAAGAAAAAGATGCAGGGCTTTTAATTCGTCATGCCCTTGTTGTGGAGAGCAGCAGGAACATGATCGTCATGTTTTCTTTGACTGCAAATTTGCAAGACAATTTTGGGATCTCACAGACTTGTCCATAGACTTTCAAAAGATTAAAGCATCATGCATGAAGGAACTCATGGGAATTATTTTTGAATCTGGTGATAAAATAGAAATACAGAGTTTTGTAATGACACTTTGGATGATCTGGCATGCAAGGAACAAGCTCGTATTTGAGGGAATTTGCATGAAGACAGAGGTGATAGTGGACTGGGTGAGGGCATATCTATGGGAATTAATCAAAGGAATAGAAACATGACCAAGCACTTAAATTATTATTCTCTCTGTCCGAAAGAAAATTGACAAAAGGGGAGAAAAAGTTTAATTTAAGTACGTAAATTGTTTTGAGTTGTTATGAATAGAAAATTGATAACATTGAAAACTTTAAAATTTTGATCACATTTAATAGTGGTGAAAAAGTTTTTTTTTCTTTTTTTGGACGATCAATAGTGATTCCCCACTTACCTTCATGATTGATTTAAATTCGTAACCTCTCAATTAAAGGTGAAGTATCTTACCAATTAGGCTATGCTTCATTGTTAGAAACAAGATTTGAATGGTAAAAAATAATAGGGAAATATCTTTAAAGAGCGTGATTTGGGCGAGGTAATTGAGGAAAGTTTCAATAATGGTGAGATAATTTTCAATTGTAATTCATCAAAATATAAAAAAATCTGACCAATAAGCTGACAGAGAATCATTCAAGAGTCTCATACCAAAAAAAAAAGTTTAAAAAAAATAGTCTCATACAAAGATAAACTCAATTTCATTTAATATTTGTTCCAAATTGTAGGCCTATTTCCTTTTTAAAAGAGTAGTTATCTTGATAGTTTACTAATATGCCTACATTTACTATGTAATATTATCAGCAAAAATATACTACTCCATTAGTTAATTATTCTAGTTAGGAGGAATAACAACACCGCCAAAAAATATAGAGCTGGATTGTTTGGTATCTTGAGAGATGAAACTGAAGCTATGGTGCTGGATTGGATTAGAAGAGTCAATTTGATCAAGTGCATTGCCCATGCATTGTCCTACGTAGAGATTCTTTTAAGAATTGGACCGGTAAAAATTCTCTTTTTGATGGTGGACCGAAGTATCAAAGTGTTAAGGAGTTTGGCTAGTGTTGGACCAAGTGCGCCATGGGTTTGGCAGGGGGTCCAGTGGATCAGGTGCATCATGGGTTTGACGGGAGGTCCGGTCGGTTAGACCAAGGAGTCAAAGATTGGCAGGGTCTGGAATGTAATTTGGATGTTGAAAAAGAGTGGGTCCATATATGGGAAAAGAGGTGACCTTAAGTAATAAGGTGGGCTTGCATTGAGAATTAAAGTAAATTTGGATACAATAATTTGTTTGGAGGGATAGAAGATAATAAAAGTCAGGTATGTGACAAATCTGCACAAATGGAAAATTGCGGTCGTTACATCTCACAACTTGCTTACACATAGGGCTGCAAACGAGCCGAGCCGAGTCGAGCTTTGAGCTAATCGAGCCGAGTCTCGACTAAATTTTACCAAGCTCGAGCTCGAGCTCGAGCTCGACGAGCTGGCAATTTTCGAGCTCGAGCTCGAGCTCGAGCTCGAAAAAAATAAAAAAAAATTATTTTATTTTTAAAAAAATAAAAAAAATAATATTTTTTTCTGAATAAATAATAAAATATTAAGGATATATACGTAATTTCGCTATGAAAATAAAAAATTAAAATATATTTATATATAATATACGTAATTTTATTATTAAATAAAAATAAAAAATATATATAAATATATATACTCAAGCTCGCGAGCCGGCTCGCGAGCTAACGAGCTTAATAATCTGAGCTCGAGTTCGAGCTCGAGGTTGACTCGAGCTGGCTCGAGCTCGACTCGAGCTCGATTAATCTCGAGCTCGACTCGAGCTTGACTCGAGCCGCTCGCGAGCGCTCGAGCCGCTCGCGAGCGGCTCGCGAGCGGCTCGATTCGTTTGCAGCCCTACTTACACACAATCTATGACCACCATTTTGATAGAAGAGTTTTCTTTTTGTCGATCTTTATGTTCCTTTTATATTTTCTCTTTACCTTCTTTCTTATTTATTTTAATGGTCACATGATATGACAATTTCCCTCAAATGGGAAGGTAGATTTAGTAAACTAATTTATCTATCGGTGCCAAAATGCTAAAATTGTCAAAAACTAAAATATTTTAGTGGTGTAATTGTCTTTACATAACATAACAGATAAAGATAGAAGTTGTTGTATGCCAAACAGGAATTGGACTTCGGGATTATTTTATGTCTATTTCGTGGATACGGAAGACGAATTAAAACCAATATCTAATTATGGAAGGGCAAGATATATTTAAGCCTTTTTGTAATGTCATTTTTTCCTATCAAACAACATATACGTGCCACCAAATTTTCTACCCTCGTCACGAGACTCTCAAACAATGCCAAAGAAAGTTCTGATACTTTCTCTTTATTCTTTGTTCTTTTACTGTTAATCACATTTATAAGATCTGGCATTAGATTTACCACAAAACTAAAGAGGACACTATAGAATTCAAATTTAGGATTCTAATGATAGTAAATACGTGTAGGGTTATAAAATTGAAGAGAAAAATAATTACTCAAAATATTTATGTGGGAGAAAAGAAGATAAATAATTCACACTGTTATTGATAAGTTATATCATAATAAAACACTACAGATACTCTTTTAAAAAATACCTCAACTAATGTCCTATTTTATAACCAATCAGACTTATAAAATAAGAAATTACTATGTCAAGAAATTATCAAGTAAAACACAAATTATTAAATAGGAAAACTACTAAAAACCCATAAAACACATGGCTACGAACCATGGTGTTGAGGTTCAAATCCCTTCTCGCTCACAACCGGCCCAAGAAAGAAGGGTAGAATGGTGGGGATAGCGAACTAAAATTCCTTGGTATTTTCACGAGTCAAGTTCGAGCCATGGTATTTTCACTTGATCGAGCTCGAGTCCGAGTAGCACACATATCTATCGAGTTCAAACTCGAATGTGGTGCTACTCGAGCTCGACTCGACTTTAATACACTCCTGGTACAGGCCTGGGCCTTGATGTTTTCTGTTTCTAGTAGCACCAAGGCCCTGATGTATTGTAAAGCTTATACATAGCGTCCATAAGGTTTTGAATCTTATGGCTTGTAAAGCTTGTAGTAGCCATAAGCTTGTAGCATCGCCACGGTTTGTAGTTATCCATCAGGCGATTGTACTCTACTAAGCAATATTTCTGTCCCAAATGCAAATAGAGTCATTGACTCGGATTTAAGTTTCTGAAGTCTGAGGACCAACGTGTAAGAAAGGTCGCACAACAACTTCTATTCTAGTGAAGACAGATCTTTACTCTCAAAAGTGAAATCAAATCAAGACCAGAAAGAACACATTTTTGCAATTCTTCCACACAATATATAGATTGGAAAGACCTTGACTAAGACTTTAAATGCAAGTCTTTTCATATATATATCATGTGGTCTTGTACAGTAACATCGATGGATGTTGTACGTAGCATGGTTGTTCTTCTCCCGATACCAGCTACTGCGCGAGCAACGGAAGCAGCAACAAAGTCTATCTGCTCTTGATTACAGCAAAAAGCACGTAACGGGTCTTAGCATGTAATCTTTGTGGTTTACTCATTAATTGGTGGATTACTATTTCTAATCCTCTGCAGGTCCAAGGTCATGATCAATTTAAGAGAGAGCAACGAAATTAAAAGGCAACATCATGCATTTAAAACTTGAATAGTATATCTTATGCGTTACTAATTATTGTAACATTGATTTTGGCTTTCAAAATTTGACCAAACAATTTTCATTTTGGGGAAAACTAATCACATATAAGATCATGATCATATGTAGACCTATGCTATGCACAAGAGAAACAAATAACCGTGTAATTCACTTTTCAAAATTGGTGTCCAAAAAAGAATTATTGACAAAATATCAAGATTGTGCTGGTCGGTCTACACATCATACCTATTATTACTATATCATTTATGACATCAAATGCTGCATTTCGTGTTGCACATTTTAATCAATTACACTAATAAACATTTAACTGTGCGCTTGTTAGTGAGTTAAATGCCTATGACCAGATAGACCTAGTTAGGTATGTCTGGACTAAATCTATAGAAATGCAAACGAAGAATCATTACAGTTTAAACTCATATGTCTTAGCGTTCACATGTCACGAATTTGATTGCCCATAGAAGGCAAAAGAGATAAAAAAAAAAAAAAAGAGTATTGAATTACTGGCAGCGAAATGTACTTTTTAAGACCGAAACATTACTAATTTGCTCCCTTTCTCGCTAGTCTCAAACAACAAAAACGAAAGTTCTTGGATTTTTAAAATGCGCATATCGCATTGCTTTTAACAATCCGTGTGAATGATGCAGATTGGAAAGATACTACTGGCTTGACTCCATTTTAAATGCGAGTTTTTCAGTCCAGACTACATAATCAGGGCGGGCGCTTACATTTCATCTATCTTGTGTTAATTACGGTCTTTCATGGTACTAGCATCGATGGATGTTGTATGCAGCGGATTTGTTCTTCTCATGATACTGGCTATTGCACCAGTAGCGGCAGCAGCAGCAAAGGAGTCTGCTGTGAATTTATTGGAAGCTGAAGCACTGCTCAAGAGTGGCTGGTGGCGAGACGATACTGCTGCAAGAAACGTCTCTGCCCACTGCCAGTGGCGTGGTATCATTTGCAACGATGCTGGTAGTGTTACCGACATACTACTTCCAAACTACGGAATTCTGGATGGCTTGACAAATTTCAGCTTCTCTTCTTTTCGGAACCTGGTTAGACTAGATCTCAGTGGAAATAACTTTTACGAAGCTATCCCATATCAAACAGGTGCACTCTCCAAACTCACCTATCTCAATTTGTCTTTAAACGATCTTCATGGCCAGCTCCCTTCTTCTCTAGTAAACCTTACACACCTAGCACAACTTGATGTTTCTTGGAACTGGATTGGAGGTTTAATTCCTCCAGGTATCGGAAACTTGACAGATTTGGTTACTCTAGATTTGAGCCAGAATTGCTTTTGGGGCCGCATCCCACCAACTCTTGGCCACTTGTCCAATCTGGCCTCCATTAACCTCAGCAATAACTACTTCAGTGGGACAATTCCTTCAGCTCTTTTTAATTTGACAAATCTTTCCCGGCTAGACATTCACTTCAATCCTGCAATGGGAGGATTTCTCTCAGAAGAAATAGGAAATTTGAAGAGTTTAGTTGAATTAGACTTCAGTGGCCTTAATCTTTCAGGAGCCCTCCCTTTAACTCTTTGCCGCCTAACCAAACTAGTATCTCTTTCAGGTGCTGAGAATCAAATTCATGGTTCCATTCCCTCTGAAATAGGAAATTTGAAAATTTTGGAACATCTTGTCCTTGGGTCCAACCGGCTGACTGGTCAAATCCCTCCGACCCTTCGCAATCTGACTACTCTAGTTACTTTGAACCTCTCTTCTAACCAAATAAGTGGTTCCATACCTCTTCAACTTTCCGGTATACCTTCTCTAACATTTCTAGATCTTTCCTATAATGCTTTGGAAGGTGAACTTCCGTGTGAGCTTGTCACTAAGTTTGGTTCAGAAAATTTTGTCGGCAATCCAGACTTGCATCACGATTCCACTCTTTGTGGCGATCACAGACATCACCCCCCATACTACATCATAGGTCTTGGCGTGTCCTTCTTGGTGTTCTCATTAATTGGCGGATTAGTGCTTTATATCTTCTGCAAAACCAAAGTCAAGAAAGTGGAACTTGAGCTGATGGACAATAAACACGGAGACATTTTCAGAATATGGAACTATGATGGACATATGGCTTATGAAGACATAATTAAAGCAACAAACGATTTTGATGTCTGTTATTGCATCGGGACAGGGGGTTATGGCTCTGTATACAGAGCTCGGTTGCCAAGTGGGAAAGTAGTGGCTTTGAAAAAGCTTCACCGTTTGGAAGGCGAGAATCCAAATTTTGACAAGAGCTTTAGGAATGAAGCCGACATGCTATCTAAAATCAGGCACAGGAACATTGTAAAGCTCTTCGGATTCTGCCTGCACAAGCGATGCATGTTTCTGATTTATGAGTATATGGACAGAGGAAGCTTGTTTTGTATCTTGAGAGATGAAACTGAAGCTGTGGAACTGGATTGGATTAAAAGAGTGAATTTGATCAAGGGCATTGCCGGTGCATTGTCCTACTTGCATCACGATTGTGATCCGCCAATCATTCACAGGGATGTATCAAGCAACAACATTCTTTTGAATTCACAGCTCGAAGCAACTCTTTCTGACTTTGGAACTGCGAGGATTTTGGAACTTGATTCATCAAATCAAACGGTCACTGCAGGCACCTTTGGTTACATGGCACCAGGTAGGTTACCTTGCTATCCCAGATCCCTTTCTGCTTTTCACCTTGTTTTTCATATTTTCTTGATGCACATTTTAGGCTTAACTTTCAAGAACAGAAAAGAAAAAAAATTCTTCCAACTGAAACGATTATTATTATTATTTTTGGAATAGTAAGTCTAGAGTTGTCCCAGTTGAGATTAACTTTATCTGTATCCAAATATATACTTACTTGTCAATGCAGAGCTAGCCTATACCATGGCGGTCACTGAAAAGTCCGATATGTATAGCTTTGGCGTTGTGGTGCTGGAAACGCTGTTTGGAGAGCATCCACGAGAATTCCTTTCGTTCATAGCATCACAACCCAATGAACCAATAATGTTGAAGGATCTTCTTGATGCCCGTCTGCCCCCTCCGACTAACCATTTGGTCGTTCGAAATGTGGCTGTTGCAACAGCGTTAGCCCTGGATTGCGTCAACACAAACCCGAAATGTCGACCAACAATGCAGCAAGTGGTGAACCGATTTGAAGTGGGCAGGCGAGAACCAACTAGGCCTTTGCACGCCATTGCTGTGAACCAGCTTGTTAGTCCACCAGTACTTTCACTGCCTGACCAAACCTGCGCAGATGGGAGGAGTAGCTCAAGCACCATAAATGAATTCCATGTGGATATCTCTGCGACTCTGCCATCATCCAATTTTTCTATCCATGTTTCTACCTAAACAACTTTGATATCTGGTAGGAAACAGAATAAGATCGTGCTTTGCAAAAATGGAAACTTGGCCAAGCACTTAGATTGCTGCTACATACGGCCATTTGGTGTGCTAATGAAAAAAAAAGTGTACTCATTAATGAACAAGTAGTTCAAGCACCATGGATGACTTTCATGTGGATATCTCTGCCATATCCAATTTTTCTATCGATGTGTCTACCTACCTATAATATTTATACCGAAGGAGAATTTATCACTTGTCTTTATTTATGTAGGTGAATTCTAGGCAGAGCAACACTTACCAATCTAACAATTTGCAATTCCAAGTCTAGATTTAAAGAAATATTAGTTTAAGGATTCAAATATACAAAACTCATGCCAAAAATGATAGGATCAGGTCAATCCAAAGCTGTATTTTTAAAAAAAATAAGTTGCATAAATTCAAGCTTGCATAGCCTATAGGGATAATTTCAAAAACCTCCCTTGAAATTTTTGACAATTGCAGAGATCTCCCCTCAAGTTTATTAAATTACACCTACCTCCCTTGCTTTTACTATTTATGTAACAATATAGGCCAAAAGGTGATAGGTTGTAATTTTATCATTTATTTTATAATTAATTTTCCCTATTACCTGACTCTATGTGAATTAATTGTTAGATTCTACTCACTTTTAGTATTTTGCATTTATTTCAGGGAGTAGAACGAAAATATGATAACAAGTGCCAATTTAATAAAAAAAGAGTCCAAATAATAAAGCTTAATCCAGGGGCATTTTTGGAACAGGGAAACTTATTCCCATGTTGGTAATTGCTACAAAGGCAAGGACGGCGCAGGTTTTCTGGGAGAGCTGGAGCACCACACAGGAGGTCCTCTCCGCAAGGAGGCCGGCGGCACGGTGCAGAGAGGCTACTAAAGACGAAATAGAAATTGCAGAGGAAAGGCAATAGCTTTAGCTTAGTTTTTGATGTTTTCTTTTCATGTTTCTTGGTAGGACCCCTCCTGCACATGTCTGGGCAATTAGGAAAGCTTTGACTTTTCTTCAGTTGCACTCTTAGTACTTTCTTTTCCTTCTCCGTATGTCATCCCAAGTGAAACAGAGAATCACTTCTTCTAACTTTGCTATCTCTTTTTGATTGGAACGGATTGAATTCTCAAAAATCAGTGACAATGGCCGCAGCTTTCTCTTCAATTTTATATGGGTTTTGTTCATTAAATATGAACTAATTTCTCCACTCTAGTCAAGAAATGACGGATGCTTTGGGTCGCTTAAAATTGTGAGATCGATTTAATTTTATTTTTTTCTTTTATTTATTGGTATTCGCATATTCCTTGATTGTAATGCTTATGATTATTTAATTAATTGATTGTCTTGGATCCGGATAATTAGTTAATTTGGTAATCGATTGTCAATTAGGACATTAAATCCGTAATTGCTTAATTGCCCTAAAATAGTGACAATTGGCACGATTAGATTCGTATCAGGGGGATACGCGGGCTAATCTGAAATAACCCTGGTAGTGTGTTATTTGGTTAGAATAGGACTCCTCTAATACGTAAGGCAATTGGAGAATTAAATCTTATGAGTGTACCTAGAATTGTTTTTCAATTAGAACAGTGATTAACGGGCGTACCTTGATCACCGACACAGTAAGGAGGGGTTGACTGTCATCGTTTGTTTGGCAGTTATAACCTATTTATTAGTAAATAATTGGAATTGCTTTTGCATCGATGATCAATTAGGTGAACTATTGCTAAAGTTATTTCTTGGCTAGACCTTTAATTATTATCACTCTGATTTTAGTGAATTGTCATTTAATTTGTAGTTAGCTATTTATTTTTATTTGAATTTATTTGATTGGCACTTTCCACACAAAAACACCCCCTGATTACTGTGAATTTGAAAAGAAGCAGCTACACCCAGTCCCTGTAGATTCGATCATGCTTACCACTATTTACAAAAATTAACTTTAGTTGAGCAGGTCTTTATTATTGCACAGGCTGATAACCTGTCAAAAGGCTATATTTTTTTTTTCAAAAATCCTAAACTACCCTTTTTGTATAAAAATAAAACAAAAATTATTTTGCCAATTCCTTTCTTTCATATTTCAACCGAACCCACTGTACTAACAAACTAACCTAACAAATAGTCTAATTCCAAATTCTAAACTCAAGTAATTCCAGCATCATAGTTATAAAATTGCTTCTCCCAAAGCATGCATTCAATTTTGAAGATTCGTTCCATTCTTCAAAAATATTCTCACCATATGGTTACATGGAACGGTCAAACTCACAATTAACTGTTCTTATGTTTGCATAATCTTTAATATAGGATGCCATGGTTTGATTCCATATAAGTAGTTTAACTCCTACTACATGAGCCACATTGTGGTCTTGAAGAAAATCCTTAGGGAAGATTTAGGTATGGATGGGATTAATCAAGTTTAAAAAAAGGAAAGGCATCATTATGACTTTAGAGATCTTCAAAAAATTCATTGTGCCAAAAATCAAAATTCTATTGACAATTAATTACACCCCAAACTTCAAACCTAATGCCCACACTTTCTCAAAACAAAATAATTTAGCCTACTATTATATCTCCAAACATGTTAACGTTTTAAATACAGAGAAGAAACTCTATCTTCATAACGAAAACACAACCAACAATTGTCAAGCATAAAAAGAAACAGGGTAAAATACCAAAAACCCCCCTGTGGTTTGCCAAATGTACATTTTACCTCCCTATAGTTTGAAAACCTACAATTTAACTCTCTGTCGTTTCAACTAAAGTAAAAGTCTGACAGAAAACATCTAAACTAATGTCTGAATGGAAAATGTCAAAATTGCCTCTCTATAAGTCAATTCCTCGGAAGAATGTTTCGTGCATTTGAGAATGGGTAAAATACCAAAAATCCCCTTGTGATTTGCCAAATATACACTTTACCTCCCTATGGTTTGGAAACACATAGGGTATCATTGGCAAGTGAAAATATTATCGCAACCACAACTCTCAGCAGGGGTGCGTGACACTCAAATACCGTTATTGTAGATATTTTCTGTCAGACTTTCACTTTAGTTGAAATAACAGGGAGTTAAATTGTACATTTCCAAACCATAGAAAGGTAAAGTTTACATTTGGCAAACCACAGGGGGGTTTTTGGTATTTTACCCAAAGAAATATAAATGTACTTATTGACATCTTAAAAGATTTTTTGGATGGATGATAGACAAATTAGCAAATTTATCAATTTTAAACGCTCTCCCTCTTTTGACCAATGATTGCATTATTTATTCCATTATTATTGTGTGTCTCTTCATTTCCTTTTAATTTGACCAATCTCTTAAATAAACTTGTGATTTGACAATTTCAAAAAGAAGAAAAGAGAAATAGAAATATATAGTAGGGTGTGATTGGCTGCAATTATAGGTAATGGTTGGTGGTAATTTGAGAGCGAATTATAGGAAGAAGGGGTTGATGAATGAAAACAGAATGCTAGTAAGCGAGAGAATCGTCGTTAGCTGTAACTTGTAAACAGGATAGCCGAAAAGGTTAAGTTTCTTTTTCTTTTTTTTTAAATCTCATTTCATTATACTATGAATTATTTATTAAGTGAAGGTCATTATAGTCATATTATTGTGACAAGAGAGGTTAGTGTAATTTGTAAAACTTGAGGGGAGCCAAGTGAAATTGTCATAACCTCAAGGGAGGTTTGTGAAATTATCCCTAACCTATAACCTCATTTAAAATTTGAACTCTAAATATGTAGCATGCATTTGCCTTTACTAGTTAAAAGAGAAAAAGGAATTTCACACGTAAGAAATTATTGAAACATAAATGGTGCAAACTTTCTTTTTTTAAAAAAAATTAATATAAATGTGCGAGTTTTTATCAATCTCTAGTTTGCCATATAAACATAGAATGATTTTCATATGAATTTATTATATCACCTAGTAGTTTTAATTCACTAAACTCAACCACAGAAAAGAAAAAACAGGAACATCAAGTTTCGAAATATGGAACCTATATTCAGCGGGCTACTATTTTGGTGCTTATGACCCCATAAGTCGATTGCTGCAATTTTTTACTTCCTCCTAGGATGGCCCCAAAAAAAAAAAAAAAAAAAAGAGTTTCCCGGTTGCTCATCAATTGAGGAAAACGCTGGTGATTCCCTTTTTTTTTTTTGAGGAAAAAGCTGGTGATTCCTTATTGCTTCCTGGATTTTTAACCTAAAGTGTATAATAGCTTGAGAAAACGTTGTACTATTAAGGGTCCGTTTGTTTCGGGTGAAAATGTTTTTCAGAAAAATATTTTTCTAATTTTCCGTGTTTGGTTGCACAAAAGTTACTGAAAACATTTTTCTATGTAAAATATTTTCACTCATCTTATGGAAAACAACTTCCCTTCCAAACTTACTGAAGTTGTTTTCCGAAATGCATGCATCCCGCCTGTAGTATGTTTCAAACTTGCTGAAAACATCTTGTAGTATGTTCTTTTTTTTTTTTAGTGTAAACAGGAGGACTCGAATCCAAGACCTCTTCCTTACACTCCCTCCCCCGTACCACCCAACCCAACCCTCCCCCTAGTATATTCAAAATAAAAAAAAAACTCCACCCTGCTCATCCTATGCTAGTAATTAATTATGTATAATAGGGACATTCTTTTCTAGAAAAACTTCCAGCAATAAGAGTGTAAGATATATGTTACAATAAGCATTGCATGTGATTGATATTTGACACTAAATGACCAGCAATTTGTTTATTGTTTAAAGAGATATTTTTTATTCATATATACATTTCTCCAAAAATTTTTAAAGTTAAATAATGAGATAAATTTTCTTATTTTATATGGGAAGAAGTATGTAGTTATAATGTGTAGAAAGTAAAGATAGAGATAAAAGTGAAAATATTTCAAAAGTTAAACAAACACCAGAAAAATGAAGTAAAAAAATATTTTCAATAAGCTAACCAAACACTTGAAAATGATGAAAGGGAAATGATTTTCATGAAAAATTACTTCCACGAAAAATATTTTCCCAAGGAAAATATTTTACTTCTAACCAAACAGACCCTAAAAGAAATTCTGGAGCACATCAAGTACCCCATAGCATCCAAGTAAAACAGCGACTTGATATGTGCAAGGAGGCAGGGGAGGTGGCTGTTGGGTTGGAGTGGAGTGGACATTTGCGTTGGGTTAGTGGGCTTATTAAGTTGTTTACAGAATGGTTGGTAAAAAAAAATTATGGTTGGGTGTGCAGATGGTTGATGATACTGTTATACCTGGTACGCATTCAGAATCTGCTTCTAAGAGTAGAACTGATATTTTGAGTAATCTTGACCTTTCTTCATATGTGAACCAAGGAATGCCTCTGCCTGGGTGTATTGTTCACCAAGAAACCTAGTCTCATGTTTCTGGTAGATTCGATGATTAAAATGGTTCTTGCAAATATACTTTTGGAAGAAATTGGTGGCCACCTTCTGGTTCATTTGCCGCCAACCATCCAGTTTGACCTGCTTATGGAAGAAGTTGGAGGCCATGATAATTGAATGCAGGATCTGTAAACTGCTGTAAATGAATGCTAGCAAAGTTTTATCAATTAATGTGTATATTGCTCCTCATAGTCGAAATAGTGATGCCTCCCTGCTGACAAATTGACCATCTTATATTAGCTTTTGGAATTTGGAAATCTTCTGGTTGCTTGCAAGCTTCTTAACATACATTGTAGGATATACTATACTTCTTGTACATGTAAAAATTTTCAGGAGGTGCAAAAAAAGACACTTGGTTTATAATTCTATTTTACAACAAAAAAATGCAAAAATAAATAAACAATTATTATGTAGTTAGCTAATTTGGCTTTTCTTTTCTTAGCTAACCATATGTTCCAAAGCAAACATTCTGGTATAAAAAGCTATACGTGCAAGTATTGTGCATGAATGGAAATATAGAAATATATTAGTAGAAGGCTAATAGAAAGTTAAGTTATGCTATAAATGTTATGCACTTATTAGGTTAGATCCCATCTCCCTTTAATTTTTTTATTATTAGAAAATGATAAACAGTATTAGCAGATGTAGTTTTGTAAGTTCCATAGAAAACCTTAGGGCTTCACACTGTTATAATTTTGTTAAATTTTTGGACAATTTTGCCCTCCCTTTACTCCCATGACGGTGAAGTTGCTAAGCCTTAGTTACAATTTTTCTTCCTATCCATCCCTTCACCCATGATCCGATATCACTACTCCAAAACCCAAACATCCAATACCAATGCGAATGCTTCACTCATACTTTTGCTTCCTCATTTCTGGCTTGAGATTAGATGATCAAGCTATACACAGTACACACCAATTCTTAAAGAGGTTGGTACTCGAAGAAATTCCGGAGAAGTTGAGAAGCAGAAACCAACCATGATAGTAAAGTGGGCAAGGGAAAGCCATGCAAACATGCCCATTGATTGTCGACAAACCCTTAGTCATCATTTGGTTTTTGATTAGACAAATATGAACTCAGCATTTGTTTCATGTAATGATAGCCATAAAGGAATCTTGAAGGCTAGAAAGATTTCTCGTGACTCTCTCAAAAGAAAGAAAGTTCTGATGCTTCTTTTCTTTTTTTGTCGTAACTTAGGTCATTCTTTCTTTTAGTCTCCTAAACTGACAAGCTAATTGTCTCCCATTTCACGGTTCTCAAACAACAGTGACAGGGTGTCGACACCTGTGCAATAATAAAAACTTACTCAAACTAAAAGTAATTTTTGTAGATAGTGGTAAGTAGGGTCGAATCCACAGGGACTGGGAGTAATTGTTTCTTTTCAAATTCACAGTGATAAGGGGGTGTTTTTATGCAGAAGGCGACAATCAAAGTAAATCAAATAAAATCTAAGAAACTACTAGAAATTAAATAACAAATTACTAAAATCAAATGAGTGATAATTAAGGATCTAACCAAGGAATAACTTCAGCAATGGTTCACCTAATTGATCATCGAAGCAAGGGCAATTCCAATTATTCATCAATAAATAGGTTATAACTACCAAACAAGCGATGGCAGTCAACTCCTCCTTACTGTGTCGGTGATCAAGGTACGCCCGTTAATCACTGCTCTAATTGAGAAATAATCCTAGGTACGCCCGTAAGATTTAATTTCCCAACTGCCTTACGTACGAGAGGAGCACTATTCTAACCAAATAACGCACTACCAGGGTTATTTCAGATTAGCCCGCGTATCCCCCTAACACGAATCTAATCGTATCAGTTGTCACTATTTCAGGGCAATTAAACAATTACGGATTTAATACCTCAATTGACAATAGATTATTAAATTAACTAATTATCCGGATCCAAGACAATCAATTAACTAAACAACCATAAGCACTGCAACCAGGGAATATGCAAATACCAATAAATAAAAGAAAAAGATAAAATTAAATCGATCTCACAATTTTTAGGCGACCCAAAACATCCGTTGTTTCTTGACTAGAAAAAGGGATTTAGTTCATCCCTAATGAGGAACACTCACACGAAGCGGAAGGAACAATTGCAGCCTTTGTCATTGACCGGGAAAACTCAATTCGCTTCAATAAGGAAAAAGAAAGAACAAAGCTACAGCGAATGATTCATGGTTTCTCATGGTCTCTGACATACGAGAAGAAAATCACTAAGGAACGGAAAAAATGGAAAAAGTCTAAGTGAAAACCTAATCTAGAGCTACGAGACAAAAGTCAAAAGCTAAAAAACAAGGTAGTGCTCAATGTCAGCCATATATCAATCGTTCCTATTCTAATTGCTACTGTGCGGCGTCCGCCGCCCAGCCGAGAGCGGAAAAAGAAGACTTCAGCCTCCCCTTTTTAATGTTGTCTTCGGGCCAATTACCAAGAAGGGTCGCGGTTTGATATTTCAAAAATGTCCCTAGATGCCTGCTACTTGAATTCTTTTTTGATAACTGCCAAATTGACATTTGTTATGGTATTTTCGTTCTACTCGCTGAAATAAATACAAATTGTCAAAAGTGAGTAAAATCTAACAATTAATCCACATCGGATCAGGTAATAGGGAAAATTAATTATAAAATAAATGATAAAATTGCAACCTATCAATTTCCCCCACACCTAAACCATGCTTGTTTTCAAGCATGATAACAGCAAACAAACCGAATGTTTGACAAAGACTATTGCCCTACCTACCATATTGCCAAGACACCAAGAAAAACATATATCAAGCATCAATGGTCAAGTCCAAGAAACATCACTCCGGTTAGCTTCTAAACCACAAACTCCTCTAATTTCAGGTTAACTAATCTAAGAAAAAGGAATGACGCACAACATTTATCAGCAAATGGTCCAACTATTAACAAAAATCTCAATATTAAATTCATAAATCGGCAAGCTGACTTTTATTATACACTAACACAACTTTCAACTTTTTTTTTCACGTTTTTCTATTTTTCTTTTTTTTTTCCTTTTCTCAATAGTAACAAAAGACTTAGTCGCTAGCAATTGGAGCCTTTTGATGTGAACTCCAACATTTTTAGATGAAGGAGCCCGGTTATTCAGCTCTTATCGTTATACGACCACGTACTCATAGAAAGTACTACCTTTTTACGCGAGAATCAACACTTTTAGGTGCAGATCCCTGGTTACTCAATAGTAACTAATAGCGGAGTACATTCAAGTTTATTTATAGCTAGAAATCAAAAACTCAATATAACACAAGAACCAAAAGAAAGCATGCATCAGCTAGCCTCATTTCAAACATGGAGAACTAAAGTTAATAATCGGACCACTTCACATGAAAAAGCCAACAATCATTCCCTATACCTAGGAAAGTTAACCAAAAATTAGAAAAGTTAATCAATTACTGATATTCACCAGAGGGATATTTCTGAACTCAACCACATTAACTTGATACCCTTTTATTACTAAAACTCGGCAATAGCAGAAATAGAGGCAATAATCCAACATCAAACTTTGGTATCACTTATGAGCTAATCACTAAAAAGGAAGAAAGAAATTGAACGAGAGGTGGACAAATAGCAAATTAAAAAAAAGAAAGCAAAAACATCTAAAAAAAACTAAAAAGTAGAAAAACTAGCACAACTGCCCCCCACACCTAGATCCTACATTGTCCTCAATGGAGGAAATAAAGCAATTATAGTGAAAAGGACAACGAAACTTCCCTCTCAAGTGGCTACGGGATAGGCGGGGACGATGGAGGGAAACCGATGTGGTGGAAATACGCGCCCAAGTTCTGAGTCATCATAACTCAATTCAACCAGTAAATGCAAAACTCTGTCCACCCAAAATCTCAACAAAGCCTCCAAATAGACAGTTAATTTCTCAACTCAAAAGCAACAATTCCAGTAATAGCAGTATAGAAATTGGAGAATAACTACACAATCACAATCAGGTAGCCAACCAATTGGAAATAACAAATGCTAGTCAAAATACCCCAACCAGTACCACTGGTGCAAATCACAGTCCAAAATGAGAGAAATTGCTATAGCAGAACAAAGCAGTAGTAAATCGACAGCCCCAAGTATTAACCCAATCGTAAGATAGAGAATGCGCCAGCAACCAAGCAATATCAGGGCAGGGCAATAGTCATCTATGTCTCCCAATTCATCAGGCAACAACGGCTCCCAAATTTACAGGTAAAAGTAGACAAAGGTCAACCAGAATCCCAACAAATGGTCCCAATTTGACAATTAACCGCACACTGTTAACCAACCCAAAAGAAGCATCAAATTGAAGTGAAAACAATCCAACCAGTACCACTGGCGAAAAATGGAATGCACAACCCAATCAAACAGCCCCAAGAAAGAACAATGCAATCAATAATAACTCATAAATTCGACAGTAGCAGAGTAATTCCAAGTGCCCAGCCTCCAACAGTCAGCCAAAAGAGTAGAAGTGACCCAGTGAAGCCAAAATGCCCAAACAGTGGATGAAACAAGTTCAACGGCTAACCCACACTAGTGAGACCTCCCAAATAATGTAACTCAATTCGGACAACAAGCAACGTATCCACAGGATTCTCAGTCAAATCTAATAATGAACCCCAGCATTTCAACTAGATGCACTGAACTGGAATAAGCGATGTAAATGGTATAGAAGCCTCCCAATTTAACAAACAAGTGCAATATTTCAACTCACCCAAATTCTCAACAAATGGCTCCAGTTGGCCAGTTAAAGTTTTAACTCAAAATTAGCAATCTCAATGATAACAGTTTAGAAATTTGACAATAATAACTCAGACAACCAAATGAAGGTACCAAATTCACGTCCAATTTACCCCACCAGTACCACTGGTGGATTCCTCAGTAAAAGAAAACAACTCCGCGTCCTGCTCAAACAAAAGACGACCCCAAACAACACCAAATACTACTAAGGAGTTGGGGAACGAATGTCAAATACCTCAATTGTTTGATGGTCAAAAGAAGTGGGATAGGCACGACTCCTGGCGTGCATGCGTGAGCGAGAAACAGCGACTGTGGGAGGCGCGGCTTCGCTAGTGGCTTGCGAGGAAGAGGTCGCGCTGCAATGTGGAGGAAGGTGGTGACAGTCGCTGGAGTGAGATCGGGGAAGAGGAGACGCGCGGCTGGTTGACTGCTGGAGTGGAACTGAGCGCAGGTGGAGCCTGGGTGGCAGTAGTGGAGCTCGACGGTAGTGGCTGCGGGTGGAGGGTGAGATCGAGAGGGAGAAAAGCGTGAGCTGCTGGTGGCGCTGCCTGCTGGGCAGAGGCGCGCGAGCTCCAGCAACGGTGAGGGCGGTGTCACGCGATGGTGGTTGTCACTGGTGCAAGGGCAGAGAAAAGATGTCACGGCTATGAAGTGGAGGAGTGGACTGCGCGGAGCAGCGGGCTGTGGCGCGTAGCCATGGTGGCGTGCGGGCTTGGGCAGCGGCGGCGCACGATGCTGCGGACGGCGGCGGCCAATGGGTTTGCTGTGGTGGAGTCGCGGGTGGAGAGATGGCGGCGGGCATGAGGTGTGCTCGGCCGACAGAGAGGAAGAAAAAACAAGGGAAGAAAGAAAGAAAAAGGAAGAAAAGAGAGAAGAGAAAAAAAATGTTTTTTTTTTTTTTGAAATTGAGAAACCTAGCTACGGTTGAAATTTTTTTTCTTTTTTTTTTTTGTTTACATTTTTTTTTTTTTTGCAAATGTTATTTTCGAAATTCAAAATTAGAGATTAACCGAAAATCAATAACCGTTCTTGAGTTTTTTTTTTTTTTGAATACTTACCTTTCCCGCGAATGTGACGTGGGCACGTTATGAAGGCACGGAATCTGGAACTCTCCATATGACATGACACGGGTACATCATGAGGGCAGGAACCCCTTCTGACGATTCTGACTGTGAGCTCTCCAGACGTCATGACGCGGGCGCGTCATGACAGAAAGACACCTACAAATTATCAAAAACGAAAATTGAAACCCGAAATCAATCAAATTCAAGGAAAACATATTTAAATTATCACACGAAATCAAAATAAACAATTAAAAGGAATAATTGGGTTGCCTCCCAATAAGCGCCTTTCTTTAATGTCTTTGGCTAGACATTATCATGTTTTGCTCATGGAGGATAAAATCTTGTGGCTCGTTTCAATGCTTCATCTTCAATGTGATCCTGGTAACCCTCATAGATGGAGTAATTTTTGAACACACGAGTTACGGTCTTCCATGGACTAGTTGATGGCGCCAAATAATCAAGCAGTGATCTCAATTTTTCATCCACTCCTCTATCAAGAGCACTCAACGGTTCAAGATATTTGACCATAGCTACTTTTAACTTATTTCTGCCATGAGACTCAAAAACTTCCGATATAACAAAATCAATCTCATTAACAGAAATCATGGAGTAAGAGTTAAGAAAATGTGGGTTAGGGAATGGAGGTGGTGTCACCATATTTGATGATTTTTCACTGGATTCTTTCACTTGAATGGGTTGCGGTTGAGGTACCATTTCTTCCTTTTCGGCTTCTTTTTCAACTGCATCTGTAGATTTCTCATTTTGACACTCTTGCATCTCCTCATCACTAGTCAAGCAAATTGCATTCTCATTTTCTTCTAGATCAACAATGGTTTTCGAGAGCAATTCTTCCATTTGAGAAGCCAATCGATTTATTCTGGATGCCAATAGACATGGTTGATCTGCCAGATAACTCATTGCATCCTTCATCATCTCATTCCTCATTTGTGTCTCCTATTGGAATTGGTATGTATTAGTAGCTATTGATTCAACTATTTCTTCAAGAGACATACCTGACATAGATAACGATTCTTGAGACTCATATTGCTGAAAATTCATTGGCCCCGTTGTATAATTATAATTGGAGTTATCCCACCATCCTTGATCATACCCGTTTAGATTAGGGTTATACCACATTTGAGACCAGGGTGAAAAATCTCCATAATTATTGAATGTGACACTCAGATTATCTTGATATTCGGGGCACATACCGGTTGAATGATCCCTGGCATAACAAATTTTACAGGTTGTAGCAGCCATTCTTTCTCTAATAGAGTTTAGTGCCTCTGCATATGCAAACTCAGAAAAAAAACAAGCCTCATTGCCTTCCCTGGAAACAAAATCCAGTCTATCAGCAGAATACGGAGTGTTAGAAGCCATAAACTATATAAAAAAATAAGAGAAAAATAAATAAATAAATAAAAAACAAGATGAACTCAAAAAGAAATAAATTAATCTGGCACCAGTCCCCCGCAACGGCGCCAAAAATTGACAGGGTGTCGAAACCTGTGCAATAATAAAAACCTGCTCAAACTAAAAGTAATTTCTGTAGATAGTGGTAAGCAGGGTCAAATCCACAGGGACTGGAAGTAATTGTTTCTTTTCAAATTCACAGTGACAAGGAGGTGTTTTTATGCAGAAGGCGACAATCAAAGTAAATTAAATAAAATCTAAGAAACTACTAGAAATTAAATAACAAATTACTAAAATCAAATGAGTGATAATTAAGGATCTAGCCAAGAAATAACTTCAGCAATGGTTCACCTAATTGATCATCGAAGCAAGGGCAATTCCAATTATTCATCAATAAATAGGTTACAACTACCAAACAAGCGATGACAGTCAACCCCTCCTTACTGTGTCGGTGATCAAGGTACGCCCGTTAATCACTGCTCTAATTAAGAAATAATCCTAGGTACGTCCGTAAGATTTAATTCCCCAACTGCCTTACGTACGAGAGGAGCCCTATTCTAACCAAATAACGCACTACCAGGGTTATTTCAGATTAGCCCGCGTATCCCCCTGACACGAATCTAATCGTGTCAGTTGTCACTATTTCAGGGCAATTAAACAATTACGGATTTAATACCTCAATTGACAATAGATTATTAAATTAACTAATTATCCGGATCCAAGACAATCAATTAACTAAACAACCATAAGCACTGCAACCAGGGAATATGCAAATACCAATAAATAAAAGAAAAAGATAAAATTAAATCGATCTCACAATTTTTAGGCGACCCAAAACATCCGTTGTTTCTTGACTAGAAAAAGGGATTTAGTTCATCCCTAATGAGGAACACTCACACGAAGCGGAAGGAACAATTGCAGCCTTTGTCATTGACCTGGAAAACTCAATTCGCTTCAATAAGGAAAAAGAAAGAACAAAGCTACAGCGAATGATTCATGGTTTCTCATGGTCTCTGACATACGAGAAGAAAATCACTAAGGAACGGAAAAAATGGAAAAAGTCTAAGTGAAAACCTAATCTAGAGCTACGAGACAAAAGTCAAAAGCTAAAAAACAAGGTAGTGCTCAATGTCAGCCATATATCAATCGTTCCTATTCTAATTGCTACTGTGCGGCGGCCGCCGCCCAGCCGAGAGCGGAAAAAGAAGACTTCAGCCTCCCCTTTTTAATGTTGTCTTCGGGCCAATTACCAAGAAGGGTCGCGGTTTGATATTTCAAAAATGTCCCTAGATGCCTGCTACTTGAATTCTTTTTTGATAACTGCCAAATTGACATTTGTTATGGTATTTTCGTTCTACTCGCTGAAATAAATACAAATTGTCAAAAGTGAGTAAAATCTAACAATTAATCCACATCGGGTCAGGTAATAGGGAAAATTAATTATAAAATAAATAGTAAAATTGCAACCTATCAAACAGATAGGAAAGTTCTAATATTTCCTCTTTTCTTTTTTGTGGTAACTTAGGTCATTCTTTCTTCTTTCGTTTTTTAATCTCCTAAACTGACAAGCTAAGCCTTATCTGCTAAAATTTACAATTAAATATTTTTTTTAGAGCTGCCCTTAATATAATACTCCTTAGCACAAAGAGAGCAATAAATATAATGGAGAACCATAAGAGGATAATGGAGTATGTTTTAAAATTGAAAATGAAAATGTTATGAGTAATTTCCTTTTAATTGTACCGCATTTGTTGATTTTTGGCAAACCATATCAATTCAGTTGAAATTCAATTAGTAAAATTCTGTACTTATTAGAAGTCCTATTCTGACACCCACATTAGTTCTAAGTAGTAATGGAAGAGTTCTTATATTTTTTTTCCCCACTTCTTGAAGACTGTCTATAATTCTTTTGCTCTATAAGAACAGTTAATGGCATTTTTAAGAAATTCCACACAACGTACACTTCAAGTTTGAAGGCTGACCTTGACTCTCGAAAGTGAAATCCATGAATCAAGACCAGAAAAACTGCATTAATATTGCGAGTCTTCCAGCTTGAGGGCCAGTGTGTTTAATGGCATTTCTAAGAAATTCCACACAACAATTCTAGTGGAAGACGGATCTTTGGCTCTCAAAAGCGGAATCAGATCAATTCCAAGTCATACACATTAAAACGCGTATGTCATGGTGCTCGTTTAACTCTCCATATGTAGTCTTTAAATCCAGACTGTCTACGAGCCTTGAGGCTTTCTGTTCCCTCAGGTATTGTAAGGCTTGTAGTATCGGTAAGGTTTTGATCATGGTTTTTTTTTTCCCCCCTTTTTGCTCTTATTGACGATTGTCTACAATTCTTTTGATTTATAAGAACAGTCAATACAGCTAAAAGCAGCATCACAGATTGTCTACACTTCGAGTTTGAAGACGTATGGACATTGACTCTTAAAAGCAATCAATTAATCAAGACCACAAACACTGCATTGCGCGACTTCCAAATCAAACCGCATGCTTTAACTATCCATATCACTGTCACTGATTTTAAATGCAGAGTCTTTCAATCCAGACTACTGTACTTAGAGTGCTTATACATTTCATCTACCTTACGGTCTTACATTTATTTTTGACGTGCGGACTTTAACTGCCTGATGTTCCCTGCTGTATTGTAAGGCTTGTAGTATCGGTAAGGTTTTGATCATGGTTTGTAGTTTAACCATGAGTTTAACTTGGAAGGCATGATGCCAAAAGAGATTGTAGAATCTCTCACAATTATAAGTTTACAATGTGGTATAGAGTTTCAGAATAACTAAATGTCTGCAATGAGTAGACCACTTTATTCGATGTTAAAACAATTTAAAGAAGAATTATCTACAATTTGTTTTTAATTGCAATAATTATAAGGTCATCTAATCGTATAATAATTATTAAAACTATACATAAAAATTGTATAAAAGTGCACAATAATAAATTATGCATTTAGTGCTAGACGTATATTTTCATATACGCAATAGGCAGATAATGTATACACAGTTTAACTATCAAATGAATGTTTAGTTAACTTGTAATTCGTAAGGTTAAGAAAAGTTTAATGTTACGTGCATAAGATTTGTTAGAAAGAAAATAAAAATAGCATTCTATAATATATTTTATTTTAATGTTGCATTGTAGAAATGGTGGTGATAATTGTATAAAATTTTAAAACTTTTGTTAGGCAATTGTGGGGTTAGAGGAAATATTACCAAATTTCAAGGGGTGCAAAAGTGAGGCAACAATAGGAAAAAACTTTTTATAGACTATTCTAAAATTTCTAAAAAAAAAAAATTGAGAAGGTCCAATTGGGCTGGCTATGGCTCCACCTATATATATATATATATATATATATATATATATATTCTCATGTTTTGCGGAGTGGATTTTGTTATCTTTTTGCCATGTGGCAAACCAAATTATAAATAAATTGTTTTTTTATTTTTTGTGGATTTTATTTTTGTCTTTTTTTCTTGGCAACCAATCTATTAATTACTTACCTTATATAAGTTTGTATGTTTGTACCTTCTTTATTTTTTTGTTAATCAACTCATCTTTTCTTTTTTTTTTTAATCCTCTTCAAGCACTTTTTCTATTTTTATTATTGGTTTGATCATTCATGATCATTAATTTGGACAAATTATTGGTTTTGATCATAATTGGTGCATTATATCATAAACATAATTCAATAATTTCATGAAATTAACTTTTAGGGAAAATGGCCTGTTTCATCCCTCACGTTTTGCAAAAATATTCTTTTTGTCCCTCACTTTTAAAATGAAGCAAATTCATCCCGGATATTTAAAAATTAAAGCTATTACATCCCTGAACTTAATTTTCAATCTGAATCAAACCATCCAATAACCCAGTAATAAATTTCGGAAATAGAATTGATAGATCATTCGGTCAATTTCATCATATTCACATGACATTTATTAAATCAAATAAATAAAAATTATAAAATAAAAGGCCATTCTTTGTCTTAGAATAGTAGAGTTTTTTTTTTTGGTAAATCTTTTTATGCACCGTTAGTATATCCGCTTGCGAATCTAGATGTGTATCATAAATATAAAATTTGGTGTTCAAATTTAAATTAAAATGATATGGCGGTACATAAAACCGTCAATGTATACAATGATAATGTATGAAAGATTAATCTTTCTTTTTTATGTTATAATTTTTTAATTTTAATTTTTAGGTTCATTAAATTTCACATGAATATCAAGTTGAGTTAACCAAATGATCTATCAATTACACTCCAAAATTTGTAATCAGGTTGATTGGTGGTTTGATTCAAATTGAAATTTGGGTTCAGGGATGTAATAATTTCAGTTTTTAAATATCAATGACGAAATTGTTTCATTTTAAAAGTGAGGGATGAAAATAATATTTTTGTGAAATGTGAAGGATGAAACCGATCATTTTTCCTAACTTTTAAATTAGTTGTTCATACCAAAAAGCACCACATGTATCCTAAATAATGTATGCATTCCAAATGTGTCAATTTTACAATTCTTAGTATATAATTATGTTTTGATCCACAATATTATTAAAAAGTCTTTCAACACAATAGATGCAGTCCCATTAAAGAAGCAGGTTAAGAACTAGTTTAAATAAAAGTTAAACCATACAAGAGTATTTCATTTGATAGGTTGGCTATTAAAAGAGTGTCAGCTGTTTATAGTTTGGAAAAAGTGTAACTATTTTAAAAAAGTGACTGCGCATTCATACTGTAAATGCGATTTAAATGTTTTAACGGGTTTCGCCATTCATTAAAAATCCTTAATACAGTAGTGCAGCTCCCTTTATAAAAAAGTCTTCCACGTGTTTTAAGCCCCGCAGAAAAGTCTTCTAAGAAATTTTGCACAACAATTGCAGTGAACTTGACTCTCAAATGTGAAAGCAAATCAAGGCCAGAAAGAACACGTTACAGGCAGCAAAAAAAAAGGTTACATACCGATATTGAATTACTGGCAGCAAAATGTACTTTTAAGACCGAAATATTACTAATTTGCTCCCTTTCTGAGATACAATTTGATTTTTTTTAGAAATCTGTCCTTAGAATTTATAATTTACTCTTTAGCACAAAGAGCAATAATTAGATTCGACAGCCATGTGAAGATGATGGAGTGTGTTTTTAAAATTTTTTTTTCAAAAAAAAAAAAAAAGGTTGTGAATAATTTCTTTCCGATTGAACCGCTTTTGGCAAAGGTTACCAAATCTAACTCTGATTTTTTCTCAAAAGTGGAATCAACTCAGGACCACAAATTAAAATGCCTGTATCACATTGCTTTTAACAATCCGTGTGAAAGATACAGATTGGAAAGACACTACTACTGGCTTGACTCCATTTTAAGTGCGAGTCTTTCAATCCAGACTACTTGATCAGGGCGGGCGGCGGGCGCTTACTTTTCATCTATCTTATCTTAATTACGGTCTTTCATAGTCCTATAGCATCGATGGATGTTGTATGCAGCGGAGTTGTTCTTCTCATGATACTGGCTGTTGCACCAGTTGCAGTAGCAGCAGCAAAGGAGTCTGCTGTGAATTTATTGGAAGCTGAGGCACTGCTCACGAGTGGCTGGTGGGGAGACAGCAGTACTACTGCGACAAACATCTCTGCCCACTGCCAGTGGCCTGGTATCATTTGCAACGATGTTGGCAGCGTTACCGAAATACTACTTCCGAACTGCAGAATTCAAGATGAATTGACAAATTTCAGCTTCTCTTCTTTTCGGAACCTGGTTAGACTAGATCTCAGTCGAAATGGTCTTTACGGGGCCATCCCACGTCAAATTGGTGCACTCTCCAAACTCACCTATCTCAATTTGTCTTCCAACGAACTTGAAGGTGAGCTTCCGCCTTCTCTAGTAAACCTTACGCAACTAGCACATCTCGATGTTTCTTGGAATTTGATTGACAGCTTAAATCCTCCATGTATCGGAAACTTGACAAACTTGGTTACTCTAGACTTGAGCCACAATTCATTTTTTGGTCCCATCCCTCCAACTCTTGGTCAATTGTCCAATCTAGACTCCCTTGACCTCAGCAATAACAACTTCAATGGAACGATTCCTTCAGCTCTTTGTCGTTTGACAAATCTTTCCTGGTTACATATTCAATGGAATCCCAAAATTGGAGGATTTCTCCCAGAAGAAATAGGAAATTTGAAGAGATTACTTGAAGTAAACTTGAGTTACAATGGATTTTCTGGTAGCATTCCTTCAACACTTGGTCAATTGTCTAATCTACTTTCCCTTGACCTCAGCAATAACCACTTCAGTAGCACAATTCCTTCAACTCTTTTTAATTTGACAAATCTTTCCCGACTATACATTCGCTCAAATCCCGCAATGGGAGGATTTCTCCCTAAAGAAATAGGAAATTTGAAGAGTTTAGTTGAATTAGACATGAGTTACAGTGGATTTTCTGGTAGCATCCCTCCAGCTCTTGGTCAATTGTCCAATCTTGCCTCCCTTGACCTCAACAATAACCACTTCAATGGGACAATTCCTTCAGCTCTTTTTAATTTGACAAATCTTTCCCGACTAGACATTCACTCTAATCCTGCAATGGGAGGATTTCTCTCAGAAGAAATAGGAAAATTGAAGAGTTTAGCTAAATTAGATTTCAGCGGCCTTAATCTTTCAGGTGCCCTTCCTTCATCTCTTTGCGGCCTAACCAAGCTAGTCTCTCTTTCAGGAGCTCAGAATCAAATGCATGGTTCCATTCCCTCTGAAATAGGAAATTTGAAATATTTGGAATATCTAGATCTTGGGTCCAACCGGCTGACTGGTCAAATCCCTCCGACCCTTGGCAATCTGACTGCTCTGTTTTATTTGGACATCTCTTCTAACCAAATAAGTGGTTCCTTGCCTCTTGGACTTGTCGATCTGCCTGTTCTACAAATTATAGATCTTTCCTCAAACCAGCTTGTAGGCCCAATTCCTACCCAATTTGGGGATGACATTATTAAATCGGAGTGGTACCTTTCGACTTTGGATCTTTCCCACAATATTCTCTCTGGCACTGTCCCCTCGTCTCTTTCTCGACTGGGGGACGTCGACCTGTCCTATAATGCTTTGGAAGGTGAACTTCCGTGTGAGCTTGTCAATAAGTTTGGTCCAGGAAGTTTTGACGGCAATCCAGACTTGCATTACACTTCCGCTCTTTGTGGTGCATCTCCTCCTGTTATGAAAAATCACAGACATCACCCCCCATACTACATCATAGGTCATGGCGTGTCCTTGTTGGTGTTCTCATTAATTGGCGGATTAGTGCTTTATATCTTCTGCAAAACCAAAGTCAAGAAAGTGGAAGTTGAGCTGATGGACAATAAACATGGAGACATTTTCAGAATATGGAACTACGATGGACATATGGCTTATGAAGACATAATTAAAGCAACAAACGATTTTGATGTCAGTTATTGCATCGGGACAGGGGGGTATGGTTCTGTATACAGAGCGCGGTTGCCAAGTGGGAAAGTAGTGGCTTTGAAAAAGCTTCACCGTTTGGAAGGCGAGAATCCAAATTTTGACAAGAGCTTTAGGAACGAAGCCGACATGCTATCTAAAATCAGGCACAGGAACATTGTAACGCTCTTCGGATTCTGCCTGCACAAGCGATGCATGTTTCTGATTTATGAGTATATGGACAGAGGAAGCTTGTTTTTTATCTTGAGAGATGAAACCGAAGCTGTGGAGCTGGATTGGATTAAAAGAGTGAATTTGATCAAGGGCATTGCCAGTGCATTGTCCTACTTGCATTACGATTGTGATCCGCCAATCATTCACAGGGATGTATCAAGCAACAACATTCTTTTGAATTCACAGCTCGAAGCAACTCTTTCTGACTTCGGAACCGCGAGGATTTTGGAACTTGATTCATCAAATCAAACAGTCATTGCAGGCACCTTTGGCTACATGGCACCAGGTAGGTTGCCTTGCTATCCCAGATCCCTTTCTGCTTTTCACCTTGTTTTTCATATTTTCTTGATGCACATATTAGGCTTAACTTTCAAGGACAGAAAAGAAAAAAATTCTTCCAACTGAAACGATTAATTTTTTTTTTTGGAATAGTAAGTCTGGAGTTGTCCCATTTGAGATTAACTTTATTTGTATCCAAATATAGACTTACTTGTCAATGCAGAGCTAGCCTATACCATGGTGGTCACTGAAAAGTCCGATGTGTATGGCTTTGGAGTTGTGGTGCTGGAAACGCTGTTTGGAGAGCATCCACAAGAATTCCTTTCTTGCATATCATCACAACCCAATGAACCAATAATGCTGAAGGATCTTCTTGATTCCCGTCTGCCCCCTCCGACTAACCCTTTGGTGGTTCGAAATGTGGCTCTCGCGACAGCGTTAGCCCTGGATTGCGTCAACGCAAACCCGAAATGTCGACCAACAATGCAGCAAGTGGTGAACCGATTTGAAGCGGGCAGGCGAGAACCAACTAGGCCTTTGCACACCATTGCTGTGAACCAGCCTGTTAGTCCACCAGTACTTTCACTGCCTGACCAAACCCGCGCAGATGGGACGAGTAGCCTAAGCACCATAAATGAATTCCATGTGGATATCTCTGCGACTCTGCCATCATCCAATTTTTCTATCCATGTTTCTACCTAAACAACTTTGACATTTGGTAGGAAACAGAATAAGATCGTGCTTTGCAAAATGGAAACTTGACCAAGCACTTAGATTGCTGCATACTACTATTTAGTGTGCTAATGAAAAAAAAAAGTGTACTTGTTAATTTAAAAAAAAAAAAAGAAATTTTCCTATGTTACCATTAAAGTCTTGGCTAGGAAATTTTATTGTCAATATTTCGGCAATAGGAGTTTTTTTTATTTATATATAAATGGGAGTTTCTGAATTCAAGAGCTCCTGCTTGCAATTTCCCTCGCCGTACTACTCAATTCAATCTTCTACCAAAATTACAACATTGTGACATAGGTGCACTATAGGGGAGGTATTTATCAAAATAGTCCAATGTTTAGTGAAAGTTTCAAATTCAAAATTTTAAATTCTTTTCAAAATAGAGAATTTATTGTTCGAAAGAGTAACTTTCAAATCACCACCATTTCGAGTAGTTATTTTAAAGTCACCATTTGAAAGGTGACCACAGGCAACTTTAGAACAAGCAATCTAGAGACAAATGATGACTAAAGCAAACAAACCTAATGTTGCCTTCTCAAAGTGGTCGATGTTTGGGGGATACAGAAACAAAGGAAAGGGGATGCAATGACAGAGGAAGCTGATGCAGTAAGGATGGCTCTTATCATGGCCAAGGGGTCCGGATGGCAACAGATTGAAAAAGAAAATTATATAAGAAGTTTAGGTGAAAAACGCGCATGCGAAAAATTCCCTCTAATTTCTTCCCTCGACCCATGTCCCAACCTAATAGTTCTCCGTTTTTTTTTCTCCCCTCATTCGTGCCCTTTTTCTTTGTATCATTCTACTTTTCTGGATCTGTTGGTAAATCACTCCTTTAAGCAGATTTTCTTAGGTAGCTATCTTTGAGTTTAATTGAAATGACGAACAACCCAGATTAATTTTTCTTCTATGATTCTTTCGCTAAAAGTGAAGGCGTGGTTCTTTATTCATCCGTTTTTTGGTCCAAAGCCCATGATATATTCTCAAAATTTTCAGGACTTTTTGGCGAGTTTTGAATAATTCAAATAACCTAGAGATACTTTAAAGGATTTCAAATCCTTCCTCAAATCCCTTAATTCAAACAGAACTTATGATTATTAAGATTATTATTATGATCATCATATTTTACTAAGTACCATATTTCAATACCACTCCGTAGTTAAGCGTGAATCCTTTATTTAAATAGTGATTCCTCAATTTCTCGAACCCTTAATTAATCTTGAATTCTCAATCTTCACTTCCTCCCAAATCCCTATAATATATAAGATTGAGTTTTGGTCAAAGTTTGGCTTTGAATTTCAACCCCAAGAATGGGACTATTTTGGAAATGTCTTGTGTTTGGATTGCATTTTCCATGATTTTTCATGGAAAAAATACTGTAACGATTTGATGTATGTGAGGAAAAAAGGTAATAGGGAAATGTGATCACGGAAAACGACGTAATTTTCCGACGGAAAACGACAATCCAAACAAGGCTTGTCGAGTGTTTGAAGTGTAATTAGAGCATTTATTTAAAACTTTGGTCCAGCACAATCATCCAACCTATTAAATTCGAATTTTACTGCATTAGCTACTCCTCTTCCCCATTTTGCAGCAGCTTTCTCGACGGGTATCTTTTATTTGTGGTTTAAGGTAAGCTTATCATCATAAATTTTCCCATTTATAGATTGCATCTATTTCTTTTGTTGTTTTAATAATTAATTATGATAGTTTTCAAATTGTTTGCTACTTTACTGGCAATTTCATTTGGGCAATTTTTTCACTTCATTTTGTTTGCCAATAGGTTTAACTATCTACTTAAAGTATTTGGCTGCAAATTCAAAGTATGTACTTCATTACTTTTAATTGTTTTCTTGAATTAAGTGGACTAAGATGCCTTAGTACCATTTTTTATTACTCCTCTAAATTTGCAGGTTAGTTGTTGTATATCTCTGCAACTAATTCAAAAACTGATGTTTTGTGATTGTGATCCCCTAACGATCAAGAAAGAGATGCTTTGTATATCTTCTAAATCATACAATAAATTCATAATTGATTGATTAGTCAATGTAGAGGTCTCGTGATAATTTAAATGTCGTTGGAGTCAATATAAATTCAAGAACTTGGTTTGCAAGAACCAAATACCACAAGCAATGTGTTGGCCTAATCAGCAATATCCCTCAGATCCCGGCTCGAAAGGACTAACCGCCCAGCCCGTGGCACCCAGGGGTGCAGTCCCTCATGCTGGGCGAGCGTGGTACGATGCTTTGCGCTGCCATTGTGGTTAAGAAAATAAAGTTGCGCCTTCGCTAATAACTATAGGTTTTGGTGCAATGGTAAGCGCTTGAGTCTGACACAATGATTTTTTTAAGTAAGCTAATTGTTCAAATCTTACTTATATATGACAAGATAGTGTGGTGGAATGCCCTTGTATCAAAATCAAATTGAAACCAAATAGTAGAATTTAATATCCCTAAAGTGCAGGAAATGTATAAGATCCTTTATTTTACTAGGTTGGATGCAAATTGGTTCATGGCAAAGTGGTTGATCTTATCTTATAATTATATTTCGTTGCACATTAAATTTTTTGACTCAATATGTAACTTAAGATTTTTCTGTTTAATATCACATAATAAAATTGTCATACTTCATTTCCTATATTATAAAGCACAAAATAATAATTATTAACTATCTCTAATCACATGCATTAAACTCTCGCGCGCCATGCGGGCTTTTCCTCCTAACGTTAAAAACAAGAACAACAAATAAAAAAGAAAAGATAATTCACATAAATCTAGAACACAAGTAAAAGAAAAAGGTGTCTAAACTGAGATCCTTTAACCAAATTGGAAATCCAGAATGGAACCCTATGTCCTTCACTCTTTGTTTGCGAAATATTTGATTTTTAGCACTGAATACTTTTTAGTTTTTAGATTAGATTAATAAGTAACCGGATTTGCCATGTTGCATGGGGCTAAAGAAGCGGAATTTATGATTTTTTAGCACTATATATTTTGATAAATGTTATGAGCACTCCTATTTTATTATATAGTTTTTATTTATTAAACTATATAATATGTATTATATAATTTTTATTTATTTATTTATTATATAATTTTTATTTATTAAATTATATGATATAACAAATGGTGGATGTGTAAATAACGAAATATAGAGTAGTAAATAATATTTTTCTATATTTTTCCTAAGTACAACTAAGGATTTTTTTTTTCTCGCATAGTTTAGTGACCATTAAAACTGAAATTGAGGTTTAAGGGGAAAAAATTACGTTAAAAAAAAAAAACCCTGGGGGGTTTTAATCTTTGGGCCATTGGCAGGGGAAGTGCTCCGGTGCTCCTCTGCTGGGCTTTGTGCTGCTATTTGTGTGATGGCTTGCAATTCGGCAACCTGCCAATCCGGCGGTTGCTACAGAGAAGACAACGGCGACAGAGTAGATGATCCATTTCCACAGCCGCCGCCGGCTGTGGCGACTGAGTCCACCCAGCAGCCCTTATCCAATGGCAAGAACTCGGATTCCGCCTTTTGCATCAAATGCAAGCTTAAAGAATCTATGGCAGCGGCCTTCTCCTCCTCCTCTGCCTCAGCTCAAGTTACCGGCGGAGGCGGAGGCGGTGGTGGTGCTAGCGATAGCAGCCGCTTCTGTGGAGATTGTTTCCGGAGCAACCTTTACGGGAAGTTTAGGTTGGCCGTCACTTCTAATGCTCTGATTTCGCCTTCTGACAACGTGCTCGTCGCCTTCTCCGGTGGCCCTTCTTCTAGGTACCCTTTCTTCGTTTTCATTCTTTGAGCTAGAGGAGCTCTTGTATTAAATTTGTGTTGTTTGACTATACTTGTGGCTTTAAAATTCTTGTTGATTTAGTTGAACATGCTTAGGATTTGTTTGACACAATCTTCATTGATGATTTATGAGTAAACGTTTGTTGATGATGACAAAATAGAGCCTAGAATACAGCCCAGTAATGTATTTAAATTGTCTTTGTTCCTTTTGTCTTAGAGAATGATGGTTGGTTCTCACCAACCGAATTCTCCCTTTCTGCTTCGTCCTCCTTATTCTTGAAAAGAAGAATAACTATACTAGAAAAAGGAGAATCCTGATATTCTTGATTTCCCCGGACAATGTTGTTACATGAAGCACATAATCTGTACTTTCTTTGTGATATATTGGATGAGTGATAGTTATCACGCGAAGTTTTGAATTTTGCGTGTTACAAGTTTAAATATTTAGCCCTGAGCTAGTTTTTGTATATCATGTAGGGTGGCTCTTCAGTTTGTTCATGAGATGCAAATGAAAGCACAGAAGAATTTTGATGCAAGTAGAGATAGATCATTGCCTGTCTTTGGCGTTGGGGTTGCTTTTATTGATGAAAGTTCGAGTATTTCTATACCTGCTGAGAAATTCAGCCAAGCAGTTGAAGAAATGAGATTGGTTGTCTCGAATTTGGCTCCTCCAGTTAAGGAGTTCCATGTTGTTTCTACTGAAAGTATTTATTCTTCAGATTCCAACAATGGAAGAAATAGATTGAAAGATTTGCTAAATGCTGTTGCTGATGTCACTGGAAAGGAAGATCTATTGGTGCATTTGCGAATGTTAGCCTTACAAAAGGTTTGTACCGTATATCTGGTACCATGCATTTTAAGGTCGTTTCTGTTGAAAGCATATTTGTAATTGCAAGCTCTTTCTAATTCAATGTGCAGGTTGCGCTCAAGAATGGATATACCAAAATTTTGCTAGGCACATGCACCTCTAGGATAGCTTGTCATGTCCTTGAAGCAACTGTTAAGGTGTGTTTTCAGGTTCCCAAATAGGAAAGTGAAAACAAAATGCTACGTAAAAGTGTACCATGATTCTTTTTACTACCCATTTGGATGATTGGTCTTAGTTGCTACAAGATAAAGCAAATTTAGTTTTCAACTTGTGACTTGGAATCTTGTTTAGTGTACTGTGTATTTTGTACTTTTTTTAGTTGGGAATATGATTCTGAAAAATCCCAAACCTTGGCTACTTTTAATCAGATGCTTTTAGGATTCAGGAAAAGAACACAGAGAGGGAGGGGGAGGGGGGGAGCACGCTAAGAGTAATTTATTGTCAACACTACCATTTAGAGCTACTAGTTGTTTATGAAAAAGTTTTGGTGTTGGAAGCTCCTATAATGGTTTTCCTTGTCTCTCCAGGGCCAAGGTTACTCTTTGGCTGCAGATATCCAATATGTCGATGCAAGGTGGGAGATACCTGTTATACTTCCTCTGCGTGATTGTCTTGCTCAAGAGCTGAATATAATGTGCAGCCTTGACAGGTTTGTTACAGGCACTCTGGCTTCTCCTCCCTGTCCGCTTTTTTTCTCCCTGGTGTAATAATTGAATCTGACTTCAAATAATACTTTTCCAAACCTTTTATTTTTGTCATTAATTTCAAATTATTACCATGATGGTACTGATGTCAATTTGGCAGGGCAGTTTGAAGACTGTAGAAGTTCATAATGATCATCATTCTGGCATCAATGCCTTGATTACTTCATTTGTCAAACTGCTTCAGGTGAATCTATTGATTGATTTGTTTTGGTTTTGAGCTGGTTCTTACACATACTATGACTAGAATTTAAGAGAATGAATTGTTTCTGATGGTCATTTGAGTTGGGCTCTTGCTCTTCAATGTCCAACAGAACACCTATACGGCATTGAATAGCTGTTCAAGGTGGCTTATTGTAGCTAATCTACCTTGAAGCTGATTAGGCTTTCCATTTCAGGAAGAAAATCCTTCTCGAGAAAGTACTATCGTTAGGACAGCAGGAAAGCTTACGCCATTCCATTTCAATAGAATGCCAGAGCCAGATGACTGCAATATGCAATTGGCATCGCAAAGGCGGCAGAAAAAGTACAATTTGAAACCTAATGAATCTCTTCCTCCGGAGTCATTCTGCAGAATTTGCAATAGTCCACTCAAGAAATCTGATGTCAAAAGTTACAAATTGGAGAATCAAATAATGTCAGCAGAAGATATTAGTAACGGATGCTGCACAAGTTGCCAGTTTCAAATTCTTCCAAAGGATATTTCTCTGCTGGAGCACTTTTATTCACTTCTACCACAACAAATGGTTGCTCGAGGTGAATATAGCTGCCTTGGTGAAGATAGGTGGCTAAGGTGAGAAATTATCTGCCTTTATCATCTGAAATGAGCAATATTCTTTAGCACATGTGACATGAACTGTTAACCTTTACTTTATCTTGTTATGCGGTGTCAAAGACTTAGTATGTGATCCTAAAATTGCATTTGTTTTGCATCACTTTGGCTATTGTAAATGTTAAGGGACAAGGATGAAAAGTTTCTGACTTTCTACAGATGAACGCTTCTCATCTGCTTTTCTTTACTGCAAACAGTGTTTGAACAGTTGATAGTGTAGATCAAAAAATTGTAATCCTAATGTCGAAAAGGATGACATTTGGATGCTATCCACAATACAGTGACAAAGTCTAAATGGACATCTAAATAAAAGCAGACAGATTAATTTTGCCCTGTGCTTTTGATGGGTGATCAGCGTGCATCCTTTGCTATCTTGGAAACTTTCTTCTGCATTGTTGTTATTTGGATCTTATAATTTAGCTAAAAAGAGCTATGTGCATGTTACTGCTATTGCTTCTCATATCTGCTATATATATTTAATTTTGCAGGGAGCAGATACAAGATTGTCTGCTTTCAGACACTGAGGATGGAACCTGATCCTAGGGTATCATGATGGTCTTCTCAGACAAATGAGTTGCAACAGATTGGATTCGCCATGCCAGATTGCTTGTATGCTTTACCCTGTTGAATCACGTCCTTCAATTGGGCAGATTAAAGGGAGATGGTGACACGAAGCAGGAGCTGGGCATTGAGTTGAAATTTTTTTCCTTTTGATCCTCAAAATTTGTGGGCATCTTGTTTGACATCTCAGCTTATAGTAAAGTGAGGAATTACCAGGCGCTTTGCATCTCTCTCCAGGTCCCTTTTTCTCGGGATCTTAATTGGGTTTTTTCTCCTACATGGTTTTGCTTTGCCATTGCTAGAAGACATTGGCTCATTCTTTATACGTCCTTATGTGCACATCGCGAGAAACCTGTAAATTGAAACTTTATTATTGTCTGAATTATTGGAGAACATGTCTGATGCTAAACAGCTCAAATTTTGATGTCATAATAGTTTTTGAATAAATTGCCAAATTTTTGCTTCTCAATTCAATATTGCATTTGGACTTGAAATGGGTAATTTTGTTATTTTTCGTAAAAATTGCTCTAGCATTAAAATATGAGCTATGTGACAATATCATTCACAAGCAACTGTTTTTCAGACCAAATAGTTCCTACAAATCAATACAGATCAGCATCCCTTGAGAAGTTTGTGTGTGTACCAGTAGGCTCGTGCAAAAAATGGGAAGCCAACACGATGCTTAAATAACATGCTCATAAGTTTCCTCTATTACAAATACCTACCTTATTTTGCACTAGTGAGAGGGTGGGTAAGCATTCTTGATCAGCAGAGTGATAGTCTGTATCACATTCTGGCAAGCAGAAATCCATTGGGGAAATTATAGCACTTCGCCCATTACCTTTTTCTTGCCGTTTCTTCCTTTTCTTTTTGATAAAACATTCATCTCTTAGCATCAGTAGAGAAGCTCGAAAGTGACGAGATACGGGGAAAATGAGTTCCTTCAAAAATGAGTTCACCCTCCACCAGACGATTATTAGCGGACACAACCCTAAAGTATAGTACGATCTTACTCTTCATGCATGCATCGCAAATACTGCATCATTGCAAGAGACTGAATTTGTACAAAGACACAACTCAACAAATGGGGACGATTTGAGCCAATCATCAGGAGATCAGTGAAAAGAACTCCTCAAGTTGGCCTTCACTCGCTACAATGCCAAATCTTTGGTTGATAACAGCATTAACTGAATCAGCTTCGACATTTTCCAACACCTCCACAGCTGAAAAGTTTATGTAGTCGTTCAGGTTGTGCACAGTTCCATCTGCACAACCAAAAATATTGACTGATTTTCTAGGACAAATGATCTACCGTAAATGCTACGATGTGTCCTAGAAGCATCTTATCCTTCTGCCATTGAATTAGATGAGGCTGGCTTTCTATTGTCTGTTTAATCAATTAGTTATCAAATTATTGTTAGTACCACAGGCCTGGAATGCTTTGGTTCAAAAAATTACCTTCAGCTACAATGGCCTGATAACGAGGTGGCTCAGAAATCCAATTTCCCGCAGAATCTTTCATGTGTCTTCTGTCAGACGCAAAATATTTGAGGAGAACTGGTGCATGTACAATCCGGAAAAGCCTGAAATTTGAAAATTCCCCTCTAATAATTTAGCATAATGTTGGTTAGAATTCAAGGCATACATTGAGTCAACTAAAGTAAGAGAGAAATGCCCACATTTTGGTGCTCGCCATTTTTCAAGCTTGGGAGTTTGGGGGAGTTGGGTTAGGGGTTAGGCAATAGCATTAGAAATACTTCTCAATGCACTTAGCTGCTAAAGATATAGATATCATTATCCCATTCACGGAGTTTCTGCTGGAAGGATTACTGTTGTAAACAAGCATGAGGAAATCTAAAAATATGACACAGTGAAATCAACTAATAACCATGCTAGCATATTTTCTTAAAGTGCAGAGAGACTGCCTGATATAGTGTTAAGTTAAAAATATAGTTTAATTGAAAGTGAAACATATGAAACAAGACTATTTCCTACAAAGCACTGCTACATATATTTGTTACCTAGAACATGCACCAAATTCTACATTTAGCTTGCTTATTGCGAACAGATATAAGCTTCCAAAGGAAACAAGCAATCATGATGAAACATTGTACCCTCCATTGCCATCCCCAGGGTCTTTAGCTGGTACCATGTGATAGTAAAATAGCTACTTACCAAATAAATCACTAGATCATCTAGATTAACATTCACCCCACACGTATGTCCCAATAACAAATTTAACAGAGCACTCAGAGTCATTTATTTACCTCTGAAACTCTGAGAATAGTTTGAAAGATGGACGGAAAGTTTCAGCAACATAAGAAGCCAGACGAGATGGAAAGGGAAGAGTTGAATCTAAGTCCCACACCATATGAGAGGAGCTTCCATCTTTTCTTTTCTGCAGTCAGACACTACAATATCATATCTTCATTAAGAGGAGAGATAAATAAGTTCCTCATAACTAAATTCTTCACTAGTACAATTTAGACCAGAATGACCCAACCACTGTCAAGATAAAGTGATAACATCCACTCACCTGTACACAAATAACATGATAATCCCACAAAACAACCCCATCTGCTCTCTGGCTTGCTTTCTGATGCCACAGTGGAATCTGCAAAAGAGTCATCACTCATCAGATGAGCTGGTCTGATAAAATTAGTAATTATGCACGCCATTCATGAAATAAAATTGAATTTTTGGACCAATCCAAAAAATTTTTAAAAAAAGCCATAATTTCCAATGGCATAGTATATTTGTAAACTTGGCTTATACTAGTGTTGTGCAGGGACTTGGCCATGTTATTGCCATTGCAAAATATAATCCATGAATCTCCAGTCTAAATCTCACGCTAGTTTATATCCTAAAATTTTTCCTTCCATGCCATCGTCATAATTGGGCGCACCTAGCATCACAACTTCTTTAGTAAAACAAGCACTACAAGAGATGGATCAACCAATCCGAGAAACTCAACTCAAGTAATTACTAATTATCCGTTAACTGTTGCAATTCATACTATTCCCTTCACTTAATCTTAATATCTGTCCTACAGAAAAGATTGAAATATAACAGAGCAGAAGAGGAGAAGAACAGTGCTTATATCATATATGAAATTGGTACTAAGGGTCCAAATGCAATGGATTCATTAGGTATCAACAAACTTGGGGAACACAATCTAACAAGGTTATAAAATCAACTTAAAAACATGCCTGCTGCTTCTCGTTGGAAATAAAAACAACAAATAAATCTGAACCATCAGAATCAGCAAGACCATTCGCACATAGCTTCTTGCATAGCAAGTATATGTTCTCCTCACTGTAAAAGTACGCAGCAGCAAAAGCTCTATTACAAAGAATTCAGTAAATGAAGTTTAAGCACAACATAAAACACCTATCTACCAATCCTTAGCAGAAACAATATATGTCCACAGACTACCTTCTCAAGATTCTTGTTTTGGGAAAAAGAAAAGTTAATACTCAACTTCTAACTTTTCTTTGATAACCATGTAGGTAGGACAAAAAGTAAATAAACAACGACTCTAGAAATGAAACATGATTATTACATATAACAAGCAAGCTGCATCAATGATGCTAAAGCAATTACATAGAAAACAAATCACTAACAAATCCTCACTACGTGTTTGTTAAAATGCCAGAAAGAGAATCACATTTTCTCTAGGCCAGCAAGAAACACCCACAGCCAAAATTTCCTAATTATCCAATCCTTGCGTAATACATCCAAAACCATCTCGGAGAACAGTTAATTAGCAGATATTTCCTCAGCAAGAATCATGACTTAATTGTTAAACAACGTGGTGGATACTTCATACTGATTAAAAAGGAAAAGCCAGAACAACTAAAACATATATAATACTGATCAGACCCATTAAATACACATAAATTATGCCTTTAAATCAAAAGGGCTTCCTCATAATGCAATAACATCTTGTTTTCTGAATCACAGAAACGTTTAGGTTCAAGCACCTTTATAATATCAAACATTTATGTTACATCAGGGCATGAGAGAGAAGAGGAGATGAACCAGTATTTAGGGGTGTGAAGAAACTGAGAAGCTTCTACAGGTCCTGTGACTGAAGATGCTTTCGACGATGATGATGGGGGTGCATCAAATTTTGAAGAAGTCGTCATTTTCTTTTTCCTTCCCTTTTTTTTTAATTTTCTGCAGTCTGGCTGAAGAACTCTGATGAACGCCGCAAAAGCGAAAATGGTATCAGTTGAAAGACGAGGAGGAAGGTGCTGCCTTCTGCCTGCTGCCTAGTGCGATGTATGGAGATTTTGTTTCACTTTAAAAAGGAAAGGAAAAAAAAAAAAAAAAAAAGAAGTGTGTGGGGGTGGGAAAAGTTCTGAACTCAAAGGCGCGGAAATACTATAGCCACGTGACCACGCTTCTGTGTCCAATTTATTCAAGATCATCCTCCTTACAATTCGCCGCAAGCTTTTAGTGAAAATTCCAATTGGGCTCTCAAGTCTCATAGATTTCTTGGCAATGGAGCTAGATAACCAAGCCACCGCTGCAGTCGAAGACCACCACCAACCGCGGCGGAGATTGTGCGAGAAAGGCTGCGAGAGGCCAATAAATGTCTGCCTCTGCGACACGATTCCCAAAAAACCCATCCCAACCCTCACGAAGATCGTGATTCTACACCACCCTCACGAGCAACGCCACAAGCTTGCCACCGTCCCCGTCTTAAAAAAATGCCTCGACAACTGTGAAGTTATAGTCGGAAGAAAGTTACGCTACGGCGACTCCGAGCTTCTCGATTCTCTACATGACTTTGCCGTTGAAAACCCTGATTTGCCGTTCCGAACAATTTACCTTTTTCCTGGTATGGGAATGTTCCCTGATTGCTCTTTTTATCACTCATTTCAGAATTAGTTTTTGTCATTGTACCTTGTGCTGTAAAGTTGCACCTCTTGGAATTTGCCTAATTTTTATTGAATTTTTGTGCAAATAATTGAAATGGAATTTATGATTTATGCTTGTCCAAAATTGAATTGTGCAATTGCTAAAGAAAATGATGACATTCTAAATTGTTTTTGAATTTAGTTGTGTCAAACAATTGGTCCGCTGGCCAGCCCAATCGATGACCAAGGAATCAATTTTCAAAAAAAATTTTGCCAATGAAGTTGTTAAATTAATATAATCATGTGCCAGAAATGTTTTAATTTAGTTTGGATCCTTGTTTGTTGCAATGAAAAGTGGAGATGAGTGTGAATTAGAGTTTCCAAGGACTGAGTTATAGTTTGTTTAGTAAATTGCTTCCTTTGTCGGGTAAAAATCATAACTTCGTTTTCAAATCAATTCTTTGAGATTGTGAAGCAAGTAATGATAGATTTAGCTTTTGCAATGTGGCGCATGAATCGGAAAAAAAATGAGGGTTGATTGAGACAAAATATATTTTAGGTGGACAAGCTTGCATGGCTGGGATATCAATTGCAGATTGAAGAAGTATTTGCTTTTTTAAGTTGATGGGATTCTGATTATCAACTCTTTTTTCCAGTTTTGGTTTTATACAGCATTTTAGGTGAAAAGAAATAAAATAAGAAATTGAGATCAGGAAGGACACCATAAACGTAACTTTCATGGAGTACACTGAAAATTTTGTTACTACAGCTGAGTGACTGATTTGAGATGGAGATAGCATAGTTAGTACTCTTTCTAAATCAATGCTTCAAGCAGTTATTTATTCCGAAGTTAGGCATGCATCTGGGTAGATAACTTCCATGGATCTGATTTCCGAAGTTTCTAATTAAATTCAAGTTTTTTGAGATAAGGGTCCGTCCGCCCAAACAAAATATAGGTTGGGGCATCCATCTGCAGATGTCTCCTCCACCAAGTGAGAAGGAAATATTTTAAGGTCTAGAAGCAAGGGACTGATTGGGGAAGGCAACCCAAGAGAAGAAGTGCACTCCTCCCAAGAAGAGGACTCAGAGAAGTCAGCGCCCAGAAAGTCGGTTTAGCCGCCTCGGGTTCCTGCAGATTAGATGTCTTTGATGCAAGTTGCACTTTTGACATTCACTTTCTTAGTTTAATTGGGTTGATGACCAACTTTGAGAAACTCAATGCGATGTCTTTTTTGATGGTTGTAGAAGGCAATAGATATTGATGCAAAAATTACCATACTGCTCTTCGGTATACATACATGGGTTTAGCACCAAGCGGTTTTGACCAGGGTAGGGGTACAAAGAACCCCTTCCGCCTCACCCTTCAGTGGGGGATCCTAATGATCCGACTTCCTTCATCAGTAGTAGGTAAACTATATGACGAAGCTATATGATGATCTTTGTGTAGAAAACAGAACAAGACTATTTTTGGTAGAAAGGTTTGAAATCTTTGTCAGAATTTTAATATGGTTTTATACCTTATTACTCCGGATGGATTATCAGAGTTTCTATCATTTACAACAAAAACTCTGTGAAATAAAAAAAGTTTAAGAATAAGATGCAGACCTGTAAGATTGGCTTCTTGACACTCTTTGATATATTACTGACTTATGCCTGAGACCATTATTTCGGTTCCCTTCTTCTTTCGCAATTGAATATATCAAATTCCATACAAACTTTAATTTGAGCTGTTAGCTTATAATGTTGTATCATTGATGTGATTTTTCAGGAAAAGATGCATTACCACTAGCGGAGTTTAAACTGCCAAATTCATCAGCAGGTGATTCTGACATGATTAACTGTGTTCTGGTGGTATTTGATGGAACCTGGAAGCACGCCAAGGAGATGTTGCATGCAAGTTTATCATTCTTGTCCAAGTTTGCCATTCAGGCTTGCCTGGACTATGATGATAGGATTGAGGGTGGGACAATATTTGAATCAGATTTGACTCTTAGGAAGGAACCTTTTAGTGGTTGCATGAGTACGATGGAGGCAGTTGCACGTTGTTTACGGCTTTTTGAGCCTAATGGACTTGAGATTGAATCAATTTTAACTGAAGTTTTGGGAGCTATGGTTAAATTTCAAGTTTCTTTCTTGAAGCCCGTGAAGCCAAGGCCAAAGGTACTTAAGAAGACTAAAGAAGATGATAAGAAAAGGAATTGAGTTTCTTGAATTTGGCAGTTTTGAGTATCTGCAACTGATTTTCAAGAAGGTCTTGGCAGCAGCTTTGTAAAATGGCTTTCAGACATTTCACTGATGGTGCTTGGAAGCATTATTGGAGTGTGGTGCTTGATTTGTTATAGATTAAATATTTAGCTGCATTTTTTTGGATGATCGTATGGGGATTTTATTAATCTAAACTCCAAAGAAAACACTAAGTGGTCTCACTAGCTAAGAAGTGCATACAGGTTTATGATGGGGTTTCACATGAAGCAATCAGGTCTGAGTCAACTTTTGTTGAGGTTAAAAGAGCATAGATGAGTTCCTTCCTTATCCATCAAATGCCTCAAGCAGAAACAGTTCTTACTAGTTCAAAAAGGATGCAGCAAATAGACAATGACTTGCATGAATGGTTTGTGCAGGTCACTGCTGATTCATATTTGTTCTCCATTTTTATTGCGTTTAATTTTTTGGTTGTATGTCATGTTCTAGTACAGACTTGGGTCTCGATTGATTTTTTTTTTTTTTTTTGTTTGTGGTTGCTGAGTATCCTTTTCTTCTTATTTGATAATTCCCTGCTGCTATATAGTCATCTTATTACTGTGTTGGTCATCAGAGGTGTTAGAGACTGATGCATAGCTTGTCTGCCAGTTTACCTTCTCTGATAGTTTTCAATACTTAGTATCACATTATAGCTACTAACTGGCATCATGGTGCCAGAAAACGATATATTGGTTATTTGGTCTCACAGCATGCATTGTTCATTTGTTTTTCCTCTTTAGATAAATTTGGTATATGCCCCTTTTTTTGGCCCATCTTTTCTAAACATTTGATGCCTAAAATGGTGTATCCTTGGTTGTTAGTTACCCAATTAAAGAAAGAGAACTTTTGTTAGTTTGCTCGGTTCCTCCATCCCACCATCCTTCTGTATAGTGCTGATGAAGGCATTGCTGCATTTAAATGTGATCCTTATGTGATTTTTGGTCTTTGTAGGTCTTTTCAATGTTAAATTTCTTGTTCAGAGATGACATGCTGCAGATTATGATGTGTGCCATTGACTGGATTTTATTTTGCAGGAAAGACTTGTCTTTGGGCCTCCAATCACATAACCTATTTAACCTTCTGAACCGCAGAATGGAGATTCAGGAAGCATTATACTCAATCATGACTGTTTTATGTCACAGGATTGTGAGTGTTCTGCTTATTATCCTTTTCGCGCCAGACATACCTTGTGTTCGATTGGTGTGATCCACTATTCTACTTGGAGTTGTATATGATTGTGCTTGATTGGCACATTTCTTGGTGGACTTGGTTCTTTAACCGGAATTGGGGACCTATGTTGCACTTATCAGGCAGGTGGTGGGGGCCCCTCGTTTCCTTTATCTTACCTTTTGCTGGTGCAAGCACTTGATGGAACTGGAGCTTTATCTATCCTGTTATTCATTCCTATTTGTTACTATCGGTTTCCCAACTTTTTTCGCCGCCCTCACCAATTCCATGACATTGTATTGCTGTTAACTCCCCACATGGCCATGTTTTATCAGGAAGGGGAGCTTTCCAGAATGGAGCGTGGTAAACAGAAAAAATGGAGGGGAAAGTTTATGAAGCAGAGTCCTCTTCCACTACCATTTATTTTCAGTACACACAGTTCCTAATAGTCTCCAGTTCTTTAGGAATTCCGGTGGTCTTTTCTTGCACCTACCATTTATTAACTGGTAAATGTGACGCCTGTTTTTGTCTGCTGCTGGTCCTAGTGAATTTTGATCTGAACATGTTAGTATTACTAAATAGGTGGTGGATGAACAGTTTGAACAGTCAAAAAGAAATTTGAAGAGTTTGATGCAACCACCAACCTTTACTGCCTTGGCTCTGAGTGTAAGTAAATGAAGCAGCAGTTGGCAGTTCCTTCTGCAATTCAGAGCATTGCCAGGAATTAGTAGTTGCTATAAAAGCAATACCTATTATCACTCTAAGCTGACAATAGTTTTAGTCTGTCTTCCCTGTTGAGGAACGAAAGAAGATTTGGGGCATCTAGCAATGTCAAAACATGAAACAAGCATTTATTAACTTTGTTGAAGTGCTCTATATAACTGCCAAAACTAGTTATTACTCTTTTAAGGATGGGTTTGGTGAAGATGGAGAGGTTAGGCAATTGGTTGGGTTCAGCATGTACGATTCTTGATCACTACAGAAACTTTAGGAGACAAAAGGAACTTGTCCTGTGAATTTTTCACGAGTGTAACATATTTAGCGCATATCTGAACACGTTTTTATTATTGTAGAAAAATCCGACTGGATAAAAGTTATACTCTAATCTCTATTTGTGTATGTATTTTATAATAGTATGTGTACACAACTAAAAATGAAAAGGAATTATTATTACCTTTATAACACTATGTATTTGTCCACTTTTGAAATTGTTTTAGCAGAGGGTTTCTATTTTTCTACATCATGGAGGTGTTTAATTATTGTACTAATTCGTTAGGGAAAGATCAACTTTGTGGACCTATGGTGCCCTTAATGCTTCTTCAGAGAAGCAACCAAACTTCAAATTGGAATTTTAACCCTTCCATTCATCACTTTTAGTTACGCTGCCTGCTGGAGGCCCTATATGCTTTCTCATCATGGCCCAAGATTTTTTTTTAATGAAGGGCCCATGATATTTTTATATTTAGGTCCCGTTTCAATTGCGGTGCTTTTGGACAAAAAACATTTTTAAGTGTTAAAAAGTACTTTTAAGGCGTTTGGTGAATATCGTTCCATAAAATTAGAAATAAAATTTTTGGTGTGAAAGTACTTTTAGCAAGAGTTCAAATTTGATACTTTTGTGATTTAAAAATTAAAATATTAAATTTAATCATTTTATTCTATATTATAAACTAAATAAAGAGATAAATATATTTAAAAACTTTCAAATCACACATTATCTAATACAGTAAGTATACTTACTGAACTATGTTTCAAAACAACATACTTTAAAAGCATTTAATAAGTACTTTATAAATTTAAACAAAAACTCTATTAAGAAAGTATTTTTCAATATATTACCGCAACCCCAAACGACCCTTAAAATAATAGCCGTAGAGCTTTAAAACATTTTAAATATGTCCTGCCTGCCCCAAAAGTCCTAGTTTAACCTCCCATGTGGCTGGAGATGCGCAAAGGGCAAAGGGCCAGACAACATGCATTTAAATCTTTGATATCCCAATACAACATGCATGGTAAGTTCCATCAATTAATGGTTACTGTTCCTAGAGCTATCAAAGATGAGGAAGTTGATTTCCAAAAAAATAGGTCATTTCATATTTGATGGTTATTTATACAGTTTTATGTGGTATCTGGTGAAGTGTCAAGATTTTATTCTTTTTTTTTTTCCTTTTTCTGATGAAAAACTCAGAAAAAGGTCACAGCCGTCTAGTTGTCAAATGCTATAACAGCGCAATCAAATTTTCAAAAGTTTTTAGTTTTTAACAAAAAGGTTAATATAAACTGAGGACTAGTTTGCTAATTTAGCACCCAAATAATAGGATTGAAGTACATGTTTTCTTTGTATTTTTTGAACTAAGTGTGTTTGAATAGCAGATTATTTGGGATAATTTTGTGAAAAATATTATAACATTTTTTAAATGTGACGTATATAAAATTAAAAAATGATTGAAAAATATATTCATGATAAAAAAAAATGGCAAATAATCTCCATCCAAAATGCTCTTAGATTTTGATGTGAAGCTGATGATTGTGCAGTACCAGTGATGTTAAAACTCATATATGGCTTCTTTTAGAAGTTGAAAAGGATTTTTTGAATAGAAAATTTTTGCTGTCAAAGTTTATTTACCTTGTCTAATAGTGTAGAACTTTGGATTCGAGTTTGGCTACAAGCGATTTGTCGTTGAGAGGGCAGTAACCCACCGTGGCCTTAAAATGGATGATCTTTCGCCCATCTTGAGCTTTATTTTGCCCAAAACAAAAAAGAAAAAGAGAAAACACAAGGTTCCATCTTTTGAAACACTAATAGACTGAACGGATTTCGTGCACCGTAGTACTTATGAAATTTGGAAACTCTATTATGATACTTCCTTTTTTTTTTTGCAATAAAAAGTTTATATAAATTTAGCTTCAATTACTATCACATTCACATGACATGCTTTTGGGATCATAGGTCTAAGAGTTTTTACAAATTGCTTACGAATACAATCCTCATGTTAGTACTGAAATTTGAATATGTGATCTTATGTAATGATATATATACATAATATCTAATAATTTCTTGTTACATAATGGAAGCGTCACTCACTAGGGACATAAGTATCTAAATAACATAGGCAGCATTTGCCACCTAAAACCGGATACCGGTTCCATTAAATTATTAGGTTAGGGGTCAACTAGTCTGATCGGTCGAACTGTTCTAAAAAATCCGTTGACATTAGCTTGATGTCATAATTATTTTATATCTTTATAAGTTTTAAAAATATTGAAATTAAATTCTTAGTTATATTTCGGCCAACTATGCAAAATGTTCCAAAAATATTAGGCTTGCAATTAAATATACGCTTAAAAATTATATATAAAAATGTGAATTCATGTCTAAAATATGTCCATTCTCAAAAACTAAATTAAAATAAATCGTACCCAATTTGAGATCTTTTTGTTTGGAATATGGCTTTCTAATGCAAGTTGGAATCACTAATGATAAATTGATGATGATAGGGTCGAAAACTTCTTGGTTTAGAGATCATTATGGGGCATGAGTGTTTTTGGTGTTTATACTAAGTGATGGCATTTTTTTTATTCCTATTAATAAATGAAAGTTTTACAATTTAGGTAACTTAAATTATGTTTGGAAAAAACAAGAAAGAAAAGTTAAAAAACTGATAAAACAAATGAATCGAGTCAATGATTGTGGCAAATTTTTTATGGTTTTGACTAATTTTTGACAGAACGATTTTGTGCTACTAACTAATTCGGGAAGAAGATGGGTTCATGATCGAACCGACTGGTCCAGTCCGGGTTTGGATAACACCACCTCAAACACATCTATAAATATCCATTTGGATTCTGCAAAAAGTAACACAAACAGACATCTCAACAGTTTACAAGCATATTCACTGGAATTGTTTTCAACTTGAGCCTGGATGGACCTCAAATTTCCGACCTCAATCCCTAGCTCTTGTTTACTCTTTTGTGCAGGCCTTTGCCCCGTTGACTAGGCTGTGCTGCTATTGACCATATGTACTCAGATAAGATGACAAGAAGCGTGAGGGTAACTCTAACTGCCAAACTGTGATGAGCCATGAAATGACATGACAAACATGCGAACATGCCATTCCCGGTGTTTGTCAGTTTGGATTCTTGAAGTCTTGAGACAAAAAAACTTCTTTGTACCCTTCCTTCCAAAATCTCTCTGTTTTGCCGAAAAAAATGCTGTCGTTTTCTACATATATTGCCAGTTATATGTACTGCATATATATACACTTAGTATTCATAATACATGCATATACAATTATACACAACACATGTATAACTACATGCATAGACGTGCATACATATACGTGTAGATACAACACAAAGGTCATATCACAATCACCAGCTAGTTATTATTTATGTAGGATTTTTTTTTTTTTTTTTGCTTTTCTATATCTTCTTGGACTTGGGAGAAAGTTGATAGAAAAAAATTACTTGGCAAACAATTTACGTGTGTGAATTAAGCTTATATTTCCCTCAAAGCAAAGTCCCTCTCTATCTCGTTGGTTGATGTCGACTAGGGCTGCAAACGAATCGAGCCGTTCGCGAGCGGCTCGAGTCGAGCTCGAGCTCAGAATATTAAGCTCGTTAGGCTCGCGAGCTTGGGTATATATATATATTTTTTTTATTTTTTTTTATTTAATAATAAAATTACGTATATTATATATATTTTTTTATTTTTTATTTTTATAGTAAAATTACGTATATATCCTTAATATTTTATTATTTATTAAGAAAAAATATTATTTTTTTTTTTAAAAATAAAATAATTATTTTTTATTTTTTTTCGAGCTCGAACTCGAGCTCGAGTTCGGCTCGACTTGATTCGAGTCGAGCTCGAGCTCGAAATTTGCCGGCTCGTCGAGCTCGAGCTCGAGCTCGAGCTTGGTAAAATTTAGTCGAGTCTCGGCTCGATTAGCTCAAAACTCGACTCGACTCGGCTCGTTTGCAGCCCTAATGTCGACAAACATTGTTGAATTTGCTCTCCCCGTTTCATGGTGGTTGTTTTCTGCTATACCCCACCACCGTCCACGGACGATGAATCCAACATTTCTCTCTCAAAAACAAATTTTTGTATATGTATATATCTTCAAGAATGCCATAACGTGAATCAAAGTTCAAAGTTTGTAAGATAGATGGAAGAAAAATGCATGAAAAAGAAGGTTTATTGGAAGATGGCCCCGCGAACAAGCATTTTCTCTTTGTTTCCTTTTTCTTTCCCGGTTTTAGAAAGGCCCACCAGCAAAGTCTCAGCCGATATTTCCCATTTTTCTTTTTTGATTGATTTTGATGGAAGCCAATAGTGACATTTCTTTTCTTGGAGCTTTGTGAAGAATATCTAAATTTGGTAGTTGGATATGATGTACCTTTGAGGATATTTAAGTGTGCGTTTTTTTTTTTTTTGGCTAAATGAAATATAATAGAAAGAGTAATTTTCTTCAGGGTTAATTGTAAAACACTAATCTGAAGTTTCTTCGAGTTGCAAAGTGTCCCTCAAATTATGAATTTTTTCATGATCCATTTCAATCAACTCACTGCTGGAGGAATTTAATATTTAAAAAGGAACATCTGCTGAGGTTTCTAACAACTTCACGATGCTTCCCCTAATATTTCAAAATTACACATACCTTTCCTATTGCTGCAAAAGTACTCTACTACCCCTATATAGGATACTTAATGACTTTCTTTTTTTGGAAAATTTCAGAAATTTCAAGAAAAATCAAAATTGACTTATTCTATCTCTCTCGCTTCCTCCTTTCTACCTTACTCTTTCTTCCATTTCCTTTTTTTTTTTTTTGCTAGATTCCTGCTACCCATTCCTCTCTGTCTAATATTCTTCCTCCAATTTATGATCAAATTCTATCTGTGATCCTTTACCCGTATTTATCCCCCTTCTTCTTCTTCTTCTTCTTCTTCTTTTTTATCTCTATTCTCATCTATTTTTTGCAAATATATGATTAGGTTCATCCTTTTTATCCTTTTAATTCTAAGTGTAATGGGTTTGATTTTTTTGTGTCTATTTATATTATCCAATGTTGGTTGATTATGGGTGATAAAATTTAGTGATGTCAAAAGTCAAAAACATGAGAGATGGATGGGTTTTAGAAATGGGTGGTTGGAAAAAAAATAAAGGAGGCTAGAAAAAGAGGAACATGAAAGAGTTATGTTATCGATTGTTAATGAAATGTTGATTTTGGGTATAATTTAAGGTCGAGTTTTTTCTAGTTTAGCACAAAGTAACGGATTTAATTGACTTGTGTAGTAAATGTAGGGGTTGGGGTTACTGGACATAAAATAGGTTGTAGTGTTTTGAGTGCTAGAATTATTGAAATTTATTTTGATTTAAATTCGGGTGTTTGCTTGGCTTTTGTAGTGACGTTGCTTGGAAGAAGGCAATTATCATAGTTGAAATTCCAAACTTTTGTTTTTGGCAGAAAGAGTTTGTTGGCTTTGGTGTTGGAAGAAAGACAATCAACAAAACTCTTTTTATTTTTCCTTTTTATCTTTTTGACAAAAAGGGTAGTTTAGGACATTTGAAGGAAGTGGTAGCCTATTGGGCCTATTTTGAAGCATAAATAGTGAAAGTAAGAGAGGTGAGTGTAATTTTTTAAACCTAAGGGGAGCTTTCTGAAATTGTTAGAGACCTCAAGGGAGGTTTATGAAATTATCCCATTTAAAAAGGCACTAATATTTCTGGATTCGGTCAAGTGACCAAAGTGTCCCTTCCTCTACAACTGACTCGTATAAGTATATTGAGTTTTTTTTTCCTCTAAAACAAACTCAAAAAAAGGTGTCCAAATGAAAAATGAAAAATGAATTAAATCGACTTGTGTCTACTAGTGGAATTGTGGAAAGCAAATCGGCAGCCCTACAATTGCCACCCTTCTCCACCGCCCCTGGCCAACCAACCGGCCCCCTTAAGTTTTTTTCATATTTATTACAGCAATTTGAGTCAATGTTTTTCTCTTCCACAAATAAAAAACTGGTTAAAAGGAATACCAGATATTATAATGTAACAACAAAATAAGATAATAAGAGTTGATGAAACATTGTAGTATGGAGAACTAAAAATACTTTTCTCTTTTTTTGAAAAAAAATAAGGAAGTTTATTAGGCAATGTCAGCCAATTAAACAAATTAAAATCATTTCAGAGGGAAAATCCAGCAACCAGATTATAGGTGGAAAAATTCATAATCAGAAGAACAAGGAAGAAGCATCGAATATTCTGATTACTTTTGACTGAGCTCTCTGGGATATACCACAAATTTGAGGTACATATGTCCATTAGGCAAATGATCTTGTAACCCCAAATTACTACAATATTTTGAAGGTGATATAAAAGATCCAAGGAGGTTTGCAAGAATAATGCTATAGTAACAAGAAATCTCTCTATTTTCTACCCTTTCTTTCTTGCATCCAGAAAAGAGCTTTGCTTATTCACGTCTAAAGATGCCTGGCTTGATCCAGTACAAATGTGGTCCTATTATATATGTGTGTTTCGCAGACAATTTAAAAGCTAACTTAACCACTAGAGCAGCAATAAGTGGGAAAAAGAAGAACCAAACTTTTTGAGCCAACAAAGCACACCAACATTTACAGTTAAGGAATTTGTACGACTTTGCATGCCTTGTTGCGCCCATATGTACATTTGAAGTTTAAAGAAGAAGCATATGACCTAACGAGAATATACTACTACGAGGATATTGAGGAGGAAGAATTTGAAGAAGCATATGACCTAACGAGAATATACTACTATCAAGGAAGAATTTGAACAGTGTAACTTTTCTTTTGTGTATAGAGTAGGGAATGTGTGTAGCCATACACTAGTTCAACATGCAATCAAGTTAGTGCATGACATAGAATGGGACAATGAGTTTCCAGTGTGGCTAATGGATATAGAAAAAAAAGATACGAGAGTAATCGTCCTTTTTTATAACTAACTCTTGTATTATTAAGTGTTAATATATAAAAGTACCGTTTCTGTTTGTTGAAAAAAAAAATTTGTGCCAGCTTTCTTTTATTCGAGAAAGAAATGGGACTAACTGGTCTACCATCCCTTCTCCCCCTCCTAAACTTGTTTCCTAGTTCTTCCCACTAGGCTGCAATAATGAATTGGTCAAGTCCACGTCTAGGTTATATAACTCAAGCTCAACCAAAATGACCTAAGTTTGGGTTGAGCAAAACTCGAACTTAACTCAAGCTCGGTAGAGTATCTAATCACAATTTCGAGCTTGACTGGATTGGTATATTGATTACACAACTCGAACGGAGTATTACATCAAAACCAAGCTCATATTTCTGCCTTCTTATTAATCGAAATGATCGTTGATAATACTTAGCAAACTTTACGTTTTATGTAGAGCCCTATTAAGCTCAACGAGTTGAATATTTACCAAATCAAGAATGTTTCAACTAGCTATTTGAGCGGCTCCTAAGCAGCTAGAATCATATGCAACCTCGGTTCTTGAATGTCGTTTGGCCTTCTTTCCTATCTTTTTTAGTTACCATCTTTATGCTATTGCGATTGTTTTACAATTCAAATATCCCAGGAAAATAAGAAAGGGACATGCACAAAAAAGAGAAGATATCAACCCTTGCATTTCAGAATTGTATTTATTTAACTCCAAATGTACCTCTTTGTCGGAAGAGGGGCAGGAACGGTTGCTGGCAGTTCATGGCTAAGATTTGGTCAAAAAAATTGTACAGTCCAAATTTCATCTTGTATCTCAATTTTAACAACATGTGTGGGACCTACAAAATTTTGTTCTAAAGTTACACGTTGTTGAAAGTGTTACACCATATGCAAACAAAATTACGTCGTGTGCAAAAATGCACATAAGCGTTCCTGCCCCTTGTCCCTCTTTGTCACTACAAAGGTAATCCCCAATTGAAATGTATCTGTCACTACAGAGAATTAGCCAAAGTGACGGAGCTAATGATGCCTTAGTCAGTAGTCAAGTTCAAACTATTGAAAAGGTAAACAATTTTTTTTTAAGTAACAGATATATTTTTATATAATCAATTTTACTCTCATCGCACAAGTGTCTTAGCACTTACATAATAAAACTATAAACAAATAATTGAACAGCAAATGGGGCTCTGTTCGAACTGGTATAGACTTCCATTGATGAAATCAGTAATTTTCATAGAGATTGACCTCTAAAGTACGTCTTTCTAGTTGATTGATTCCACTGGTTCAAATAATGTGTCCTATCTAATCTCTTATTATACAAACCAGCTGCACAAAAAGCTATTTTCCTCAACCATTTGTGTTGCCTTCACATGTATCTTAAATTCTCAACCATTTCTTCTTTTTAGCATTTAAAGAATGCCCTCTTCTTCTCTTTACACTTCTGACTTCTTTTCCTTTATTTGCATAAACTTTAACTAGTTTGAAAATGAGCATGGCATTGCTCCCTTTTCTACCCAAATGAGTTCAATTGTTTTCTGAGTACCTGTAATGTGCTTTCTTGATTTGAATTGAAGTACTTGGTTGACCTAAACAGTGTATTATTGGTAGCTCATTGATTTTGATATTCACAATTCTACAATTATTTGGTGAATGTAATTTTATCTAAAGAAAACTTTACAAATGGGCCCTCACATTTTATATGACCTGTTTTTAGCCCCCCCCAACATATACGAAACGTAGTAATTTGGTCCACAACTCCATTTTTTTTTTTTTTGCATGAAAATGCTACTCGCAAGCATTATTTCATGCATGTGACGTGCAATTGGAAGAAATGTCATTTTACTTCCAAGTTTTCAATTTGAATGGGCTAAGCACGTAGGGTAAAATTTTGAATCGGTATAAAATGAAACTGTGTAGTATGTATACTCTATTAGCCTTTTTTCTTTTTTAATAAAACGTATGATCAAAGGTTGGAGCAAAAAAAAAAAAACGGGTTTAACAAAAAATACTATATAAATTCATACTTGAAAAATGCAAATATATCTAATAGTTGAGTAATTAAAATAATTACCATAATTTTAAGATATTGTGCTACATTAATTAAAATGCTAATTCTTATCCTTGTGCATAAGATTTTAAATTTGTTATTGCCTTACCATTTTATTGCCTTTTTAAATGTACAAAATCATTATATAACTTTGCTGCTTTTGTTTAAACTTGGATGACATGTCATTGTCAATATACAAACTCTAAAATTACCTCAAATTGAAGTATATTATAAAGCATAACACGGAAAATGTCTTTTTATTTATTTTATAATTAACTGAAAAGTATGAGTATTTTTATAGTATTCATCAATTGTAGGTAATTTGAGAATATTTAAATTGCATATAAATGTGTGATAGATGGGTGGAATATGAGCTTTTGCTAATTATTAGCTTAATACATGTAATAGTCTAAAGAGTAAAGAGGTACCTCTCTAGACAATAGAGTCGCCAAAAATAATTTTTACATTCCACCAATGTAAAGTAGAGCAAATAAAATAATTTGCAAAATACATCGTGGATTAAAGTAGAATAACTTGCAAATGCGAGGGACTATCTTAGGCAATTCTCGCCTCTCTGTTTAACTATGAAAATTGTAGACTACAAATGCGAGCTACATCGTGGCATAACACTTTTTATGTAATAGCCTGCTGCCTGCATGATAAAGTGGCACAATGGACTAGATGTCTGTAAAATTTTCCAACACTATGCACTACAGAAACAATCAATCAAGGAAGAGAGCTGCTTAATAACTTTTAAATATAAATCATTAATCAAAATGTTTAAACCACAAAATTTAGAACCAATTGTTTAAAAAAAAAAATTTATGGTTCCCTTAGGGAACCATGCTTCTCAATGTTTATCAATGATAGTAGTGATTTATATTCTAAATGTTTGAAATTTTTATAAGGGTCCAACCTATTTGGATTGCATTTTCCGTCATTTTTCATGGAAAAATTACTGTAGCTATTTGATGTATGTGAGGGAAAAAGGTAATAGAAAAATGTGATCACGGAAAACAACTCAATTTTCTGGCAGAAAATGGCAATCCAAACATATGAAGGTATGACGTCCAAAAGGAATTGTGAAATCTGATTTATAATAGTACTAATAAGCTTTGGAATTGGATGCAATCTCCCATTTCCTCTAATCATTCTCCTTGTCTAATTGCAAGAAAATGAAAATACATATGCATACAGCCATACATAAGGGTTGGTGTTAAGGCCACGAGTATGGATTTTATTTGTACAACTTTTAAACGGTATACCTTTTTTTTAGTATAAATGAGAGAGTTTAAACTCTAGATCTCTTACTTATACTCTTCTTCCTCCGAATCATCCAAATCCATCCCTCCTCCCGTCCCTTTTAGTTGGTATACTAAATTTGCTTTTCTTAAGTTAAGATGCAGCTCAAATTTAAGAGGAGTGATCTTGTCATTTTAACAAAAATTGTTGTCACAAAAAGAAAAAAGAACACATTTAACCTATGACCATATCATTTGACATTCAAGATGCAATTCAGACAGAAGGGGAGTAATTTTGTCATTTTAACAAAAGAGTTGGTGTGAAAATAACATTTGAGTTGTTGTCATGATAACTACACAAACAAAATTTATGTCCATTACATTTGGATGGTGGCAATGTTAAGTGTGTTTGGATATTCATATTATCCAAAATATAATTATTTTTCTTGTATTTTTCAATCAATGTTTTATTTTTAACCACATTTTTATCTCACATATCATAAAAATTGTTAGAGTAATTATTTCAAATAATCTCCTATCCCAATATTATTAGAGTAATTAATCATTTGCCACAAATGATTGCACACACACAAGTTCCTACAGCTATACAATTTGCGTATTGCTATGACATTATATTTAGGTAAACAAAAAATAAAGGGAGAACGGAAAAAAAAAAAGCCAACCTGGAAATTTGCCCGAAAATTCATCAATGTTTTCATTACATTATTACCATTTAACCGTTAATAATCAGTCATAATCCCCTCTCTCTCTCTCTCTCTCTCCAACTCATCACGCCACTCAAAGCAGATAGCTTTTCCTCTTTATCTCTCACACAGTCACACACTGCCAGCCACAACTGCCTTCTTCCTTTGCTCGATCCTTTCTTCTTCCTTCCATCACCATCACCTTTTTCTCTCTTCCCCCCCTTCCTTTCTCTCTTTCTCTCTCTGAAAGGTACAAATACACTTCCATATACACCTGTATTATCATGATGTATATACAGGATTCTTCTTCTTTTTCAAATTTGTGAATATACTCTGCAAAAGAATTATCAAATTTTCTGGCAACAAATCTCAGAAAAGCTAAGAAAAGTTTGAGAGAGAATTCACCAAAAAAGGGATCAATTATTTCCTCTCCTTTCTCTCCCTTGCTTTTATTTTTACGTATCATTCAAACAATATTTGCCTACTTTTGTTTATTTAAACGTAAATAAAAATATATAATTTGCCAGCTTTGCAAGCTCTCTTCTTTTCGTTCCATGCCCCTTTTTCTTTCGTTCTATCCTTCCCTTCTTTGTTTCTCTTTCTAAACCCACCTCACAACTGTGTCCCTCCACAATTTCTTCAATTATATTAGCTTTCCTAGAAAGAATTGCCTTGATTGATTGATTGATTGATTGCAGTTTTTCCTCAGGTGAGTCTCTCAATACTTGGCCTGTCAATTGTGGCTTTGGTGCTTCTGTTAAGATCTATTGCTTTTCAGGAAATTTGGGAATTGGGTTTCTTTTCTTGAATTTTTGTATTGATCTGAGGTTGAAATGTTTAACTAGCATTGGTCTGGCGTAATTAGTGTTGTTATTGTGTTGTAATGTGTTTGCTTTGTAAATGATCTTCTTTGTGTCTTTGTGTTTCTGATGATTTTGATTTGATTTAAATGGTTTGCATGCTGAAATTTAATCGTTTTAATTTGTTACGAGTCTTGTTTGATCTGTGGATTTTGTAATGGGGATATGAAAAAAGATAGGGTCTTTGTTTACTGAGCTCAAGCTTTATCCTTTTTTCTGATCAAATTCGTGGGTATCTGAAGGTGGGTTCTCGAGGTTTATCAATTTCTTGGAGGTTTTTATTCTAATCTGTTGAAGTTGGGTGCTTTGATCAGTTTTCCATGATACTCTCGTTAGGAAATGATTCCGATCTTAGTTGATTGGTTAATTGAAGTGGTGGAAGTCAATAAGGAAAATAAGAGAAGAAGGTGATTCGTGGGAGTAGTTCTTGTTAAAGCTGAAAGGTATTTGTAACGGGAAGTTTCTGTAGTGGTTGGCTGATGACTGTTTCTTTAGCTCAGCTGTGGGGAGGTTGAGTTCAAGACAGAAAAGGGCCAAATGCTTTTCAGATGGATACTTGGATGATGTGTTTATTTGGATGTTGCCAGTGGCTAGAATGGTTCAACTATACTGAAGAAATGTGTATATTGAAAGAGATTAGCTGAAGTTAAGCTCGATCCAGCTTGCATTCTACCCCACAAAAATGTTGCTCTGGATCATCAAAGCTACAAAGAGTGGGTAAGGAAGAGAGATGCAGCTTCTGTAAATTATGTCAGGGACTGCGGAGAACGTAGCTGGAAAGTGAGATATGTTCCCATGCTGTGACTTCAATATTACCAGCACTTGCACTTTAAGCCTTTAAATCTTGGTTCACTACAATGAAAATCTCAAGCAATGATCAATTACATTATTGTTATCCTTCTAGGCCATTTTATCGAGCTAGCTTACATAACGTACTTTGCCAGACCATTAGTCTTTTATCGGGAGTTGAGCATTTAAAAAGTGAGTTGAGTTTTGCTCTACTCATCAAAGAAAGAAGTGTAAAGCAGCTTTTTGCCACTTTTGTGGTTTTAGGGATTGTTGCCCTGCATGCATCAGATGATTTTATTTGATGCTGAAACTATATCAGCATTTCCTTTTGAATTTAATGTATCACATCTTGCAAAAAAGAATGCACAATATTAAGCCCAACAAGGGGACCTATTGGTGACCATTTCAGCTGCATGTCTTCTGAATTTGCTGCCTGGCTTTTCATTGACTATGAGTGGATTAATGAGATGCCGCTCACTTGTGTGTCCAGTTTGAATCTGCTTGTATTAAATGAAGGACATAAAATGAGGGGGTTTCATTTTAGAAGTATATGATATGGGCAGGAGCATAACAGGTTGCAGGTACTTTCTTAGGTCATTTGAAGGTAGCAAGTTACACTGCAGATTTGTTAGCCTGTTGTTATACAAAATGGCTCAGTGATCTAGAATTTTATACTTGCAAAGAATGATTTGCTTGTTGAAGGTACTGACAAAAACATCTAGCTTCTTGTTGAAGATTAGAACATCTGTGACATCTAAGTTCCAGTTTGTTTTCTTTTCCCATATTTGGAATGGGTTTAGTTTCTTAAGTTACCAAATTTACAACATTCTCATGTTCTTTACAATGGATGCTATCTGTCCAAAGTAGTCTTTGATGTAGTTTGCATCATTCACTAAAATCATGATATAGGACTCGACCTTTTTGACTTGATATTGTTTTCTGTTCTTGCTAAGCCTGTCTGCTGCTGTTTGTTTTGTGTAGTCACTGTTCAGAGAGTGAAGGCTACTGGACCTTTAAGCTTTAAAAGTCTTGTTCACTATTTTCTTGGAAGAGTTGGCTGCAAGAAGCATTTGACAAGATGTCGAGCTCTGTGAAAGCTTTAGAACCTGCATTTCAGGGAGCTGGTCAGAGAATGTATCCTCATTGAAAGACTACAGTGGATGATTATACTGATCTTTCAATATTTGTTATTCCATTTATTTCATGAAATATGGAACGAGTCACATGTTGCAATGAGATGGGTTTGTTTGGATTGAGTGCTATTCCACAAAGTTTTTCTTAATATTCCCTCCAAACATTTTCCTACCACCTTTTTATCCCACATACATCACATTGCGAAAATTGCTACTATGCTAACATGAAAAACCTTTCCAAATAATCTTCAATCCAAACACGCTCATGGATTTTGTATGTTTGTCTTTGCTGATTCCTTTTGTGCTAAATTTCTTTTATGTTGACCATACCATATTTTGGCTGAACTTAACTTTCGCTATAGAGGGACAGAGATTTGGAGAATTGAGAACTTCCAACCAGTTCCTTTACCAAAATCTGATTATGGTAAATTTTACTCGGGTGATTCATACATTGTCCTGCAGGTGCATATGGCTTCCGATATTTCTTCTTTTTTATCTTATTTTTGGGCCTCATTTTTACGAATTGAGTGTTTATGACTGAAGGAAGAGCTAACTTTTTTTATCCTGTTTTAAGTTTGGATCCAGTGAACTTATAAAAACTAATATCGATCTGTATTTTCCATTTACACTTTCAGACATCACCTGGCAAGGGAGGAGCATATTTATATGACATACATTTCTGGCTTGGAAAGGATACCAGCCAGGTATTGTCTGCCTCTTTTTAATTGTGTAAAAACCATTACTGAGGTGAAATTTAACTATCATTCTGAAACTTTGGTACAGGATGAGGCTGGAACGGCGGCTATCAAAACTGTTGAACTTGATGCAATTCTTGGTGGCCGTGCTGTACAGCACAGGGAACTCCAAGGTCATGAGTCTGACAAATTCTTATCATACTTCAAACCATGTATTATACCGCTGGAAGGTGGTGTGGCATCTGGATTTAAGAAACCCGAGGAGGAAGAATTTGAAACACGGTTGTATGTGTGTAAAGGAAAACGTGTTGTAAGGTTAAAGCAGGTATAGAAGAATTTGGATAGTTGTGCTATTCTAATCGAGCTATTTTCAAAGAGGCCTAAGCTTGTTTTCCTTTTCCTAGGTCCCATTTTCTCGGTCCTCACTGAATCATGATGATGTGTTTATCCTGGATACCAAAGATAAAATATTTCAGTTCAATGGTGCAAATTCCAACATACAGGAGAGGGCCAAAGCACTGGAAGTAATTCAGTTTTTGAAGGAAAAGTATCATGAGGGGACATGTGATGTTGCAATTGTTGGTAAGCATATTATTGGCTTCTCTAGTCTCATCATGTTCCTTCAGTTTTTTAACTAGTCCAAGTGTATATAAATGATTATTTAGTACAGCTTCATATAATATGTTTTTGCTTATACTAATATTTATTCCTGTATCAGATGATGGAAAGTTGCAGACAGAGTCCGATTCTGGTGAATTCTGGGTCCTTTTTGGTGGGTTTGCACCAATTGGAAAAAAGGTTGCTAGTGAAGATGATATTATTCCAGAAAAGACTCCTGCAAAACTCTACAGGTAATAATCCCTTCTGTACTATCCTTTTGTTCCACCTTCATTTCTTGTTATTTATCTCTCTTAAATTGAAAAGCACTTACGAGTCATGATTTAAACTGTTGTCTGCAGCTGGCACAAACTCCAGTAGAAACTAAATTTACAGCTCAAAAGAAGATCGTTTTGCTTTGGATGTGAAAATGCCATGTTTTTTGTTATTCACTTCATCATTTTTTTAGAGTTCTTTGCGTTATTTGTTACTTTTTCAATTGTTAGAAATGACCATAAACGCGAAGTGATTCTGAATGTGTTAGTCATTGTTCTTTGATTCTGTTGTCATTCTACCTCTGGCTTATTAACTTCATCCAGACTGTTACTTTACAAATGTTCTTGTCTTTTTCTATACAAAGCATCCATTGTCCAGTATGTTCTCATCTGTGACTGGCAACATGTAAACTAGGAGTGCATGCTTTGGTTCATATTAAATAAATGCTCAATTCAATAGAGTGAGAGTACTTTAGTGCACGAAACATATGATATTGCTTGGATAGCTGCAGCTCTCATTAATGTTGTCTGTATCTGCAGATATTTTGTCATTCATATGTTTCTGTGGAAATGTTTGGATGATCTTTTACTTTTGCAGTCATAATTTGAGGAAACTCTCTCTCTCTCTCTCTCTCTCATGCAGTCACATGTATTGAGCTGTTTTATATTGTGATTTGATGCTTTGATCTAGTTTCATATGAGGTGCTGACTTTGATACTCTGCCCTTGGCTTGGCTCTCTTTAGTGTTGTGGATGGTCAGGTTAAGCCTGTAGATGATGAACTTTCAAAATCTATTTTGGAGAATAACAAGTGCTTTTTGTTGGATTGTGGCTCTGAGATTTTTGTTTGGGTTGGCCGGGTAACTCAAGTCGATGAGAGGAAGACTGCCATTCAAGCTGCTGAGGTACAAGTTTTACACTTTTTCTTCTTCTGCTCTTTAGATGATGCAAACTCTTACTCCTTTCTCGCACTTTCAGGAGTTTGTTGTTGGCCAAAATAGACCGAAGTCAACCAGTATAACACGGCTAATTCAAGGTTATGAGACGCATTCATTTAAGTCCAACTTTGATTCTTGGCCATCAGGATCAGCACCTGTTGCTGAGGAGGGAAGAGGAAAAGTAGCAGGTAAGTTGGTTTCATTTGAAAACAAACTTGACCTTTCGTTGGGTGCGTTTCTTTAATTCTGGAACTCTCTCATACTTGACAGCTTTGCTGAAGCAACAAGGTGTTGGTGTTAAGGGAGCAAGCAAAAGTGCTCCAGTGAATGAAGAAGTCCCTCCATTGCTAGAAGTAGGTGGAAAAATTGAGGTATGTCTCTTAATAAAATCTTTACTGAGGGTTCATAATCTGGTTACCTTGTTTTGTGTCTAATGTTTTTCATACCATATCCAGGTTTGGTGCATTAATGGCAGTGCAAAGACTCCAGTTCCCATAGAAGATATTGGTAAATTCTTTAGCGGAGATTGCTATATCATTCTCTACACCTACCATTCTCATGATAAGAAAGAAGAGTATTACTTGTGCTATTGGATTGGAAAGGATAGCATTCAGGTAATTGCTGTTGTCACTTTACAGCCCCAAATAAGAACTACTTGCTTCTCATTTTACTGCATTCATCAGTTCTTTATACATTTGAGCTTGTCTGCAATTTTCAAGTTTACCCTCGGTTAAGTTAAAGAGCTTTAGTTTGTCCTGCAGAAAGAGAGCTTTATTGTTAAGTGATATTAGTAATGATGTCGCTGATAGCAAACTGTTTTCATCACCGTACTTTCAGTATATTAAAGTAATTGGCTGTCTCACCTTTGAGCCAGTAAAACTTATTAAGTGAAGCCCCCTCTATTATACTTTTTCGTGTAGGGGACCAAGGGGGAAAGAATCTTTCCAAAACTCAGCCCCTTTTGATGTCTTTTTTAATATGATCATTCATCATGTCCTGGGCATACATCCATATGCCGATGTTAATACTTTCCCTTGGCACAAACGATAAATTTCTTTTTTATCAGTCATTGAAAACTTTGCACATGTATAATTTGTTTTGGTCCTGATGAGAATTTTTGTGTCCGGACTTTAGGAGGACCAAATTATGGCCGCCGGGCTAGCTAACACAATGTGCAACTCGCTGAAGGGAAGACCTGTATTGGTAATGTTACTGCTACTCTCTTTTGCCCTATTTTCTGTTCTAGCATCATGAAATGAATATTGAGATAAACTTATTGTACAGGGTAGGATATATCAAGGGAAAGAGCCGCCGCAGTTTGTTGCCATCTTTCAGCCAATGGTGGTCCTTAAGGTACTTGGTCTTTGTGCAATTTTGATGCTGATTGACTTTTTTAATGTATTGGTTTAATTGCTTCTGATTCTTTGCTCCATTACAGGGTGGAGTCAGCTCTGGGTATAAGAATTACATAGCTGACAAAGGATTGAATGATGAAACTTACACTCCTGATTCCGTTGCACTCATTCGGATATCTGGAACATCAATGCATAATGACATAGTAGTTCAAGTTGATGCGGTATGCTTGATCCAATTTCCACTTCAGCTGTTCAGATGTCATTTTCCATAGGATTTTCAAGATTCATAGATATACTGATTATTTTCTTATTCTTGTTCCATTGGTGGCTCTTTCCTCAAGGACCTTTTTTTTGGGTGCATTTCATATGGTTAATCATCAACCTTCTGGTTGTCTAGAATTCAAGTATAGTAATGTCATTTTAATTGAATATAGGGTCTCTCCTCAGTTGCTTAAGAATAGCTTATTATAGTTTTCTCAAGCTTAAAAATACCTAGGTTTAAGGTCTTTGCTTGACTTTTGATTTTAGCTTATTTTAAGCTGGAAAAGCTTATTGTGAGAAGCTGCCATTCTGCAGCTTATGTAAAAACTTTAGTCCTTTTCAGAATTTTAATGCAAAAATTGTGCTGCAATATGTTATGGGCTATGAATTGGCCATAAATGATATGGATGCCTTGTATCCTTTTCAGGATTACCTTTTGTTCGGGCTGCATACTGAAATACTTATTTGTCCATTTTGAGCTTCATGTAAAGAAGTTTTTCGTAATCAAATCAGTAGTGCAGTTGGCTCTAATTCACTGATTTCAGGGCTTTGTAATTCTTTATCTAGAGACATAATACTGGGGATCTTCTCTTATTTAGCTTCCCCATATTATAAATCAGGCCTTAGGACAATTGATCACCTTCTAAATGATTGACAATAGGAATTAAAATTTGACCTATATTGATTCTTGCCCCTCTTTGGTTGCTTGGTTTTTGGCCTGCCTTTGATTTCTCTAACACTTCTTTCCTCGTCTCCTCTTTTGTCATGAACATGGTTGTTAATTGAATACGCACTTTGTTTGCTTCTTTTAATAAATTATCTAATCGAGAAATTACATTTATATCTTGAGTTGATTAAGGTGCATCTTATCATCATTTCAGGTTCCAGCCTCGTTGAACTCTAATGAATCTTTCCTTCTACAATCTGGCTCTTCATTATTCAGTTGGCATGGGAGTCAGAGTACATTTGAGCAGCAGCAATTAGCGGCTAAGGTTGCTGAATTTTTGAAGGTAAGAGTTTCTGAAAATATTTGACAAAAATGTTTGGCAAAAACAATTGAATATTTGGCCTAAAGGCATTGTGAAAGCAATAAGAAAAGTGTCCACATGATTATCTGGAGATGTTGGACTGATTGTGTCTTAGCATGAGTTTCGAGTTAGTGGCGGGACAAGACTTCTGGATATCAATGAGCACATTCTTTTGGCCTTGAGAAAGATTTTACCATGATATCATGTAGTTAGTGTAGCTTTTCCAAGATTGCTGTGTTTCTAGAATTGAGCCTAAAATTTAAGGAGTTTACACAGCTAATTTAGGTTTGTTTCCTTTCTTGACTGTAATCTTTTTTTTTTTTTTTACTTTTTTTTTTAGTGTAAGTGGGAGGTCCTGAACCCAGGACCTCTCACTTACACTCCCTCCCCCCATACCACCCAACCCATCCCTCCCCCACAGCCTGACTGTAATCTTGTATCCAAAACTGAACTGGTCACTTCTTGTGCCCATGTCCACTTTCTTGTGTTACTTCAGCCAGGAGTAGCTATGAAACATACTAAAGAAGGAACTGAGAGCTCTGCATTCTGGTTTGCTCTGGGAGGAAAGCAAAGTTACACCAGTAAGAAAGTGACTCCAGAGGTGTCCAGAGATCCCCACTTGTTCACATTTTCATTTAACAAAGGTAGCTCATTTAGTTAGTCATCCAAATGTCTACTTCTTTTAATGTCAAACTTCTAACTGTTTCTTTGATGATGCTTCCTGCCGCATGTTGATTGTCAGGGAAATTTGAGGTATGTGCTTGACCTTAAAGTTGGTTGCAAGTTTTACTTTATGTATTATTACTAACATTTGCTAATTATCAAACCTAGATTGAAGAAGTCTACAACTTTTCCCAAGATGATCTGCTGACTGAGGATGTTTTGATACTCGATACACATGCTGAAGTGTTTATTTGGGTTGGTCAGTCAGTAGATGCTAAAGACAAGCAGAGTGCTTTTGAAAATGGGCAGGTATAACTTAAGCTGCTGTTAGCATTTGTAATCTACTCTGCTGACATGTCGTTATTCCTTTCATTTACTAACCACTGAGATCATTTCAGAAATATGTAGAGCTGGCTGCATCTTTGGAGGGGCTGTCTCCTAAGGTTCCACTATACAAAGTCACAGAAGGATTTGAGCCCTGCTTCTTCACAACATATTTTTCATGGGATCCTGCAAAAGCTATGGTATGTTGACACACATTTTATCTCCATTTCAGTTTAATCTTCATTCTTCTTCCTAGGTAGAATCAGTAGGTTTTTTGTTGAATCTTTTGCTATAATATTTATGCCTTGTACAAGCTTAATGTGTCTATTTGCAGTTGTTGATGAGATACTGGATTAGGGTTATTAATGTTTGGTTAATGTATATGACATGCTTTAATCACCTTTAACAAATTGCATTCAGTCAGAGGCAATGTGGGGAATGAACGTTAAAGTCAAATAAGAGGGAAGAATTTTTTTAACCCCCTTTTGGTCAAGATTCCATTCTAGCTTTTCAGAAAATAGCACACTTAGCTTTCATGAGCTTATGGATCCCAGATTTTGTTGAAGATATTCTGAAAGAAGAATTACTAGTTTATATTAAATTGCTGTTACACTCAAGGAGAATATCCCAAATCTGGAAAATAAAAAACAGATTCTGGTGTCTGATGTATCAAACAGTTCTTCATTTTACTGACTTCATCTCACGGTGTAGTGTCATTTGTGCTTGATAGTTGCACAGAGATTCATCTCAACTCTGTAGGCATAGGGGGAGATCTTGGATATGGTCTGCACTTATGCTTTGTTGGTCCTGCTTTTAACACACAAAGTGTTAAAAGCAATGCCATGATGCCCTTAGAAATGAATGAGAAATTGTAAAAGAGTGACGCTCTTGAAATGGGTTGCAGTTTAAATTATTTCATGGGATGATTTGTTCATGGCAATAGAACCCTCTCTTGCTGTCTTTTTATGCTAGTGATGTAGTATGCTGGAGGGTGTCTCCAAGTGGCATGATTTATCTCAGGTCGTTTACTGTTGAAGTTAATTGTAGTGTGACCGGTCTTTTATTCTCTTGTTAGTTGATTTACTTCATACTAGCAATTGCTCCCATATTTCTGAGCATTTTGAGGCTTGATATCTCTTTGAAAATTATTGTTCATCAAAATTAGATGTGGGCTAATATTTTTGTCATATGGTTTGTCATTGCACATTTGTGAATATCCCGTGTCATTTTACATCATTTAATTATTATGTCTGTAAATCAGATACACTGGTGGGGCTTCAAAGTGATTGTGCCATTAGTTGAGTTCATTGGCATTCTTTGTCATGGCTTGAACATCCATATGGATGTCAATTTACTCATCTCTTAATCTCTCTGTCTCAATACTGCCTCCTTTGAGTAGATGATGTGTGTGTGAGAATGCTATTAATTGTCTTTCACTATAACAGGCACATGGAAACTCATTCCAGAAGAAGGTTTTGCTGCTGTTTGGTGCAAGCCATGCCACAGAGGTAAGAACAAGAATATGATATGTTTAACTCATCATCCACAGGATATATCTCTTTCAATTCTAACTACTTAAGTTGATGGCTAGATTACAGCTTGTAATAGCAGTTTTCAAACTTTGTAGCTCTGATTTTTCTTTATGTTTCTGATTTTATGTATTGATCTGAGATACAGTTGAGCGAAAAAGAAAGTATAATCAGAGAAACTTGTTGCAAGGATGTCGAATCTGTTTTGTCTTATTTCTCTTGCAAAGTGAAGGAAAAATGGTTCACATTGTCCTAATTTATTAAAGGGGCTCTCTGGTTCCTTCTCTGATACCTAAGCTATATGCTTGGTAGCAATATTTCTGCTTGCACTTCCAGCTTTATGGAAATGATAATGTTGGGCAGTCATGCTTCATGGTATTGGTGCTTAATCTTTTTCGCTGAATTTTTGTGATCTTGAAGAGAAAATATGGTAGTCATCTTTAAGGTGTAATATATTATTTGCCCACTTGATGGGAAAGTTGCTGAATTATAGGAGCATTTATTGGTTTCTGTCTAAACTGTTTTGTTTGGTGATATGTGGAAATTCTTGCTAACTATGTGGTGTGTTATGTTTTGACCTTTTTGGTTTTTCGACCACCAGGAACGCTCAAATGGTACAAATCAGGGCGGACCAACTCAAAGAGCTTCTGCTTTAGCAGCTTTAAACTCTGCATTTAGTTCAACTGGTTCTGCAAAACCTACTCCTGCAGCAAGGTCTGCAGGACTGAGTCAGGGATCACAAAGAGCAGCTGCTGTTGCTGCTTTATCATCTGTTCTGACTGCTGAAAAAAAGCGGTCACCTGATTCTTCTCCAGCTCGACCTGGTCGAAGTCCAACATCGGAAACTGGCAGTCCTGGTAATCATATGAATCATTCTTAGTTTGTCATTATTGCTTTGTACCTATGGCTTTTGGAATTACTACCCAGCATTCTTATGCTGTTGCATAAATAAATCTGTCTGTTGAACCTGGATTATGTTTCTTCCGCACTTGTGATACACAACAGAAATATTTGGCAAGTTTTTTTCTTATCTCATGCTAAGTGTTAGCTACTCACATAAAGCACAAGGATGAGCGTTTTAAGAGATTACTCTTGGAGTTCGCATATTCCACAAATTTGATACTGTTTAGCTCCTTAGAAAATCAGATTTGAAGCTAATTATGTAGAATCTAGTTAAGCCATTTTGCTGGTGTCAGTCTTTATGTCTGAAAAGCCATTCCTAATTTCAAACATAATTTAAGCACTAGGTTTTGGTGGTGATGTTTTTTCTTTTCTTGTTTTAAAAGCATGTCTGCATATTGTAATGTAAGATTTTATTAAATGCTGATAGCATCGGGGTTGAAGAGTGAAAATTCCCCTCCGGACCTTGAAGATTCTAAAGAAGGGTCAGAAGTTGAGGCTGAGATAGCTGAGCTTGCAGTTCAGACCAATGGAGAAGATTCAGAACCAAAGCCAGATTCAGAGCAGGATGAGAATGGCGGTGAAAGTACTCAAAGTACATTTAGTTATGAACAACTGAAGGCTAAATCTGACAATCCTGTCACTGGCATTGATTTTAAACGCAGGGAGGTTAGTTGGTTCATTAATTTATGGATTTAGAGTATGGCATATCTTGACAACATAGGAGTTCTAATTAGAGTTTGTAGATGGATTGTCAGTTAGTGATAAGCAAAGTCATAATGAGTTGCCTCCCGTGATTTTCAGGCTTATCTCTCTGATGAGGAATTTGAGGCTGTACTGGGAATGACAAAAGAAGCATTTTATAAATTGCCTAAGTGGAAGCAAGACATGCTGAAAAAGAAAGCTGATCTCTTCTAGAAACAAAATCCAAAACATCAACCATCTTATCAACTCTTTTTCTATCTATACTTGCGGACTTCGGTTTTGACATCTTCTCTGCCAGAGCAACCTGCTTTTATAGGTATTTCATGCCTGGTTTGCACTTATAGCAATTTTTGTCTGCGTTATTGTGACCTAGATTTTGTTAGTACGGGTTTGATTATGTGGTGCCGGCTTGAAGTGTGATCTTCTTCTCCCGCTTCTTAGTCCTGCTGGGTTTCTCACAATCCAGAGATTGTAGTTTAAAAACAAGAGGAGTGTCATATTCTTTGATTTGGTCAATATGTATCCCAGTCTGTGATCTATTGCAGATCTCTTTCCTTTATTTTTCTGCTATGTTTACAGAACATTCTTTTGGTTCATGGAAATGATGTATATTTGTTGCACTGTAAGTAAGTCGTAAAGTTAATGACAGACTGCTTTCTAGTTTTCTACTTTTCTCAAATAGTAGGGGAACTAATGGTGGTACAGTTTTGGAAATGCATAGATTGAGACTGTCCATATTTCTGCTCGGCATGGATGATTCGTAACCATCGGTAGCTACTATGACTCTTTGCTCTCTCTCCCTCACCTTCAGAGTCTTTTCACTCTAATTGTGCCTCATGAAGGCCACTAATGTAATCAGGTTGTGATTCTTAATATATGCTACCCACACAGTTTCCTGCGTGTAAGCTAAACAATTGGAGTGGACCTAATAACTTGCTGTTTTTGAATTCTTTTTTGTTCGAGTGTCTCTGGTGTTTGGTGTCTGTGCCTTTGTTGGCTTCTCCTGGTAAATTTATCTTTATTGTGGATGGACCTTCTTCTGCAATGCGTTGCTCTCTAGCATCTGCAAGTTGCACGGAGTCCACCGCACTGATAAAACATTTCTTTATAAGCTTAATTTTCATAGTAATTTTTAATAACTGATGAGCTTCATACATTGGTAGATGAGCTCAATCTGGACTAGCCATTCAAATTCCAAGAACTGGTAACATCTACTTCCATGCAGTTGTCTATTTTGTAGAGAGAGTCCCAAATACTTATATTTGGGACTACACCAGCAGTTTGTAGGACAAACTGATGGTTTGGGTACAGTTGTCCTGCATCTTTAAGGATGTCTGCTGTATTTAGTAGTACTAAATATGGCGGATTATGCATGCTGAGACTTTTCTCGCTGCTGAGGAGGTCAATGAGTAATGATTTCAGTCACAGGCCATGTTTTCCTTTTGAACCCGATGTACCTTTTTCACTTGTAAATTTGACATTCACTTCCTCTCCTTTTGCTTTTAAAGGAATACGTCTTCACATGCCCTTTGCTAATTGCTGTGAAAAAGTGAACTCCACATGCCAATTTGGTTGTCACCTCATGGATTATTGCGAAGATTTAGAAAATGCTGGTGCTTACAATTGCCTTGAAATGGACACAATAATGACAATCAATCAAGTTATACCCCAGGGATATAGGTCATGCAAACATGGGATAATCATCTGTTCTATACTTTATCTGCAAATCCATCCTTTCTGTTATTGGAATTCATTTGGTGGGGATGAAAGAGAGGAAGAGGGGGGGGGGGGAGGATGAGGGGTAGCTCTATGAGTTACCTTGGACCACCCCCAAAAAAAGAAAGGCCAGGTTGTAAATCTTGCGTGACAGAAGGGCTTATAGCCCTTCCAGTGTCATGATGATTGCTCAAGTCTCTCACCTATAAAGACTCAAAACAGTTCTTTATTGCTCGTTGGGAGCCATATTAAATATTTTGGGGCCGAAAGAGGAGTTTTGGAGATTTTTTTAGGTCATCTTTACCCTACAACTTTTGGCACTTCCATTTCATTCATCAAACTTTTCAAGTACTATATTAGATGAATCATCAGAGTATTTATGAACAACACTCATCCATAGCAACCACTACTTTGAAATGACGTTCCTTTTTTGTAATCTGGTTGCTAGAACCCTTGTACACTTTTAAAATTTCAGTCTTGTGGTATTTGATCATCACTTCTTCTTTTTGGTCGGCTAGAAACATTTGTTGGGTATCCACACGCCTCCATTCTTGTTATATCAGTTACATAATTCACCTGTATAACCAAAATTATTTATAACATGCAGAGACAAGCTCAAGGGTATGGCATACTGATCAGATTTTTTCCCCCCGTTTTCTTGGGCTTACAGTTTTTAGAAATTAGAAATCCAAGAAAATTTTCGATTACAGGTTTAGGGAATCTCTTTTAAGTTTGGTCCATCTTATAATTATCCCCTACTACAACTTTTTTCTTGTTGGGGACCAGGAAGTGTTGTGAACCTTGTTTTCTTTCCTCAAAACAACTCACTCACACATGCTATAGATCATTGCATCCAACTTTTGTGGAAGTATTTATAAAGTCCACAAGACTATATTATGATGACACAACACTTGGAATTTATCCCAGATAGAATCAAACTTTTCACTTAATTTCCACATGTTAGTGGCAGGTAGACTTAGTGACTTGGCAAACAGGATAACAAGAGCATATATGTGTGTGTGCTTGAGGATTTGGTCTTCTGTCATGTGAATGACAGAACATTCATAAGCCACCCGTGAGAGCATATATGCCAATGGAACTTCTGCTAAAATTTTTCATCACCTTTCCATGTTAACAAAGCTTAGGTTATTAGCTCTTCAATAATTGGCCATGGGGGATGGCAACTTGGCCAATTTAGAAACTGCCACGTGTAAGAAAGACATACATTATTTTTTTCTAGCGACGATAACTGTTGTATAACCTTATCTATCCTACACTAGGGGGAGCGGGCGGACCTAAGGAGGGCCAGGGGTAATCCGGAGAGGACTGAACCATCACCGGACCAAACGGGTGCAGTATACACCCGCCTAGATTTTTTAAAGCAAAGTCATTGTTAATGTGGCTCCCACCCCACTAAGCTTTAATGCTTTGGTGGTGATCATCAGCTCAAAGGCTAGGCTGGTGGTTAAGAAAAACATACATTCTGGCTTGTGATTTTGTCATTTATACGGCAAAAACATTATATTTATTCTTGATGCCAAGTATCAAGTGCAAAAGGGGAAGAAAACAAATGGAGGGTAGCAGAAAGATTTCACCTAAATAGAGGAGCAAAGATTGTCTTGGAATGTCTTACTGATAGTATTTCTTGAACATAGAATGGGAGGATTTGGTCCATGTACCGTTTTCTTGATTTGGCTGTTTTGTTTGCCATAAGATTGTGATTAGGACATTCTTGTTTTTAATTCATATAATGATTGAAGTGTTTGGAAAACCAGAGAAAAGATAGTCTAAACTACAAACAATTGACATAGGCAAAAAGGGGTTTAGTCAAATCACATTAAACAAATTGTTCAATTTGCCGTGTGAAGTAAAGCATCTGATAAAATGATTTCTTCCTAAATTATTCAGAAAGTATCACATCATCACCTTAATTATGCTACTAGATATGGTCTATTGACAAACCATTAAATTGGATTGCTGCATACTTATCAAAAACTGGCCATAAATAATGATTAATGACAGAAAGCAATCTATACAGAAACAACATCTCCTTGCAGGATTTTTAATCCCTTTTTGTCTGTTGCATTATGCTAAGTTCTACGCTAATTAGTACAGTTAGCTTCATTTTTTATTCAGCCAAGTATCAGAAGATATATATGTGGAGAAAATAGTAATGTCATGTCCAATAATGTCACGTTATCTTGTATAATTTGGCCGGCAATACATACAAATATTTCGAGTGGAGCAATAATTTTGATATTCAATTTGTTAGTTTTCCAATCCCATGCATGCTACATGGGAGTGATTTAAGGCGTAGTCTTATAGGTGACGGAATCTTCATATGTATGTGGTGTATAATAATGCACATTTCTAGATTTTTAACCCCAAAAAATGCTCCATTAGCAACTCTAGGCCCATACCAAAAATTAATTTAGTAATTTGGCTGTATTAATGTGATTGATGACCTCTCACAAAATTAGTAGAATCATCAAGACTTTTCCATTGTCATTGTGTGTATTTTTCTATGGTCTAGAATTTTATAGGCTCATGTCTGAGGGTGCACAAACTTTTAGATTCTACACTATGTGAGCAGAATTTCTAAGGATAGAGTCCTTCAGCATTTAAGCTTATGTATGAGCTCTAGTCTTTATCAATCTAACATATTGTGGAGCCATTAGGGCCTAAGGCCTGTGGTCACACAAGCAATTTGATATTGGAGCTTTGCTCACTTCTCCAAAAACAAAGAAAGAAGTAATTAAAACATTTTGGAACATTATTATTCTGTATCTTGAGCATTCCATCTCATGCAAAAGCTTTGTAGTTTTGTTCACACATACATACAAATTGATCATCACCTCACTCGTTACTTCTCTTCTCATCACATATCAAATTTGTCATATGTGTATAGTCCACCTCAAATTGTCTTGGATCCAATCCTTCGCCAAGAAGGCACGTGGAATTGGTTGCACACCCTCCTTTGTCCTATTTTGCAAGCTAATGATAAATATGACAAGTTATACTTTTTGTGTATAGAATGGAGTTGTTGTTTATAGGCATAAATCCTCTCGAAATGGTGAATTCTTAAAATGAACATGGTACTCTTTTCTTTTATTTATTTTTAAAAAGAATCAGTTCCGAGTCTTTATCTATCCCTTAATGACTTGAATACGAGATTTATCGATAATAAGTAAAGCGTCTTTTCAACTAAGTTACACTTAGTTACATTAAAAATATATATCTATGGTATTCATTGCAACATAAAAGTAAGTGAACATGGTTGAATGAATCGATTGAAAAATTTTCTCCAATGTCCATACTTTTGAAGAATTTGGCACCATTAGCTCATTTCAACTCATACAGAAGAAAAAGAGTGGTTGCCCCTTTTAACTTTGGCACGAATTAGGCCTTGACAGGTGGAATACAATCCTGTTGTCGGTGCCTTTTATTTTTCAAGATGGTTGAATATGATGAAGCACTCATAGCACAATAAGGTATGCAATATTTGAGAGGATCCAAAGTAAAAAGTTTTCCAACACCGGTCTTATCTTCCACTTTTAATCCCATTTATTACATCGTCCCAAAATCCTCAAGAATCACTTGCACCATATCCCTTTTGGAAGAAAATATTCCAAAATCTTAGCTAGAAAATGAATTGGATGCGTAGATTGTTGTTGGCCACCATCTATAATGGTCTCCAATAGGTCATAAGCCTAGAGACTTTCATTTCATCACGATGGATTGCATTTTAATTTGTGGAAAAGACGTTATTGGTTTAATTTTACTTTGCAGTGGTAGGCCTTATTTTTTTCTTCTTTTTCCCTATGTTTTGGTCAAGAAAAACATTCAAGAAATTTTTGCTTGGCATATTAGCATGATGTCAGTAACTTTAAATGTACTATCTAAAGTGTCACAAATTATTTATGCATAAACTACAGCAGATTTAGTGAAAAAGATGATTGTTTTCTTTTGCTAAAAAGAACATGAACTGGTGGAATAGTGCAAGAAAAAAATATATATAATGATGATGCTGAAAGAGCAATATTATTATTGCAATGTTTCATCCGATTCTTGTCTCACCTGAATATGTCACCACGATAGCGAGAGGTCCAGTTTCCTTGCAAGAAAATCAAATTGACTATAATTTTTAGAGAACCCTCCAAAAAAAAAGTAAATTAAGATCTCTATCAAGACTTGGAAGTTCATACTTGTTCGAATATATTACTACAGTTTTAGAGAAGCAGATTAATAAGAAATCAAGAGTTGAGGTTCCCACGTATCAATTTGTGGATTAAACAATAAAAGAGGTTCCCACATGTAGGTGAGCAATGCCTTTCTATCACTTGTCGTTTTGGGCATGTTTTGATACGTAATCAGACAATAAACATGAGGCTATCGTTTAGTGGGAGCCAATGATGTTATCTAATTTCTTTTACTTTTTTTTTTCATTTCTTTTACTTGTATGTCTGTTGGTTAGGAATAGAAATCAAATAAGAGTCTGTCTAACAGGCGTCCAATAGGTATTCATTAAAATGGAGTTCAGATGTTCATATTTTGAAAACGTAATGTTAATTAAAGAAATCATATAAATGTAAAATAAGATAATAATTGTTAACGTCTGAATTCATATAGTAGGTTAAATGTGATCTAAGTGCATCAATGAATGGCCAATGCTTATGTGTGTGTAGATATATACATATATATATATATATATATATATATATATATATATATATATATATATATATATATATATATATATATGTTTTTATGTACGTACATATACATACATATATTATATATATATTCCCTTGAAAGGATACAAGAAATTTGGGACCCTCTATGAATAACCTAAAATTCAATGAGAATACAAAGTGACAACTAATATGGTCCAGTCCATAATACTAAACCTTGGGTATGGTACTATGGACTATACATGAAAGTGACAATTAATGTCTACAAATTAAATCAGCTTGCATCCATTGGAAATTTAGGACCATTACCTGCACACTTTTAAGTTGCATAGACTCAACTCTATATTAATACTATTAAATAAGCACTACAACTTAGATCACCTTTTTTAACTTATGATTAAATTCAATATTTTACTCACTAAACCTATGTACGAATGAGTAAAACTTGTACTAGCACGCAATGCATATGTAAACCAAAAATCTAAATTTTCATTTGACAGAAGGAAACGAGAGATAAAGGAACTTTATCATTCAATTACTTCTAACAATGATTAAAAAAAAATAAAAAACACTTTTTGGACTTGACGGCTAATGAGCAGAAAAAGAAGCACTATGGATGACTAGAATCAATCAGCAATTACTTACGAATTTGGATTAAACAATCCAAAACCATGAGATGATTGTTGAATCAGATTATGACATCCCTCCTTCTGTACAAACCGCTATTTTCAGGGACATGATCCAATTGAAGTAATGAAAATTGTAGAGTATGTTTTGGATAGAAGATAATTTAAACTTTTTTTTTTTGAATAATACTGTTTCTTTTCTTTTTTCTTTTTTTTTGGTGATTGTATGTGAGATAAGGCAGTAATTAAGAAGATGAAAGGATAATTGGAAAACGTTTTTTTTTCAATAGAAACAAAAACTTCTTTCCGAATAATGCGATATACCAAAATAATTTTTAATGGTACGTACCACATGTGGTTATGGGACTTTTCTTTTTTTCAAAAGATCAAAAAAAGAAAGAAAAAAGAACCTTAAGCAGCTACGTGGTGGCCCCAAGTGTTTGGATGTAATGCTTTCAAACGTAAGTTTTTATTAGTTTCCATGATTTGTTGATCAAGGTGAAAAAACTTGTTTGAATTTGCACCTGGTACAATCTTTATTCTTGTTGTTTTACTTTTGAATTTTCAAAGCAAGTAATAAAAAAAAATGAAGATCAGTCGGTCATGACCAGTAAAAATCATGAACAATTTTTATTCAATATAAGAATTGCTAGGAAAGGAAAGCAAATACCACATCATCAATCTACTTTAAAAGTAAGGGTGTGTTAAGACGTAGTTCAGGTATTATATTTTTAAAAAAATAAGACTAATGAAGAAAAGATTTTTTTAACAGGTGTCCAATAGATACTCGTTAATACACCTAAATTCTATTCAACTTATCATATATACACACACTTACAGTTATTACCCTCCCTTACATTTATATACTTTTTTCAATTAACTTTATCTTTCAAAAAATATAACACTTGAAGTTGGGCATCCCTTATTCAGACTCTTTAATTATTGATAAAGTTACAGTAATAGGCTTCTAAATCACAAAGCCAATAATATGAAAGCCCTGCCTTTTTCCAAAAATAAAAAGAAAAGAATAAAACAAAAAAATATTCTATAGCAGCCAAGTGTAGGGCTTATACTAATAAATAGACAGATCGATAATCGATTGGAAACTATTGTTAATCAATGTTGTCAAAATCGTGATCCGGATCGTAGGATCGTACGATCCGAATCTATAGGAGCGATCCGGATCGTATGCGAAGTCGGAAAATATGAGTGTTAATCAGAGAGTAATAAGCATGATTCGGCCTAGGTGCTCACGCTCGCACATCATTAATAATTAATATTGTTATTTTTAAAATCTCTTTATAGAGTAAGTTGGAAGACGTGAATTTGAAACATTTCACATTCTCACTTAGACTTCCTTGTTTAAGCCACCAAATCCATCTCTCCTCCTATTTAATGTGCGAATCTCAATGCCTATCTATTGCCTTGCTTAAGAATGACTTTAAACCAGGATTAGAGGAGGAAAGGTCAAATATTGGTATGTATTATGTTAATTAACTTATGAAATAGCAAGAAATAGAACAACAAATATATCAGTAAAAAGGGGTCAACTGAGCAAAAAGAGCAAATTCGAACAGAGTTGAATATTGAATTTTTTTTTCCATAATTTAGATTTGAATAACAATTTACAAGGATTTTTTAATCTCATTAATAAATATATATTTTTTGGAAAATTATATCCACACACCTTCAATTAGATATCCATACACATTCTCTATTCTATTTTACACTAGATATTCGACTACAATGAAGATTAAAATAGTAAGGGTACGTGACAAGTTAAACCATGGTCAACTATGAATATTGATTTCTTAACGAAAATGCTTCCTTTTTGTGGAAAAACAATTAAAATTGAGAATTAGGGGGGCAAAAGTCTAACAAAAGCTAAGTTTTTTTTTTTACCGTAAATTGTGGGTCATAATTACATGGTTTTGCTAAAAAAAAAAAAGAAAGTAAATAAAAATGTATTTATGATGCAAATAAATAAAAATTAACAAATAAACTACAATCCAAACAAATTGATTTCTTGACAAAAATGCTTCGTTTTAGTTCTGAAAACAACTAAAATTGAGAATTAGGGGGAAAAAGTCTAGCAAAAGCTAAGTTGTTTCTTTTTTGCCATAAACCGTGGGTCAGAATTGCATGGTTCAGCTCAAAAAAAAAAAAAAAAAAAGAAAGCAAATAAAAATGCGTTGATGATGCAAGCAAATAAAAATTGCCAAATAAACTACAATCCAAACAAACTGATTTAAGAAAGCAAATAAAAATGCGTTGATGATGCAAGCAAATAAAAATTGCCAAATAAACTACAATCCAAACAAACTGATTTCTTGACGAAAATGCTCTATTTTAGTAGTGAAAATAATTAAAATTGAGAATTAGGAGGAAAGAAGAGTCTAACAAAACTAAGATTTTTTTTTTTTTGCCATAAATTGTGGGTCAGAATTACATGGTTTTGCTCAAAAAAAAAAGAAAAAAAGGAAAATCTTGGTCTCTTTGATCTCGTCTGTTGCCTGGAAGGGGAGTAATTAATAATGAATGTGTTTGGTTGGCGCTGGGCAAAGTTTAAAAAGCAGAAGAGCGCGTTATCAGTCGTTAGTTAGCACGTTTTTATGCTTCCCCATCATAATAAAACAGGAAGAAAGCGCAAACGCGGTGGAAAGGCCCCAAATCATGTGGAATCAATCAATGCTTTGATCCAGGTTGACCCCAATAAATTAACAAAAAAAAAATCAATGCTTGCGACTTCCGCCCACGGGTCCGGGCGGGAAGAGGAGGAGGAGGAGTAGTAGTAGGTGGCTCACATTCCCTCCATGAGTCTTCGCTAGATCTATAATCATATTTGCCAGCTCTCTTTCTCCCCAAGATCTCCCTCCATTTTTAATTTATATATATACAAGTTCCTTCACTCTGTTCTCCACCTTAAGAGCATTCTTGTCTTTATTTTTGTCAACTTCTTGAAAGGTAGGCAAATGTAGTGTAGGATTTTTGCATATGATGGTAGTTAGGTAACACTTAGAGCCAAGATTTCTTTATGTTAGATTATAAGATAGTTCTTGTTTTGATTATTTTACTTGATTTTCTATACTCTAATTTTGGATAATCAGATTTTTTTTTTAGATATTATTGTTTATTTTTGTTTTTGGACTTTAGCATTTTTAATAACTAAGAAAGTTAGAATCTTAAATTTAACTAATAATAGTTTTAACTGATTTTAATTCTCTATAACGAAAACAAAAAACGTCTGTAAAACTTATAGTCGAGAAAAATGCCCTAATTCACCTTTTCGACCTGTCCTAGTTCTCGATGTTCCATTTCTTTGATTTTAGATATTCTCATATTTGTATTTATCGTTCAGACGCCTTGTGATTTTTAGTCTGTCTTTTTGCAGGTGAATTCTTGAACTAATTATATATGTTATTTGCTAGTAATTGTTTCTCCTTGTAATGTGCTGTTACTAATAGCAGACAGTAGTAGTGATTGCATGTTGAATGAATCTTGCAAACGGTTTTCTAAACATTTACTTGAAACTTTACACCGTCCACATGTGACTTACTAATCAATCAAGACTGTTGTAGAGATCCTACAAAATCTTCAGGCTAAATACTTAATTCTAGTGTGCGTTAAAAAACTATTAGTAGATTACCTTAATTCCAAAAAGCAAACCAGCCATTGTGGATCACCAGTAGTAGTAAATTAATTATACCACTAGCAAATAAGAAAACCACAAAAAAATTGCAAGGAGGAGAATAGAAGAAGAACAAGAAGCAACCGACATAACATAACATAACAGTACTTCTTTCTTTGCATTTGGCCATTGCCCACTAGCAATTTGACTTGCGTATTAGTGTAAAGATGGGCTAGTTGTGTTATAACTGAAAGTTGGCTCCTAAGTGAATTTTTTTGACTATGGAGTTCCGTAAATTTCTTATGCATATTAAAATGAACTTTTTTTTTCTTATGCAATTTTTGATGGACAAAATATTGGTAAGGAATTTAGATGTGCAACTTTTGGTTTTGCTAGGGTAGAAATTGCCAAAACACAAGAGGAAAACAATATGGGGCTATAATTGTTTGAGAGTGATGACGATTGGCAGAGATGAACAATCAATGCTGCAGTAGAAGGTCACAGTTGGCGGATGAACATTAACCACATTCATATTCTGGCACCTTGATACCCTATCCAATTTCCATTTCGGCCCCAATCCACTAAAATGTTGCCATCCAAACCCCCAACTTTGTTGTCTTTGGAATTGGCTCGGATGGTCTCGGAGAAGCCTCTTTGGTCCCGAAGTCCCGTGTTCGCTACCGCTTGTATATCCTTGGAGGCGGGATGCATGGGTGCAAGGAGATTAGTCTGGCAAAATTGGAATACTCCCTGTGTTGATAAAAAAAAAAACCCAACTTTGTTCGGATTTTCATTTTTTTAAAAGAAATTTAGATTTTTCGTGAGCACATTTTTCAATTATCTTTATATCTCACATATATTAAAATCATTCTAATGCATTTTTTTTTTAACAAAAAGTCCAGAAAATAACAATCCAAACGAACAAGAATTAATCACTAATTTCTTTTGAACACCAATATCCAAGTCGTTTTTGATCAGCTTAAAATTATCTTTCTGCTCTTAAATTCTATCAAGCAAAGTTTATTAATTTTGAGATTTTTTTATGTAAAAAGTTTCTTTTTTATCTTTCTTACATTGGAGATTATTTTTTAACCAAAAGCTCCAGTTACTTAAAGGAAAAGCATACTGTTCAAGCGTGGCTATGTCACAAGGCCTACCTTGCTAATGAAAATTACCATAATCATTTCTACTACTGCAGAGAAAATTAATGAAAAAAAATAACATATTACCACAAAACTATTGAAATTTTATTCACCAGATCAGTATGCGAACAAACACTACTATTTCATCAACCAAAAAAAAATTCAGATCTTTAATTTCCTGTCCTAATAATTATAATTATGTCCTTTGGCTACAAACAATTACTTCTATAAACTGAAATTTCTAGTGGGGAAGAACACAATATATCTTTCAAAACACTAGAATTTACATGAAAGTTACTGTTTACCGCGTCTAACCACTGTAAATTTGGATATCGACGAGGAAGGGGAACCTGGTTTCGAATTCGACCCAGTGAGTGAACTCAGTTCTGGTATTTACTCGGTTGACTTAATCAAATTTACGTTCTTCAGTAAGAACTCATTCCCAACGAGTTGATTGAAGAGTCCCCACTCAGTCACCGGGTTCTTCTTCTTTCGTTGCATGGTTGCTCTAGCAATCTCGGTGAGCATTGAATTGGACAATCGCCTGACCCCTCGAGCCCCGCCTCTTATTATTGCCGGGTTGACACTGACCTGGGTTTTCTCCGAGTTTTTCTTACCGTGTCGAGTGGAAACAGTCTGAGTCACCATCGATAAGTAGACTGACTCGGGACTTGCGCTCCTAACTCGGCTCAGCGGGTCACCTGTTAACAACAATTCCTTCGCGTCAACGAGCACTATATGCTTAAAATTTCTCCTTACTCGGCCCAGTAGCATCGGATAACACGCCCATCTTCTCAAACTCATTGGAACATGGTCCAGAAATCCGGCTAACGAGTTCTCCGGGTCAAGCTCATCAACATCAAAGCTCACCACCGAGCCATAACTCAGCCGAGTCGACTCAGTCTCGTTTCCTCCACTAAAATTGCTCCGAATTCTCCTTCCCCAGATTGGCTCCCCGCTTTGCTTATCCTTTTTACTCGATTTCACGAACTGGGTCAAGCTCAAATTCTGAGTTGAGTTCAACTTTTTATAGTGATCAACGAGCTGCGAGAACGAGTCGTTCTCCTCGAGAATGGCCGAGTCAAAAGAAGCCGATTTTGAAGGGAATATGAACAAGAGGTCTGCTCGGGAGGTAAGAGAAGATTTGTACAACAGCCTTAAGAACAATTTCAATTCATGCAAACTCAAGGACTCTGAAACATGAGCAACAACGAGGTCATTCATGGCTTTTGTTCCCCTTCTGTACAACGTTCCCATCCCTTGCAATGCATGTGGCAGGGAAGGATCAGATGCTGAGCTATTCTTGAATTTCTTGTTGTAATCATTATTGTATTTACGAGAAACTGTAGAGGAAGAAAACTGAGACAGCTGTCTTCTGGGGGTAAAGTGGGAGGAAGGTTCAAAAGTGGAGAGGGTGAAGAGGAGAAAAGTGATGAAGAATAGAAGTGCACAGATGGAAATTGTGGATTGAGCTCTGGAGAGAAGATGACTTGAGTTTGAGCGTCTGAATATTGGTAAAGGTAAAGAAGAAGAAGAAGAAGAATTTGAAGAAGACGAAAAAGGATTGAAAACATTTTGATGCCTTTTCTTGCTAATAATGGAGGAGGCAGCAGAAGTAGAATCATTATTATTACTGTCTTCGTCTTCAGGGAAAAGAATGAAGAGGAAGCCCATCCCCCAATTTCGATGGTCACTGCCGGTGCCGGTGGAGGAGGTGGTTTTGGCTTTTCCTGGGAATCCCATTCCTCATATCATATGCCCGCTCCCTCTCTCTTTCTAGTCTCCTTTGCCTCGCCTTTCTCTCTCAATAGATATCACTATCGCCTTTGTGGTAAACTGATGGGGGCTTTTACTTGGGGAGCAGCAGTAGCCAGCAGGACGACTCTGATTCCCTCGCAGGTCACAACAAAGGTTTAAAGAACGAATATTTACTTCGTCGGTTTCTTTAAAGCCCCATACCAACTATAGGGGTAAAATTTAAATTATTCAATTAATAGTTACTTAAAAGTGTAAATACCTCCAAAAAAAAAATTATATAGAACTTAGCTAGAGGATAATTGTTAGTATTACCTATAGCTACATGATTGGGTGTTTGAATACTCATTATTTAGGAAAAAAATAATTCATTTACATCATAAATAAGTTGTTCAAGTAACTTTTTTATTTTTTTTCAATGATGTTTAAGATTACGAGCGTCACGTTATAAATGTTATATACATCACGTCATAAAAAAGCGTTATATTTAATATTATAATAAAAAAAATTTCTCAAATATCACAGAGTGTTGCGATGTTGTAATAATTATAAAAAAAGGGTTTTTAGAAAATGAAGTATCCAAAATCTGGATAGATCCTCATCATACTACAAGTGCACAATTAAAAGATTTTTATATTAAAAATTCATTCTAAATACAAAAAGCAATCTGATTCTAATTCTAATAATTAAGATACAATTTCTAATATTTAACTTTTTTGACATCCAAACTAAGTGTAATGTTATCTGAGCGCCTAATTTGGTTGATAGAGACATAATTAATTAGTTGATACAGACATCATCATCAACAAGAGTTCAATGCTTCTGCTTATTTCCACGCTCTTCTGTTTTAATTTCTTTCTCCATATAAGGTTTTGAAGGTTTAGAATCTGTATGACCACTGGGATTGACCTAATGACCCGGAGAGTTTTCTTAGAGTTTTTTCCATTGTCAAATTCAGAACTGGAATCATTATTTAATCATTAGAATTTTAGATGGACTTAGGCCTCGTTTGAATTGTAATTTTTTAAAAAAAAAATTTAGATTTTTTTGTTAATATTCCTTACACAATTTCACATCATCTTCTCCAAAAAAAAAAAAAAAACTCCCCAACAAATGCAATCCTAACACTAAGTATTAGAGTTCTAAACGGACTTTTTTTTGCTACCCTTTTTCTTTGGTTTTTTTAGGTAGGAGATGCTGAATTCAAGACATACTACTTATAATCCCTCTCACCCTACCGCTCAATCCAACATTCCCCGGATTCTAACCGGACTTGATTTAACGGATCATCAACACAAATCATATGACTACGCTCCGAGTGCCTTAAAATTGGGATTAACAAATCAACACGAATAATATGACTACCATGGGAGTTCCCCAAATTCGGGTTTCAGGGTTGCTTTGGTTAATAATGTGGCTTAGCAAAAAGAGGAGCTTTTCCCCAAGACATGTTGCAATTTTTTAAGGGAAAATTAATGTAAAGAAAAAGGAGCCATTAGCAGGGAAGAAACCTTTTTTTTAAAAGAAAGCTGAGTCGGGAGTGGTGAGGAAAGATTAAAAAGGAGGGGAACGAAAAGTTCTGCCCTCGAAATTGATTTACTTCAGGAAGAAGACTTCTTTTGAGATCAGCTTGGTACTGTTTTTGAGGAGACGATCCTGCTGCTTCTCTTCTTTTACTTGGTCATTTTTTCGTTCATGGGTGGTGGGTACTGAGTATTTTGTGCATGAGCTGTTTATGTTGTTTGGATTTATTATTCATGCACAGGTGAGGCCTCCAACTGCAGCAAATGCAGTCTTTGTAGAGGGGGGCCTATGTATAGATTTTGCAATATTTGTAGCCACTTTGGCTATTGAGCGTCGGTGGTAGGAAACAGGAATGACTCAAATAACAGAATTGAATTCAAGTGCAGTAATGAGGACTTATGAATTACATGAAAAATGCATAGATAACATTCTTATTTATAGGGGTGAGAATGATTGGCTTGATAATCGGTTAGACTAATAATGTAATTGAAATCTAATTCTTTTTTTTTTTAAAAAAAGGAATCAATAGTGATTCCCCATCTAAGTCGAAACCTTATTTTACTCATGTGAAGTTCCAATCTAAATTAAAACAGAAATAAAATTTATCAAATTGGAACTAAGTTGAATTAAGATTGGAATTCGATTCAAATAATTGGTTAATTAATTTAATCTAAATTTTTTTATGGTTAATCAAAGTTGAAGTTAAAAAACTAATTAGTTTTTCTTTCTTGATAGGAAAAATAAGAGAACTTTCAATTACTATTACTTTATACTAAATGTGCCTATTTGTGTGTGTGTGTGTCTATATAAATAGAAATATATATATATCCATAATAAGTATAAGTGGCCAAGGTTGACGTATCAAAATTTAGAGGTTTTGGCTTCTAATCTTCTTTGTCTCTCATCGCTTCTTAAATTCCAATCCTCTCCTACTATGAAAATTTATGGGAAAAGGTTATAATATAGGCATGTAAATTGGTATATATAAGAAAATAAAGAAGGATGGTACTAAATTCACGCCTTTACACCCTAAATCTATACCCGATATAACTTTTAATGCTAATAATATAAGTTATCAATATTTGTGATACAAATCATTATACATTAGGGGTGTGAATTAAAACTATAGGAATGTGGATTTTCTTGTAAAGAAATTATATATATCTATTTCTTGATCGAAGATTTAGTGAACCGAATTGTTGCTTTCCATAAGAATGCGTAATAGACAATGCGTGTGATGTCTGCAGGATGTGATGCAAGCTTGCCGACAGGACAACTTAGGCCTTAATTAGAAGCCCACATTAATTACTTAGAAAGTTCAAACGTAGGAGTGATGCCAAATTTTGTTGGGAGAAAAGGGTTAATAACCAATTATTTTGATGTAGAGGAAAACTTTGAGGCTTTGAGTTTTTGGCTAAGTGATGGAAATCGGAAGGCATCAAGAAGGACAGAATTAGAGGTGTCAATCACAATTCATATCCAAATTCGTCAATCAATAACCCGCTCAAATTTATCCATTAATTTTGAATGGATCTAAATGATATCCAATTAAATCTATTTAATTTGTAGGTAATGGGTTGACTCGACTCATTCATTTAAAAATTACTATACATTTAAACTCAACTTTAGTGTTAAGTAAATATATTTGAATTTCTCATCAATCTAATAACAATAAAATACCGTTATTTCTTGTCAAATGACATGCGAAAAATAGAAAAATAATTAGAATTTTAAGTGACTCATAAATGGATAACTAGGTATTCTTATACCCATTGATTAAATGAGTTGACATAATTATACTCATTACTCAATTCTGACCCATTCAAACCTGCCTAAATCACTCATCTTGACACCTCTAGACACAATCAAAATAGAAACTTAAATTGGGAGTCAAGTAAATAAAGTTGCATAGTTAGAATTTTGTAAAATTACTACCTATGTGATGAAGAAAAAAAAAATTATGAGTTCCATATTGTATTTGTTTCTGCGTATCTATTTTATTTTGTTTTGTTGAAATTTTTGTGTCATTTTTACAGGAAAATGTTATTGGCACTCCATATTTTGTCATTTGCACTCTCACCATTTGTTATATCATACAGTCTAATAAATTAAAACTATACAATAAAAATGATAGTGGGAGTGCAAATAACAAAAAAGGGAGTGTAAAATAACATTTTCCTTTTTATAAGTGCCAACTCTGTTTGTTTAATTTTCCTCCATTTAACTAAAGATTTGTAATCAATTTGAGCACGAATATTACCCTATTCAAACTTGAGCTGAATAATTATTTGACTTTACTCAAGTTTGAGCTCAATTACTTATAGGCAAAACATGTAAATTATTCAAAATCACAAACATTTTATTAATTTTACATAGATATTAAAAAACTAACATATTTATATTTATCGTCCTAGTTGATGAGCATTCAAGCATAATATCACTACACTTTGAGCTTAACTCATTGGCTTTAATGAGCATATTCGAGCTTGATTTTGACCAAACTCGAGTGAGCATCTGACCAAGCTGCTAGTGACCAGTTTACCATAGACTAAAGTAGCAATATATTAAGATTATAAGTAATAGCTTTCAAAACTATACCTAAGACCACAACATGTAACAAAGGATTCACAGGTTATTATAATGCAAATATACAAGGAAACAAAACAGCTCAAATTTTGAGAAGAAACACAAACTAGTATCGCCCGAGAAAGAAAAATTAGTAGAGTGCCCCATAATAGTATACATAACCAACGCCAATTTCATATGTATATATATATATGTATATATACACACATATATATATGTATATATGTAGGGAAAACCAACCCGAAAAGTTAAGAGGACTGCAGTTATTGGTGTCTTTTCGTTTTCTGGTAGGTTTTGGATTTTACAAGGAAGTGGTCGGTGGAGGGTAAGTTGCTTCAAAATTGATTCGCCGTCTACACTATGGCTAAGAGATTTGTCGTTTTTTCAATTAAGTCAATGTGAAAGAAATCAGTGCGAATTCTGAACAAAACAGGCATGGAAAATGTATCCTCATTATTCAAGTTGTTATGTCTGACGACCGTATCGAATTTATCAAATAAAATATCCTTCAAGTATGGGTGTAAATTTGCCTCCAGAAAACAAAAATGCATTAAAAAAAAGAAAAGAAAAGTATGGCTCTAAATTGAAATGGTAGGTAAAGAAACCTAGGCATTTTTTATTTTTTATTTTTTATTTTTGGTGGAGTTTCATTCCAAGCAAACCCACTGCTCCTATAAACTACTAGTTAAATGGGAACTTTGGGGTTTGACAAAAAAAAAAAAAAAAAGAAGAAGGGAACTTTGGGATACAGCCTACAGGGCTCGAGATATTTTATCTTCAATTCAAGTCTTCTAATTTCCCAATGTTAAAAATGTTCAAGAAATAAATTTCCCAAATATAGGCATCAGCTTTTATTGAATAGCCTGATTATTCCTTCTTTTTTTTTTCTCCTTTTTTGTTTTTTCGAAAACAATAATAGTCTCATCAACCCCACTAGAGAGTGTGTAACCACTTGTTAGTTTTTATCCCATCATATCGCTTGGGATTAACATTCTAAAAGAATTTATAGCAAAAGAATAATTAATTTCAAGAAATCATTTGCGCAATATTACTACACAATATGTTGTACAAGTTAAAGGTTCTTTTTTTTTTTAGCAAATAGTTTATTTTATTTTATTGATATAAAAAAAATAGTAAAAATTAAGAGGAGGACCAAAAACAAAGGGTTTAATAGCACTGGACCCCAGTGTACTTTATCTTCCTTAACTTTTCAAATGGACACTTTTCTTTGTTGTCATACTTCTTGACTAGAATACGCTCACAACAACATTTCTTCATTAGGAGAAAAGAAGAAGTAAGAAAAAGTGAATAGAAAAGAGATTTAGGAAATTGAACTGAAATTATTCTAAAGTTGGCTGGTATTCTGGTCAAGAAACACTAGTAACTCAGAGGTAAAGTTCTATTTGCTCAAAAGTTTAAATGGACTGAGAGAAATTAAACCTAAGATTGAAAAGATAAATATGATTAAACGACAAGAAGAAGAGTGAGTCCTTCAAGAAAGGGAGGCCTGCTAAGCTGTTGGTCCCAATGAGGCCTTCCTGCAGGCCGCAGCATTAAGTCTTTGAGTATGTGGTGTGTTCTTTGCAAAGTGGCCTGTGGTACCACAGAACTTTCCATGAAACATGTGTTTACAGTTGGAAAACTTGGAAGAAGAAGGTGATGCCTGCAGCCTGCCTATATTTGCATGTATCCGTGCTTACACGGTAGCCTTTCTGACTGAGAGTTTCTGCTGATCTACTGCTCAACTTGGGGAGAAAACCTAGGACATGGCTCCATTTCCTTCCTGTTACTATCCTTGTTTTATTCTTTTGGGTCACAACTAACGAGAGAAAAAACTTTCAGCAGTCTTTTTTTTTTTGTCTCTTTTCTTGAGTCAAAGAAAAGTTATTAAGTAAATCTTGCATATATTGACAGTGTATATACTATCAGCGTTGGATGAACGTCACATAAGTAAAATTTAGATTTGAAAATCAAATTGAGTATAGGTGGTATTCATCTAAGTATGACAGTGTATACACTATCAATGCATAAAAAATTAATCTAAAGTTATATAGCAATTCATGCTCTCTATCCGTTGTTGGGATTATATCAAATTTGTTATAGAGACAACATACGTTAAGATTGATGAAACTTAAAATATTACTATCATTCTTCAATTCTTCTTGTACCGCGTTTTGTCTTGTAGAGAATTTTCTAAGTAGTCATATTAATCTCGTTTTGTCTTGTAGAGAATTTGAAAGACTATTTCCTAACATTTGAATATTAAAAGTGTAGATATTACAAGAGGGTTGGGTTGGCGGTTGAGTGGTAAGCTAAAAAAGATTGTAACCTCTTATTTACAAAATAATAATAATAATAAAGAGTGTAGATATTAAGAAATAGTCCTCGTAGATAAGGTAAATTAGTTTCTCTAAGTTATCCATCAAGGCTAAATATCCTATAACTAGTATTCTTCGCCTATCCATAATTGGTTATCTTCCTATGTTTACTAGTTTGGTAAAGGCATATATTCAGAAGAGGTTATAACCTGTGCCCTGCACAAGTTTAAATGCTTAAATTCTAGCAACCATCAAGATCAAAACGAAAAGAAATTATGGATTAAAGTAAAATAGGGTACATAAATGACATAATATATTACATGTATGTATTTTTTTCTCAAATTACATTGATCATAAAATTAATACAATTTTGGAAAAATTACACGTATCAAATGTTATGTGAATATTAACAAATATATTTGAAAATTATGAAAAATTTCGGTATCATTTACAAATGTTATATTACATCAACATTATCTTTAAATTCTATTATTGTGAATGAGATGTTAGATTAGTTAGAATTTTATCAATTTATCAATCTTTTGTAAAACTATATACCGGGATGAATAAAAAAAGAAATAAGCCTTCGTTTTCTATGCAGAACTCACAAGATAGATCTTTACCTTAATAGGGACTTTAAAAATTCCTCACAAACGGATTTATAATTGGTGAAATATAATGCAGAAATAGTTTATTTGTGCTTTATGCGCTTATTGAAAAAAATACAAGCATTTTTCAAAGTAATTTGAAAATGTATGTAATATAAAAAGAAAATTTTTTTTTTTGAATTATGCATGAAGTACCATATCGTGCTTGCGTAATACTAGTTATGTTAACAAGGATATGAAAGATATAAAATTCCCACAAGAGATGGAAATGTGTAAAGGAATTATCTATCGTTAGGTATACTTTTTTTTTTTTTTAAGTGAGAGAATTTGAATTCAAAATCTCTTACTTACAACCTCTCATTCGTTACCACCTGATCCAACCCAATCCTCCCCTGTACTCAAAGTATTTAGTTCAATTTTATCCAAATAAGTTTGTGCCTGGTTGGAAACAAGTTCGAAGAAGTTTTTAAAAAACTAACCAAAAGGTTTGCTATAATTGGACAAAAAGAATTCTTACCAAGGCTTGGTTATGGATTCAAAACCCAATATCAAAGGAAGGAAAAGACTGTGATGAAATTCTCCATTGAGGTCTATCAATCAACAAGCTTAAGATGTTATGTCGTGAAATTAGATGCATTTAGGGGCGACATGGCTCATGCAGTTAGGCAGCAGCCTCTATCAAGAAACAGCGGCAAGTGAGCAACATTTCTTGTAACATCACAAAAGGTGGTCCAAATTAAGGGCGGCTTCAATCTTTATTATTCCACTAGGTAAAGTAGTGTCACTAATGTGATATGTCTGTCGTGGACGGCCTAAGGCTATATATTTTTTAAAAATTTACTCCTATTTCTCAAGTATCTATCTTTAAAATGATAGAAAATTACGACATTTGTAGATTATCTTTTAATTTGTTTCTGTTACTTAAATCGTATGTCGTTTAGTATAGAATTTTTCATTTGACTAGTAATGATTTGCTACTAGCTATTTCTCAAGTAAAAGAATTATCCAACGAATAGTGATTTATCAATTCTATTGACTAAATAATTATGAGTCTGATTAATGGGCAACAAATTTGAGCTTCTATGTATTCTTTTATATACTACTATGCAAAGATTTGTTTGAACCAGTGTTATTGAAATCAATGATGCAACTCCCCTTTTGATGAGTTTTAATGCCAAGTCTGAGGAAAGTGCAGGTCAGTTACCAGACTATTTGAGTCTGCGCTCGAAAAACTTCTTTAATGAATCCGCGTTGTAATTACACAATACAATCTGATTTTGATGCTAAAAATTTGTTCAGAAAAATCCAAGGTTAAGAAAGATTTCAAAGGTTTTGCATTTGTGTGCCGACACAGATTGTGTTTTTTACGTAGAATAAATCAATGTCAGGGGTAACATCTTGATTCGTGACAGTGATCAGAGTCGAATTCACTCAAACTTTTATTTACTTAAAAAAAAAAAACAAATCGTACAATGTTATGTCCTTTTCATTCTTGAATTCTACATGTGTAACTGCATGATACACAAATTGAATGCATGCTACCAAATTTCAGTCGAAAGAAAAGCGGAAACAATAATATTACCCCACGAACCCCACTCCATTCAAGCAATTAATAATTAACGTCGGATGGTACTCCGAAAGGCGTGTGGCTTCTTGCCTAGTATTTGTCAAACTGGGGTCTAAATCCAGAAAAATCTATGAAACTGATGGAAGGGTCCAATGCCATTTCCTTATATTCTTGTACCGGCATGAAAAACTCCTAATATCAGTACTCACATTGTTGGTTACCACAAAAAAAGTCGGTGGTGCTGCAACTTGTCATAGGAGGCCAATTGCTGCATTAATCTCAACAGTTCCACGACAAACCCCGGAAATTAATTTGTATGAAGGAGTCTAGAGTCCTTGAAACAATGCTGCTTTTAGTTCTTTAGATCTTCATTGAACTTCAATCGTTTACTAACTGAATATCTTGCTCAATTTGTTCTCAAGTCAAGTTCTTGTATTAATGTGCATGGTAATGATTATTTATTGGCTCTGTAGATTTGGATCGGCTATCATAATTCAGCTGTCTCATATCAATGGCTGGCCAGTTTGTAAATGAGTTGTTTGGTATTATGACTGATCCATGCATCGATTAGAAAGCAATGGCAGCACTGGAATCTTCCTGCAGCTTATTCAGGCAGCAGAGGGGCCTATATATATATGTTGAGTCTGCAAAATTTATGGCAGCTGGTTGGTTCATTATTGAGCGTCGGTGGTAGGAAATAAGGAGAGTTGAGAAACTACTACTATAATGTAATTTCCCTTGAAAAGAGTTGTATTAAACTTGTGAAAAAAGATCCATATGTAAGGTTAGTGGTGCAAACAAGTGCCAACATGACAGGTTTTTGTTGGAACGGGTGGAATTTTGTGGAGTAATAATTCCACTCAAGAGAGAACAAGTTATATAGAACGAACAATTGGAGAATAAAAATCCATACACACAACCTATGATGAATATGTAGGAGTGAAAACTCTTCCATTTTGTGTTTTTTGAGGGTAAATTACTTATAACCCTCTGTAATTTATAGAATGCTAAATTGACCCTCTTAAGGTTTCAAAATAGCCACATAACTCTACTATAGTTTTATGTAAGTAGAAAATGGATAGAATGCACAATTAGTTATAGTGTTTGTACCAAATGTGCTCTAAAAGTACATGTGATAAAATCTTAATCTCCATATAATTCTCTTATAATTTGTGTAAATATTTATTTTACTTTACGCCTCTGTGATCCATATATTTTTATACAAGATAGTTAAACTATTAATTGATTTAACATTTAAGTAAGAATACTATACTATTGATATTTCAATTAATGACGTTAAATAAGTTATTTTTCGTCAAATTTTCACTTTATATAAAATCATAGAGGGTGAAATGGACATTTTGAAACGTTAGGAAAATCATGTGACAAAAGATGAATTTATAGGGGGTTATATGTAATTTATCCTTTTTTTTAAAGATATTTTGACAATGTTTAGATGGTTATTTTGGGGGGTTAATTTTTGAAAAGTATCATTAAAAGGTTTGTTTCTATATGGTCCTCAAAGATACATGATAAGCACGTTGAAAAGGTGAATTAATTTTGAATCCTTCAAAATTACCATCAACCTCTTGAATGGCAACACTTCGCAGAAAAAATTTATCCTTTTGCCAAAAGAGTAACATCCAGCCCACTTCTCAAGGCACCGACTAGACAAATCCTTCTCAAAATGGCACTTCATGAAAATGAGTTAACATTTTGGAGAAGCAAGCATTTGGAGACATCTCCAATCGATTCTTGGCTCAAGATCCTTGGCTTACCAGAGTCACTAGTATTTCAAATCATAGCAGGGATAGATTTTTTTTTTTTTTTTTTTGGAGATAAACAGCCAAACAATAATGTCATTAAAACAGAGAATCAGCCCCAAAAGCAAATCTACAGTTTTCACTCCTGAAACTTATGATTGTTGTTAGAAAAAACTTGAGACATGGTGGCATTGCAGTCTGACTAAAAGGGTCTACCACTACATTCCCTTTCACAACAACTGAAGGAGGAGAATCAAAACGTAGTACAACTTAAAAATGCTAGTACTCTATGATTATTCATTCATCCAAATGACGCATCTGAGGCACTTACCCTGGTGGAATAGGTCAAAAGCTTTGTTGATGTCTTCGAACTTTATTTATCTCATCTGAGGCACTTGAAAACTTTGGTTAATCTCAAGCTTTGCATCATGTAAGATTTGGAAAAAACCTCGGTTAAGTTGTTGACATAGAACACATAGATAAAGATATCTATACAATAGATAAAGAGAGAGCATCAGTGTGTGTGGTATAAATCTACAGTGTCACTTTTTTAATTTTCATTTATAATCCCAATCTTGCGGGTAAAATTATCCCTAATAAATTAAAAAGATTTTCCAATATAGATTACTGTTATTTTTATGTAATTCGTTATTTGCACAATTTCAAACTAAATAATCGATCTTTTTGATTCGATAAGTTGTATCATGATTTATCAATTATAGTTTTCCCCCATCTATTGCAGGAACGGGATAATGTTCGACTTCAAATTGTCAATTATATCCTTTATGGAAACGACAAACCAATTTGAAGAATTTTTTATACAAGTATTTAATTAGTTCAAACTTGTTTAGTATTGAATCGGGACCAAGACAATAAAAGTTCTTCTAGCGAAGAAGCCCATGATTTTTTTTGTTGAAATAAGGACAAATGGTTTGATTTGACATTTCCTAAGAATTGATTGGTTCTGGATCCATTACTTTGAGAAAAATTTTCAATCACGGCACTCGTATTGAATGTACGTGGGTCACTAGTTTGGATAATCGTAATTTTGTGGGTATCTGTCTAATCGTAATTTTGTGGGTATCTGTCTAATCTGACCCAAATGTTCCGTAACGGACATTTTAATTCCAAAGTTGCTCTTTCATGGCCCACAAGATATGTAGTAGTAGTACCAAATTTAACTTAAAAAAAAAAAAAGAGAAAAACAAGCAATAAAGGGAGAAAGTAAAAGATGTTGGTGAGGAACTGAGGATTACTTTTCCTCCTGTTACCTTGCTTTTCCAAGCTTTTTTCTTTTGAGATAAATCTGGTACTCACTTTATCTCGTGGATCATGCAAAGGCAAGAATCATGAAATCAAAGCCTTGGAGAGTCTAAGTAAATTTGCCAATTATTCCATCTGAAAATATGCCATTAAATCACTAATAGAAAGGAAATAATAGTGGAGATCAAGATTGGCAAATAGAGCTGGTATTGAATTTACTTTTTTAAGGGTTTCAAGAATGCGTTCTCCATGTAAAACATTGCAAGCATGTGAATATCAGTCCCAATGAAAATAGTAGTCTTGCTGTAAAGTAGGTTCTTGGACTCACTAAGATCCTGGATTTGAATCTTTTCCTAGAGTTAAACTCCTCTGCCTAACCTGGGTGCGTCGTGGGGGGCTGCGGCGTATCCTCCGATTTGGTGTGTTGGCTTGGGTCCTAAGTGACTCAAGTCAAGACATGGTCCGAGTAAAAAAAAAAAAAAAAAGCAGCATGTGATTATCAGCCTTTGGCTTAAGACACCCATAAAGAAGAACTCCCATGATGGTTTTCCCGCTACGAAGCATCACCAGAGAATTGAGGTTCAACTCTCCCTCTGGCTGCACTCCCAGTACGATCGTCTCGCCCCATCCCTGAAGTTGGATAATTGTACATGCAAATTTATCAATTAGCTGCAGCAAAAAAATAAAAAATAAAAAAAAATGGTATTCCTTTTTCTTATCTTTTTGAGATCTTGAAACTATTAAGAAATTGTTGCTATCCCTGGCTCAAGTTCATGATTCTTCGGTCCACAACCTTGGTTCTGAAATGATTGTGAAAATGCGCTGAGGAGGAGGAACAACCTTTCTGCAGCAAGCAAATGCTTCATGCATTAAGGATAGTAAACCAACACATTCGACGCAAAATAATCTGCACCTTCTTCAGTCATTTCAATAATCGCCTCATTTCATAATTAAAGAAAACAGGAGCGCACTTGACAACTAGAATGATCCTGAAACCAATTACATCTCCGTCTTAGGCTATATGGACTAGCTACTGATAAATGATCATCACAAATTCTCTTTTATCTGCTCCATTCCTCAAACTCCGGTAAAAACAAAGTCCTGGTGCATGCTTTGGAATATATGCGATGTTGTTTGATGCAGTTCACTGTCTTCCCTCAACTTTTACAAGAAACAAAGAAATGGACCCTTATACGTTTCAAATTGATATGTGCAACAAGAATGAAGTTTGGATCCCTGTCAAACAAGAGAACGTTCACATTTACACTGCTGTGAAAATTGTGAAGTAAGATTATGTACACATGCAGTTCTATTGCTACAGATTGTATAAGCTATAATGCGTTGTTGTATCCTCAAATTTCATGCAAAACTATTACAAGTTTGCAACATGGTAGAACAGGTAAACCTCGCTTACAGATTTTCTGCCACAGTCCCTTGAATTGACGAAGTCAGTGACACCAGACTTTCTTCCTCTTGAGAAAGTTCACGAGTAGGATTTACCACAAACAACTTTACTAGCTAGCTGGCGTTTTACCTATATGATCAAACTTCTCTGGATTAATATCCACACCACTAATTCTTTTAGCTCCACGAATTCTTGTAACTCCTTCTGCAACCTATATAAATGTTCGATGCTCAGATCAATGATTCTGACGTCAAACAGATTTTATGGGAATTTCCTTGTATTCTTGCACATGAAATGAATAATCTCCTGAAAGTACTTCATTGTTTGTTACAATAGGCTATATATACATCTTTCCTCCAATTTGCTTTTATGTTCAAGGGATATCCCTAAATGTTTTTAGAGAAGTTAAAACTATATACATGTCCTAATTTTTATTCTCAAGCCCATCCCCAAAAAAAAAAAGAGAATATTGAGTCTAATTAGCAAAAGCGACTGAATGTTGGAAGTGTCATTTGTCTCCTTTTCCTATATAATTGAGTTACAGTTGAAAGAGGTCAAACATCACAAAGTTAACACTGTGGCCATATGAATAATTGGTCTACAACTATGACAAGTCGCCATACAACCTGCTTAATTGTCTCGCAATTATTTTACAACTTTTATCATTAACACGATTTTTAGTTACCTCCTTAGCTTTTAAATTTTTTTTTCTTATTTTACACACACTGCATCACAAAAGTACTACAGTATTATTTTTAGAACAATTTTTTAAATTAAGGATGCCCAATATTATTTTTCAAATCCATTAACACGTCTAAATTCCACTCAAGCTATTATGTACATACAGACACTAATAATTACTATCCTCATTTATATTTATATACTTTTTTAAATTAATTTTATATTTCTAAAAATCTAACACGTAAAATATTTATTCTTACATTTTTTAAAATTTAACACATGAAATATATTTTATCTAACGTATGGTAGACGGGCACTTCTTCACATAGGGAAATCATGTTGTGCAGGTTGCAATTGGGTCGTGGCTGCCAAACACACAGAATGGGCCTGCTGGGTTTCTTTGGGCCCAAACATAATCAGGAAATAGCAAATCCGCGCCTTAAAGCGCGAGCTTCGAAACGCGCTTTTAGCTCAATTTAAAACCTTACCGTTACTTAAGGGACTGACCTCCAAAACCCTTGATAAACCTGTTAACAAAAGAAAACCCATGCCCTCGGCCACCGCCCTTGGCCGCGCCAGTCCATAATGGAAACGTTCTCAAAAACTTCCGACATCTGCCAGCAACTCCTCCACCGATACGGAAACTCCGCCGCACCACAGCACCGCCACCTCTGCGCCACCGCGGCTGCCACCCGTTCACTTATCCAATCAGAATCCCTCCCCCTCTCTCCTTTCTCTTATTTTGCCGCCACTATCTCCACTCTCTCCGACCAAACAGAATTAGACCCCGACGCTTTCGCCGCGCTTTCGTCTTTTCTATCAATTTTGCTTCCGCTAGTACCGGAAAATGCTATTTCGCCGGATAAAGCAAGGGAGGCTGTGGAGGTTGTGGTGGAGAAGATAAATAGTGATGTTAATGAGGTTGCTCCGGGGAATGCTAGCGCTAGAGCTTTGGTTAAATCTCTAGGGGTTTTGCTAGGGTTTTGTAATTTGGAGGATTGGGATTCTGTTCAGCTGGGGTTCAATTCGCTTCTTAAGTTCTCCATTGATAAGAGACCAAAGGTTTCTTTCCATTGTCTTCTTCCTGTATACTTATTACATGGCTTTTCGGTGTGGATGATATTGAGGGACGGAATTGTGTAATAATTGGTTTATAAATTTATGCTTTGTAATTTTTGCCATGGCGATATACTTATGTACAACATTTTCTATGAAGTTTGTGACCGTTTGATCGGATGTTGATGCACTTTTTATGGAGTTTAGCAACTTTGAAATGGAAAATGTCGAGTTGAGTGGTTTTAATTAGATAGTTAGACTATCCCGCCAACTCTGGTAGGATTCAGTGGAATGAAAATGTCGTTGGCTACCTTCTTTTGGTGGGTTTGGCTGGGTAATGATTCTGTATGGTTAACAATTCATTTTGTAAGAGTCTCAGCTGTCACTCAGTAATAAGAAATAAAGGTCGATTGCCCTTTCAATTGGGCACCTGAAGCATTCAAGGAGTAAACATGCCTTAAACATTTAGTTATCTGAGGAATCCTTATTGCCGGTTCAATATTTGGTCATTGATTTTTTTTTTGGCTCTTACTTTCTCAGAGTTTATGGTTATATTTTCAAATGTAAGTGAGCTTTAACTTATTCTTTTGTCTTACCTTACCACCTTACCCCCTTTCACTGGACAATAATTATTTCAGGTCAGGAAATGTGCTCAAGATTGTATTGGGGCTGTTTTCAAGTCATTCAAATCTTGTTCTGTAATTAAGAAGGCAAGCAAATCAGTAAACTCATTGCTCAAGGATCACATGCCTGTGGCAATCAAAATAAGTTATTTAAAGGCTGCAGATGAATCCAAAAAAGATATCATGTCTAAACCTGAACACCAAGAAGTTCTTTATACTTTGAACATGTTGAAAAGTATTGTTCCCTATCTTTCTGTCACAGTATGTATAAAAATACTCTCTCAATTGGTGAAGCTTCTGAAGCCTGAGTCCTCGCCTTTGGCCCAGCATGTTTTTGAGATTCTCCAAATTATGTTTGAAACTTCAAGCTCTGAAGTTATTGCCCCGGAGGCCGAGAACATTGTTAAATCCCTTGTCTCTTACATATCTTCGCAAGACAAGAATCCTATGGACTCTGTACTCTTTGCTGCGACTTCATTGAAAGATCTTATTAACAAAATTCATGCTAGTGAGATGACAGATTGGATCAACCATCTACCTTCAGTGATTGGCTCGATGGCAGGTATAATGTGTCATTCTTGTTTTTAGTCATATATGACATAAATTCTTTATATTCTAGCTTT